>NC_139583.1:21795392-21892892 GCF_946808225.1 Silurus aristotelis
TGAGTGAGACGAATAAATCACACACAGACACACAGACAGTTGATGATGTCTGCAATGGGTCAGCTATGATGAGCTCCCATCATGCCTTTGTACTCTGATTGGATCTACGACCGAGTGACACATCCCAAATCATCACTGCTCACTCTATCAACTTCACAATTACAGCACATTGTATTGATGATTTCGATATGATGAGGATTTATGAGGAAAAAAAAGGACCAGATAAAATGTGAGATAAAATTTAGAATATCAGGTTGTTCATTTAAAAGGAAATAAATGACAAGGCCTACCTCTACTTGTGTGTCCCAATCTAGAGATTCATCAACAGTGACATTTGGTAAGTCAGGCCACACCTAAAAAAGAAAAAAAGAAAAAAAACAGGTGGACCACAGTTCAATCTAATTCCTTTACCATGAAAGGTTCATGCGATTGTGGTTCATTTGTATTTAGATTTTGAATGTGGATGACCTACTTTTCCCCAGACGATGTCAGCACCCAACTCAGCTGGCCATTTGATAAACACGTCACTTGTAATACCGTTCTCGAAAGCAGGATAGGAGGTCTCATTGCCCGAAATTGCAGGATCCTGATAAAAAAAATTAATAATAAAAAACACAAATAAAACAAGAAATAAGCTATTAAAAAAACTGAAAAACAAACCAGTTGCTACTGAAAAATACTACACACACTACAAATACATGATTTCATAAAGAGACATCAGTATATTGGCATATTAGCTTTTTTACTTAAATGTAAATCCAGAAATGGAGAAGTTCAGTGTTAAAAAGTATCGTGTTACAGTGTTACAATTCAAATACCCTTTTCCTCTGTGGCCAAAATTAAGCATACATGTATACAAACATACAAGCAAAGTCTTACTAGTTATTACTTTCATAATAAATGCATTAACATGTAAAAAGTTTCACTGTAACTAATGCTGAGAAAAAGAATACAGAAATTATTTCATTTTCTGCCACTTTCACCTGCAGTGGGAACCAAATAATTATACATATTACTAACAGAATACATAATTGGTATTGTATGAATTATTAAAATTTAATAATTAAAATTCATATTGCAGGAATTTCTGTTGACCTTTACACAAAGAAATAAATTCTTTATATTTTTCGGTCAGAGGTTTATAGGGGATGAATTTTTATTTGATGGATATATGAGGTAAAAAGCAAGTACTGGAAGTAGAAAAAAAAAAAAGAGGAAAAACATGCAGATAAGTTTATAAGATAAAATATAATTCCCAATAGAATTCTAGCATCATATTTTAGTGATTTTTACATGGAACTCTCAAAATTATGGCATACTTATTAATATGGCAAAACAGATTGTGCTTGAATTGATTAAAATGACATTTGTTTGATCACCTTATCTACAATTGTCTGGCATCCACCCAACATGTATGAACATTTCACACTGTGGTGATTTATTGTAATACCTCATCCTTTCCTGGTGTTAATTGCTGGCTAAGTCACTGCTTCTTATATCGGCTAGATAAAATGTATTATGTTATGTACTGTCCCTAGCAATGACCTGAAACTTTAAAACCATATTGTATATCACAGTGTTCACCTTAACCTTTTGATTTGATTTCCATTTTCATCATTTGAATTTGATCCTTCAGTCTCTGTCTCTGTATCTGTTATGCACAATCATTCAAAAGCAATTGCATTTACAATTTTGCAATGCATTGTTCAAGCTGGATGGCTTCAACTGCCTATTTTGATTTTGAAAATCAATGTTGAAGAAAAGAAGCAGTCCTGCATTTTTCAGGTGACTGATATGACCATGTAAAGGAGAGTGATGGCTTGATTTTAGCTTAGCCAATCCAGTATAATTAATTTACATAATATTAAGACTAGCTAGATCTTGTTTGACATTATTGTAAAAGTAAAACCAGTACAACAGCATAATTTTATAAATATACGAAAAATTATGTGGAAGTGTTTGCAAGCGAACACATCAAATCTTTCGCTTAACTCAGTGAGAAATGTAAAAATAAATGCTGTGTACCAGGATGAAGATGAAGCGCATGCCCTCCCCCCTCATTTTTTCAACCAGCTGAGGAAGGTTAGCGAAGTCCTTATCAAGCACAAAGTCCAGCTGCCTCTCCATGTAGTCGATATCTGCATACTGCACATCCTGTCAGGGACCAAAGGTCACAGTCAGCACTCATTTATTCAAGGGGTATCACTGTGCTACTGCGTGTTACTGTGTATCTTAACACATGTACATGAGTTCTAGATTGGTCATCTATCATAATGTGAACATTTAAATTAGGAATTTTATTTCTTACATAAGGAATACCAGCACTCCTCATGTCAGCATAAAGATCTGCAATTTCTGAATCGTTGACATAGCCATAGCGACAAAGCTGAAATCCAAGTGACCAATATGCTGGGAGAACTGGACGGCCAATTATCTGGAAAATAAATAAAATAAATAAATAAATATATATATATATATATATATATAAATTAATGAATGAAATAAATAAATAATTAAAACCGACAATTTAAAATAAGACAGTAACATAATCTAAACTTTTTTTTTTTGTCAATATGAAACATTTTACAAGCAGAACAGAAAAATTATTAATGAATTATTATTTTAGAATGAAGCCATTGCAGATTCTTTGGTATATACACACACACACAGTGGGAATTTATGGGTAGTTTATTGCTTTAATAAACAGCTTATCATCATCATGTTCTTCTTCTTCTTTTTATTATTGTGTACAATTTTTGCGTACTGCACATGCCAGGATTTCTAGCGAAGGGAAATTTTTTTTTATTTACTACTAAAACTAGCATATGTTGATTAAAAAAACAGCTCCATGACAGCATAAATAGAACATCTGTATCTCACAAAATAATCATAAGTGTTTATTACACTGCACATCATTATAACCTGTTTAGAAATAAAGATGCATAAAGATGTTCACTACTGATCATGTTCTGTATGTGCAGATATTTATAGATCTTAAGTAAAGTATGGAAATTGCTCTGTTTTATTTTTTACAAAGGAATAATAGTTCAGATTCTTTATGACTTTCAGGTTCACAGATGTACAGGCCACCAGTGTTGGGCAATAACGCGTTACTAGTAAAGCGTTACTGTAACGCAATTACTTTTGAAAGTAACTAATACTGTAACGCATTACTTTTAAAATAAAGTACCGTATGGTGCGTTGTCCGTTACTTTTTTAAATGAATTGATTTTGGCTGAAGTGTAGCCTACAGTCTAACTTGTTTACAGCAGCGACGCATTGTAGGATTGGTGGATGAACCACTGTAAACACAAGGAAGACGCACTGTGGGCGTGTTTCTGTTTATTTAAGTATGTGCAGCAGTAATGGCGAGTCGAGGCGAGAGCAAGACGAGTTTTTTTAAAGCTCATTATTTCACTTTAGTTAAGCAAAAATACAAAAACTTTTTAGTCAAATGTAAGCTGTGTCTTTCTGGTTCGAAGGTCGTATCTACTGCGATAAACAGCAACTCCAATCTGTCGAAGCTTCTCCAGAAACTCCATGCCTCGACGAAGCTAGAAGCTAACCCGGTGTTATGTTGTACATTGTTGATATTTTTCATACTTAAGCTGTGAAAGGAACATTTTTTAAGGGCTCAACACAACAGCTTTTATGATGCAGAAGCCAATTTAGTTTTTGATTCTGAATATATTATTCAGCTTGATTTGTTGTTTATTTCAGAAATCCTTGTGATATATTCAGTTTGTTCAGGTCTGACTTAAATAAAATAGTGTTTAAAAATGACTTTGTGTTTAAGGCAGTTTTGTGTTTGTATAGACCATAACGCATAAAAGGGCATTAATGGGAACATCGAAGAACGTTCTTTAAAAAAGTAACTAAAGAGATACTTTTAACAGTAACGCATTACTTTTTGGTGTAAGTAATCAACAAAGTAATTGAGTTACTTTTTGAACGGAGTAACTAGTAACTGTAACTAGTTACTATTTCTTTGTAACGAGCACAACACTGCAGGCCACCTGGCAGCTTGTGTGAAGTGAAAATAGCTAACAGAGAACCACACCAAATATGCCTGTTCCATCCTGTGCCCTTTCCCCTTCAGTAAAACACAGCAAGAGATGTAGCTAAATCTCAGTAAGCCATGCGCAAGCCCGTATAAAGCCGATATAAATTCCAGGCTCTTACAATCTTTTTTACACTTTCAATGTCATTCTGTATTGGGAATCAAGCTTTGTTATCTTTAGACCCTTGAGGCTGCTGTGTAAACAAAATCCTGTTGCCATGAACACACATACACACACTTACCGCAGTGTATTCTTGTACGACCAGTTCTGGAGTGGGTCCCATCACTATGTAGAAGTCGAGGATCCCGCCGATAGTACGGTAAGTGAGAGCGGGCGTCGGCTGAACCGTCACATCTACAATATTTTAACAATAATATGTTATTATAACTGATTAATTTGGTCCAATATAGAAATGACAAAAATGATCACAGCACCATGGTTTGGCATTTTCTATGTTGTCCACAGAAGAAACGATTAAAAGTATACCTTTACTCTATTATATTTACAGCCTGAATGTTACTCATTGTCATGCAAACCTGTTAATCCACTTTTTTCATAGTTTTCTTGTGTGTTAGGATTTAAAGGATTTTCCTGTGGTCAAATCTCAATTTCTTTTCTTTTAGATTGCAGTTTGGTTGGTTGTTGGGGACACATTAACACTACACACGTGTCTCTAACTGCATCCAAAAATAGCATGATTAAAACTGGATCCAAATGAGTTTTCAAGTCCAAGCTTATCACTGTTGCTATCACCCAAACCAGGTAGTAAAAGTGAATACCAGTTATGGTCATAGAGAGGAATATTTGTGAGCCAAAATGTTTGTAAACGTGAGAGGATAAAACTGTAGCTGTAGTCTATAAACTGGGTCTGTAGATATACAGAATTAAGTGTGTGTTTATCTCACCCATGGCATTGCTGTTGAGCAGCAGGACTCCATGAGCATCAGCATTTGGCTCCAAGCCCATATAGAAGGGTTGCACACCATAACTGTTCAACTTATACTGCAGAGAGTGAAAGAAGAAAGTGAATAAGGGATGGAACAGTTTTTTTTTTAGCCAACAGTCAGTTAACAGCATGTCCATATTGATCATTTGTAAAAATATGAAATGATAAAGATCTTAGTTACATTAGTAGGAACAACTGTAAATAATAAACATTCTCTGTTTCTAGCTTGAGCTTTACATGAAAATCTTGGTTTTGCAGGTGTATATTTAAGTCATCTTGGAAATAAACTGATGTCTAATTTCTTTGTTTTTTTCTATAATGCATTTTTAAACTATCAAAAGTCATTACTTGTTTCCTTTTTCCTTCAGTACAATTTACTTCAGCTAATAACATCTTATAATTATGATTTCTGACCACTGCAACTGACTTTGACAACGATTCTCAAAATAGCATGAATAAAAACGAGTTTTCGGTTTGTATTTATCCCCAAAACCCTTTGCTGCCCTCACTTACAATACATGTGCTCCATTCCCATTCATACTTTTATGCAAATTGGCTTAGCTTTTTTTTTTTCATCAAGCTCTTGTGTCAAATGGAGCCTCATGGTGTTGTTTGGCAAAAAAAAAAAACCCTGAAAATCAATACAACATGCTATTTTAAATGAAATAGTATGGCGAGTTTGATTCAGTCAGCTCATTTATTTCAAGAGACCAATACTTATTTTTCATTTCTTGACAATAATATGGACAACTTGCTTCATATTTTAGCTAGTGGACTCCATTACAAATTCTGATTGGTATTATGTACATATATAACTGTGTTATATATATATATATATATATATATATATATATATATATATATATATATATATATATATATATATATATATATATATATATATATATATATATATATATATATATATATGTCGATGGATCAATCTCAGCTGAATAAGCTTCAGTCTATCAGCATTACATAATATATGGAGAACAAGTATGATTCTTTTAATCTACAAAACACCATCACAACTGTGAAACATAGTGGTGGTAGTGCCATGTTGTTGAGTTGTGATGCTAACCTTTTACTTTTTACATGAATTTAGTTAGATTTATGGAGCAACACAATATGACAACCTGTTGAAATAGTACACAATCAAATATATACATCAACTGTAATGGCTCTTCTCCAAGTTGCCTCCACTAGCTCTCTAGCAGTCTTAGTAACTGATTTTATCCTATAGTTCTATCCTTAGTTCATAACCAGCTCCATGACTGCCTACTGATGTGGTAAACAGTTTTGCACTCTTCCAGCTTCCTACTTAAAATTTTTTTTAAGACAAATTCGCTTTCTTTAAAGATAAGGTTACAGAACAATGAATGGGAGAGTTCTAGACATACTGTCTGGGTATAGTGTGTGTGTATGTCTGTTACGTTATCTTTAATTCACTTACCCCTGGAGGCTGGTCTTTACTGAACATGCCCCATGTGTGCCAGTGCATGTCTTGTCTAAAGCTTGTATGTTCTGTCTCACCAAAGCCGTAGATGTATTGTGATGGAAGTAGAGTTGAAATTTGTATAAACATGTCGGAGAAAATAAAGCCAGGAAGAGACGAGTTCCATCTTCAGGAAAATAATTTTAAACAAACAAACAACAACAAAAACAAACATAAGCATAATATAAATTATATAAATTATATACATTCATTTGAATTGTCTAATATGTCCCTTAAAAGAATCTAGTGAATCTTACTAATTCTATATTTATTCATTTTAATAAAAAAACAAAAAAAAACAGCATAATTAAGAACTACAAGGAAACATAACACAATTACACAAATAAGACAAAAAAAAAAAAAAAAAAACACTTTATAAACATCTAATTGTATATGTGAATGGATATACAAAGAGTATGCATACAAAAGTATAGTGAATGCTAATGTTATTGTTATACTCTGACTGCTGGCCAATAGTGAAATCCTGACCTTAGTATTATAAGGTTTCTCTTTTATTCAGTTTTAACCCTGATAGAACCATAGAGTATTAAGGTCACAAAATGCCCTTTTCTAGTTGAAATATTTCAGCGAAACTGAGATGATAGTACCAATATAAACTGAAAGAGGCAACAAAAAAACAAACAAACAAAAAAACCCCCCTGATGCTCTATCATTAAAACAATTACAGTTTGACCTGAAAATCTGAGCGTGTATGAAGTACTGCACTGTGTAACTTATTTACTTGAATAAAGAGTAAAGTGTAATGACTGACAAGGTCACAGGGGCAGTCTGATAAATTACAATATTTTAAAAGGTTTAGTTTTCTTCGGTGCTAATTGTACCCAATTGCCACCATGGGCTTAGATGAGTCTCCAGGAGGATTAACACTATACCCTATACACTATTATGGATACATTTTGAAAACGGCATTTTTGTCTCAAAACCCTACATGTCTACAATTTTGATTGAAATCTTTTTTTTTTTTTTTTTTTTTTTTTAAGTTGCTCATCTACACTAAAGTGTCTAAAAAAAACGCTTACTTCCCTGTAGTACGTATGTGTCATTTCCGCCTGCAGTTTATTTACTTTCTGGCTCTTTGAAACATCGAGAAAAAGACTAAAAATGCATATTTTTTTTTTTAGAAAGCCTCCGTTTCACAGTCCACACTGCAATGTAAAAAACTGTGTATTCAAATTTACACACTTTGGAGCTCTTTTCCAAAAGCTAAGTTTTTGCATGGATGGAAGGCCAAAATGGTCAGAAATATTAGCTTTTTTAAACAAAAACATATTAGCTAAACATGGCCCAAAGCTGCATTACAAGTGTGAAGCAAATTTCATATAATAAAAAAAGAATGAGAATTGTATATATTTTATTTTGCTTTTAAATAGAAACTAATATGTGCCCTTTAGTTGTAATAATTGATGCATAAAATGACTGTTCTCATGGTAAATCACAATGCAGGTACTAAATTAATCTGTTTGAAATTAAATTTGCTTTGTGGGGTATTTTGTGCTTTGTGAAATACCCTAATATGGCTACTCACTCAAAAGACATGCTTTTGCTCATTCGCAAGTTATCAGTTCTAATTTTACCCACACAAATCTTTATAAAAATCAAATTCATAGATTCTCATCACTGTATAACAGTGTGGTCACATATTTCTGAAATAGAATTGGTAAATTGTAAACTTACATGACAGCTCCTGTGCTTTTCCTGATCACCTGAATACCAAACGGCTGCACTGTGACGTTTACTGTGTACATCCTCTTCGCCGCATCTGTCTCTGGAGTTGATGGTAAATCGAGAGGAACAGGAACTTCGTAACGCTTATTAGCTGGATCAAAGATCTGAAGGAGACAAACAATGGCCAGTCTGTAAGATTAATTAATTTATTTCATTTTATTATATTTCATTGTGTGACAGTTTTTACATTTGTTTATGTTTTATTTATCTTTTAATTTTGATTTCATTTTACTTCATACTTTATACCTAATCAAATCCTAATTCATAGGGGTTTGTACATTACTTTAAACCGGAGAGAGTGTCCACTCAGATATGTGATTTCCACTCGTAGTGTGTTGATGTTTTTGGATAAATTTCGTGGAGCCGGGTATTTATCATTCCATCTAATATTAAAGCTCCATCCATTTGACATTTCCTGTGCAGACTCCGAGATGTAGCCATAATCCGTGGGGAAATAACACCATGGCAAACTGTTCAGATTTGATGGCTGGAGACAAATATGGGGAAAATATATTGTGATTGATTAATAATAATACAATATAATCTAATCATTAAATACATACTAAATGAAATACATACAATGTATTTTAGTGTTCAGAAAATGCTCTTTTTTCTATTGTATTCTATTTCTATGTACAGTAAAAGTGGTAATAAAGTCTGTTTGATTTGTGAAAAAAGTTGTTAATTATATTTATTATATGTATCTATGGCTTCTAAATGCTGTATCTGTCTAATCTCAGATTATTAAAATGATGAGGTGACAGAATTTGACAGATTAAATGACTAAAGCACCATTGCCCTGCCTTCTTTATCTTAAAATAAGGCAAAAGCTGCAATTCCCACTGGTGCCAGTATTGACAGGTAGTTGGCAATGACATTGTCAGTAATATAGGAAAAATCTAAAACAAAAGCAGAGCAGAATGTCTAGGTTCCCTTTCAGGAACTCAAGCTGCATCAAAAACACTTTGTGAACGCCTCGCGTTGTTCATGCTCTGAATCACGTGTAAAATCTGGCCAATAGGCAGTCGTGACGCCATCGGTGGGTGATGTCGCGTAAACCAGGAAGCTATAAAATGGGTAAGCGATGGTAGTGACATTAGCTTCTGTTTGTTCTGGTAAGCGCTTTGTGTGTGAATCTGTGCAAGTAATGGCAAAGAAGCAGACAAACTTTTACATGTGTGTCCCTATGTAACATGAGCTTTGTGTTGTTTGCTTGGGAGTAGAGTATGCTCAATCGGCTCTTGTTTGCTGATTGTCCGTGCTGTAGCTGCATGGTTATCCGCACTTTCCACTCCCGGAGATCACTCTTCAAGGAAAGGGATCTCCCTCGCGGCTTAGGTCCCGCTCTCGCTGAGGCGAAGCGGTGCTGATGGTTGTGGGGCTTGCAGGCCAACCTAGCAGAGGGCATAGAGATGGATGAGTCCTCTCCAGCCTCTCCTGCTGGACCGAGCTCCTGTTCCCCGGGAAAAGCACTCGTTTTGGCAGTCCCTTCTTTTGGCGTGTGTAACGCAGCGCTCCGTATTTCTTCCTCAGAGGAGGAAAATTTTCAGATGCTAGCGAGCCCACGGACTCCTCCACAAGATGTGAGAGTTTAGAGTGCAACCTCCCTCCCGCGGGTGTCTCCCTCCATTTCCGCCCTAAAGATCGATGCAGATGAAAGAGACCCGCCGCCATTCAGGAGGCCCCAATGGCTGCAGGGCACTGCTCCAGCTGTTTTCAAGAGAGGCTGGTTCCCCTTAAAGATTTCCTGGCAGCTTATGTAGGCCTGCCAGGTGTATTTTGGTGGGTCCTACACACAGTAGAGCGGTGCTACTCGATTCAGGGTCCTCTCCTCCCTGGTTCAACCATGGTGGGACACAAGCAGGCTCTGGTCCTGGAACAGGAAGTGCACACCCTCCTAAGGAAAGGGGCCAATGAGGTGGTTCCTACCTTAGTCAGAGATTCAGGCTACTACAGCCAGCACTTTGTTGTTCCGAAGGATGGCGGAATGCAACTGATCCTAGATCTGCGCTCCTTGAACCGCTCACTCATGAGGCTCAGTTTCAGGATGCTTACTCTCAGGGAGATTGTGTCTCAGATTAAGTCAGAGGACTGGTTTGTCACGATAGATCTAAGGGACGCCTGCATCCCCGCAGCGCTTACCTTCTCGTTTTTCACAAGCTAATGTCACTACCATCGCTCACACGTTTTGTAGCTTCCTGGTTTACATGACGTTGCCCGCCAATGGCGTCACGACTGCCTATTGGCCGGATTTTACACGTGATTCAGAGCGTGAACAACAGCTCTCGTTCCCTTAGGGAACTAGGGTTATATATGTAACCTAGTGACAAACCAAGTCAACTCAGAATGTAATCATAAAATAAATTTGAATACCAAACATTAGTGATAAATATGGTATATGAAAGTCATTCAGGCTGAAACTTTCCTTCAAGTGTCTGTGGAATTTTATTTACACGTACCACCCAGATGCAGCCTCTTTCATTGCAGGACTGTTCATTTGACCTTTCCCCAGGATAGCAGTCAAAGCGTTGTAAATTGTCAGTGATGGAATTCCAGTTAATTTGGTAATTTTTCCCCAGCTGTAGTTTAAGGTTTTTCAGATATAGCACCTAAAAAGAAAATCACAATCACAGATTTTACACACACCTCTGCAGGGCAAACAATCAAAGAATTTAAATGAATTTAGTATATGGCAGCATGTTCATCTTGAGTTATGTTTTTTTTCATGTTCAGCAAAATAGAGAATATTACAGAAGCTCTGTGCATTTTTTTTCTGTTTTCTCATGAATTTTCTTATTAGCACAACATAATAAACATTGTTTTTGCATGATATCAAATTCATTTTTCACTTTATTCAACATATCTGTTTTTTATTAATCCAGAGGCAGCAAAAGCATAGAGCAATCCCACAGCATCACAAACAAAAAATACTAATTTATTTTAATCTGTGATTTCCACATTAGTGTCCAACAAACCATTTTTATAAAAATAAATAAAATTGGAATCTAATGATTACCAAGATTTGACAAGAATTAAAAGGAAAGAAAAAAATTCTTATTAATGTGGTGGGGGGAGTGGTGGCTCCAGCGGTTAAGGCGCTGGGTTACCGATCGGAAGGTCGGGGGTTCAAGCCCCGGTATCGCCAAGCTGCCACTCTTGGGCCCTTGAGCAAGGCCCTTAACCCTCTATGCTCCAGGGACCCTTACGAGAAAAATAAATCAAGGACCGCGACGTGGGGCCGCCTTCCCGTGGGCTCACCACCTGCAGGAGGGACCGTAAGGGACCGGTGCTGAGAGGATTGGGCAGCAGTCGAAGGCAGGGGCCTTGACAGCCTGATCCCTGGACACGGAGAAGTGTCTGGGGAATCTGCTTAGACTGCTGCCCCCGCGACCCGAATTACGGATAAGCGGGAGAAGATGAAATGAAATGAAAATGAAAAAAAATTAATGTGGTGATCACAAGAATATGTAAGTTGTGATTACGAGACAGAAAGTGCATGGCCTTTCGGGGCTTCCATAAAATAATCGCTGTGCTTTTTAATTTTCTGTTCATCACAGTTGTAAAGAGTGATCATTTTTGTTACTGCTAACTTTCTTTCTCATAAAACTAGTTTGGATATTCTCTTTTGAACTCTCTCATCACATCTTAGAAGAGATTGTTTTTCTTGCCTTTTTCTTTTCTTTTTTTTTATTATTTTGTGATTTTTTTGTAATCACACAATACTGGGGAATCTATAAGCTTGTTATTAATGTTTTTATTATACATTTTTTTATGTAAAAAAATTTTTATACCAATAATAATTATAAACTACTATGACTACTACTACTACTACTACTACTACTACTACTACTAATAAAAATAATAATAATAATAATAATGAGTATTCTTCTTCTTCTTCTTTTTCTTCTTCTTCTTCTTCTTCTTCTTATTAAAACATTTCCATTTAGTATCACTACAGTTCTATAGAGAATTGGCTACCCTATGGTATCCTTATGTATTACCAATTTTGATGATAATGTCACTTGGTATTGCACTTACCCTCTTCACTGTTTGATACATAACGTTAGCCTCCGGCAAGGTAGTGACCATATTGTCATCAGTGACAGTCACGGTCATGGGAGGTGTGCTCTGTCCTAAAACAGTGATATTCTCAAACACCAGATTGTTTGGATCAGCATAGCCATTGTGAAGAACCTGCATGTTCAGCACTCCCTGAAAGAAACAAACAATTTTATTACATTGTATACTGGTTGTTGCCCACGCCAGTAAGCTCACACTGACTATTTACATTACCAAAATCCAAAACCAATTCATTATCATTCGATGGTATGATTTGATTCTCTTCATTTGACATCTGCACTACAAAAAGGTCTTCATCTTCCCAAAACCCTCATCATAATCCATTAGTTGCACTCATGTCTGTTTACTTCAGCTAACAAATATTGATTCCACATTGTGAGCCAGATGAACTTTGGCAAAGCTAGATCCACAAGTGACATGGATGTTGACACACAAGCTACTCAGCAAACATCTAAATAGGTGTTCTGTAAAAAGACACATTTTTGAGTATAACTGCATATCACTAAATATAAAAGTACACGTCATCGAGTATACAGTACCATCCAGCACACTAAAAGCAATCAACACATTTATATGTAACACATATGTCATTTGGCAGATGCTTTTATCCAGGGCAACTAACAATTATCTCTTTCATACAACTGAGCAGTTGAGGGTTAAGGGCCTTCCTTAATAAATTCCAGCAGTGGCATCTTAGTAGTGCTGGAATTTGAACTCACAACCTTCTGAACTACCACCTCCCTCCTGCAATATGTTATAATGCATGACTGTGTCCTTTTTATTCAGCTGCAGAGGAATTTAAATTTTCTGACAGTGTGCACATCATTCGCTAGTCAACTTTCCAGAGGCATTTAGTGTTAACATCACCACAACCATTAGATTAGCAAGTACTTTAATATTAATTTAATGGGGTAAACAAGTGTTCCTTCAACTTGTTTGTACTTTAACAGTTTTCTTTTTATGCTTGTCTCAGCAAAATGTCATCCAAATGCACTTACTGAACTAAAGCAAGCGAAAAAAAAATCACATTCTGTATCATTCTGTTGCAAAGTGTTTAGATGTCCCTCATTCCTGATTTAACCTAATAAAAATTAAAGAAAGATTCTTAATTTTTTTTTCAAATATTGTTTGTCAGCAGCTATGTTTACATGCACACATTTTTAAAAGTCTGAATAAAAAGTTTGCAGTTTCAAGAGAAAGGATTCTGTTTTATTAATTACATAAATGCACACATCATCTATAAGCAAAACAGATATAAAGCATTTACAGAGCTCTTCAACATATTTATTGTTGCTTTTACCTTTTTTTTTTAACTTATTTTTTCAGACATTGTAAAGTGTTCTGCCTTTTTTAAAATACTGAATTGTCTGTCAGTTTGAGTACAGTGACCTAGCCATTATTGTAGAGCTGAGGTACAGTACAGAGTAGTAAAAATGGGCCATTTTAAAGGAGCACATCATGACCTAGAAACACAAGCTGGCTCGAATAGCGGAGTGAATCACCCCTGAGTCACCCACCTTATTCAACTGAATAGAAAATTAAAACCAAATTGGCCCTTAATTGTTTTGCTCCAGAGATATTCTTACAGTGGGGTATCCCCCCTTATCCCCCCAGTGGGGTGTGAAAGAACTGCAATGTATTTTTTTATTTTATAGAAAAAAATAAAATAAAACCAGCAGATGATCCATTTGCATAGGTGAATTAAAAACTCTGATATTCACTGACGCTTTATGTAGGCACTGGATGAGATGTATTCATGTAAAAAAAAAAAAATTGTGAATTAAAAACAGCTGAACAGATACCCAAATGCACAGCCATGGAAAAGTAATGGTGATGTAATATTGATATAATAATGTAATCATGATGTAATATTATGTTTTCCTGTGAAACAGATTGTGAAAGAGATCATCCACTGCCTTCTACATTATAGAAATTCAATCCTAATTGCATTAAGTTCATTCTATTTTGATTTAATGTGCATTCTATAAGCTCAAACTGTTATATACATGTTATATTAGAAATGTATTATTAGTTTTAATGTAAGAATAGCTACTAATGTGATAATAGGATTTAATTGAATTTAGATTATATTTCTATTAGCTATATATGCATGGTTAATGTTATGATGATATATAACAAAAAGACAACCTGGAACAAAGAGTTAGAGCACTTTTAATAGTTAGTATAATGTTTAGAAGACTTACTTGAACAACAGAGAACTGGTAATGGATGTGGGACCCAGATGAAACAGTATCTAGAAAACAGAAAGCGCATTGAGAATTTCACATACACAAAGATCACAGGGCAAAAGGATAATACTGGTGCTTTAATCAGGAATACACATCACCCAACAATTTACTTGCACTGAACCGTTATTACACATACTGAATGTTTATGTTGGTACACTCAGAATAAAGCAGCACACATCACCAGTTTGGATTCTTTCATTTCAGTGAACCTGTCAGCAGCCTGAGCAAAATGCCAAATTGAGGGTGACAGATAATTTCGGGTGCAAGAACAAAGTTCTAGACAGATCCAGTTGTGTGAGTAGGATAGGTGAGTGAGTGAGAGTTCTGGACAAGCTTGATGACCTGTGGATGAAATCTTTTTCTTCAAATTATGGGTCACCTTAAACTCCTATTTAACTAATGGTTGCAGTGTAAAGAGAATGTGTTGGGTTCTGTCCATGATAATATTAGGGCTCTCTTGATGACCCTGCTGAAAAAAAAATAATTGGTTTCCAGTGATAGGAATGTTTCCCCTGAGATGGTCTGAACAGTATTAATCATCCACTGAGTTCAGAGATTTGTGCTCCTGAGCAGAAAAGTTTCTAAACCAGAATGTGATGCCACTGATGAAATGCTTCCAGAGGTATCTCTTTTTTTTACCTCATTTTAGAGGGATGTGCCAAATTTCTTCTGTGTTCTTATTACAATCATGGATAAGACTTACTTTTATTAAATAAGATGTATTCCAGGAACAAAGATGATATAAAGAGGGAATGCCAGAGAATTTAATGGGGTTTACCCTCCCACACTTTTTCTCCTCTATGTGCAAACAAAGTGTGCACAATGTTTTCTTTTTTGTTGGTCAACATTTTGCTCTTGCTGCATTAATTGAGATATTGTAACCAGATATTGTAATAAAGATATTACCAGATCATTCTATAAGCTCTTTTATGAACTCAGTGTGAAGTCCAATGACTGCAGAGTCATCTACAAATGAATGGTAGAGTTGCACTGGAAGGCATCAACACAGTTGTATGTGAAAAAAACGTAAAGTGTAGGACAAAGTATACAGCCTTGGCTGTCGGCTGCATGTTAGATCTTTCAAAATTGTTTTAAGGGACTTGTCATTACCTGCCTGTACATACATCAATTGGTGTTTTATGATAAAAAAACAAACAAACAAAGAAACAACAACCAAAAAAAATAAAAACAAAAAAACAAAAACAAAAATCCATGCCCACATAAATCACCCAAAACCTTATGCGCATAATTATAAAATGTATGTTTGTCACAAAACCAAGACAAATAATCACCTATATCCACCATACCCAAAGTAAAGCATGGTGGTAGCATTATCACACTATTGAGCTAGAACTAGTGCTTTAGTCAACATCCTGGATAGCCCCAAATACCAATCTATTTTGACTTAAACATTTTTTAGATATTTGATACTGAAGAAAAATGACAAGTTCCAACAGCTTAACAACCTAAAGCCCAAATCTAAGTTAACAAATGAATAGCTCATGGCCTGCATGTCAGATCTTTCAAAATTGTTTCAAGGAATGGTCATTACCTGCATGTACCTTCAACAATTTATTGTTTGTTTGTTTTTTCCATGTCTGAGTTATTGGCTAGCAAGGAGTGCTTTATGATTAAAAACAAACAAACAAACAATAACAAAAATCCATGCCCACTTAAATCATCACAAACTTTATAGCCATAATTGTAAAATATATGTCTGTCACAAACCAAAGCATGGTGGTGGCAGCATCACACTACTGTATGGCGCTGTATTGGAGCGCTAGTCAAGATCCAGACTAGTTTAAAATACCAAACTCTCTTTATTCACACCTCTTTTAGATATTTGAAGCATTTAAAGAAAAATGTCCCAGCGTGATGATAGTCACCAAAGTCAACAAATAAATGGCTTCAGAAAATGATCAACCTTTTGTAACAATCCAGTTTAAACCAACATCTAAAACCTACAAAAAAAACCTGTGGAATAACTTGAAAAAGTACACAGAAGATCTCTTCCTATCTGATAGATCAAGAGATTTTTATTTGCAAAGGAGAGTGGAGTAAAATTCTTACCCTGAGATTTTATGACAGTGAATAGTTATTCAAAAAAACATTAGTTTGTTGTGCAACCAAGTTACTGTGAGTTTTTTTTTTTTTTTTTTTTTTTTTTTTTTCTTGATTTCTTATTATCCCTAAAATGTTTCTTTACTTTTTGTTTCATTTCGACTGTGTTGGCTGCTTTATCACACTAAAGATGGATAAAGATCTGACAATATATTTTGGTTTCTTTATGGTTTTATAGACTTTTTATAGCCACTATAACTGTCTCTGTCCTTGGTGAAGGTAATAAAGCTAACTTTTATTCTTGCATCAGATGTTTGTTGTGAAGTCTAAGAAATATGCAAAAAATATGAGTACTCAAATATACGAAATGACTCTGGCTGAGTTATACACCCAAAACATACACAAACTTCCTAAGAAAACACAACACAACAATACAATACAGGTACAACCACGCACACGCACAAGCACGCACGCACGCACACACACACACACACACACACACACACACACACACACACACACACACACACACACATACACACACACACACACACACACACACACACACACACACACACACACAGCAGGCAACATTTCCTTTTTTATCTCTCATACACAAATATATTACATTGCATTTCTCTGCAACTTTTACACTCAGAAACACACTGCCCCCCCAACACATACACATACACACACATTTACACTCAAAAACACCTACACACACTTTTTTTCTCTCTCCCACACTGTTATCAGTGAAAGGCACATGTATTTGTTATGATGAAATAAAATAATACTTTTTTTCAACTGATAACAACATAGATAGACTTTTATACCAGAATAGCACTGATAAGAAAGTCATTAGAGAAGATATCTCACACATCCAAAAAAACCACCCACACACCCAGATAAGAAACGAGAAGAAGAAAATCAGCACATTTCCTTGTAATTAGTACCTCGAGAATTTCCATCGTCCCAGAACAGCTCGCCTGATGCCTGGTTGTTGTCATCGAGTGCAATGATCAGGCCCATAGGAGAACGCCGACTGCAGGAGCACACATGCTTTCATCATCACACACTTCTTTTACTAGGAACTAAATAAGAGAGACTCAAAAGCAGAGACTTTGAATTTCTTTCAGCTGTAATTCCAACATGCCATTGGGATTTTTTTTTAGTTTCTTAAATGAAGCCTGAGACAAAGAGAACCATTGTTCATGTTCATTAGCACCTTAAAGCACTGCACATGCATTACAGCATTAGTAACTGCTATTACTAGTTTATTTATTTTGGGGAAAACAATTAACAAAATGTTTTTTTTTTTTTAGAAAATTGCAGGCAGGTACAAAGAAAAATAGTTGTGTGAGCAGGAATACAAACAATCCCTCGCCCATCTCTTGTAGAGACCAGTTATGGCCTCAAGTGATGCAGTGGAGGTTAAGGAACTGCCAGAGCCGCAATTCACACAGCATACTGACAGTGCTGCCATTTCTTGTTTTGTTTTTTTCCCCAGGGTTTTCCAGTATGTTGGTGCATAGTGCTAGGGTTTCTATAAATTACATATGCACTAAACCAGACATGCCCATGCCATATATGAGATAAGGAAGAAACTTATTTTCTATTTTGAAACTCTATTGTGCTATAAATGTGATTGATATATTACAATCTATCTATCTATCTATCTATCTATCTATCTATCTATCTATCTATCTATCTATCTATCTATCTATCTATCTATCTATCTATCTATCTATCTATCTATCTATCTGTCTGTCTGTCTGTCTGTCTGTCTGTCTGTCTGTCTGTCTGTCTGTCTGTCTGTCTGTCTGTCTGTCAAACCTTGTATATGTTTAACATGTTGTGTGTGTGTGTGTGTGTGTGTGTGTGTGTGTGTGTGTGTGTGTGTGTGTGTGTGTGTGTGTGTGTGTGTAAGCAGAGGGTAGAGTTACCTATACACAGTAGTGACTGCAGGTCTTTGGATCGGCAGAATGGCTCCGCCCCTGATGTGGAGACCCATTTTGTCTAAAGGCATGGACAATTTAACATGCTGTTTACGCTCCTTGATTTTCTCTTCCTGCATAAAAAAGATTCACAAATCATAATCTTTCACTTCATCACTAATCTCTTCCTCCTCATCATCATCATCAATTCAATAAACAGCTTGTACCACCTTCTTGTTAATCATCTTCATTGACACTGCCATCACAAATATCTTTCACCAAAGCAAAAAAAGCTTAAGCTTTCACACAGGTACTTAACATTATAGCTATTTTACACAACTCCAGATCATAATCTGGAGCAAAAACAGAGGTATGCGTGGCAAGGAAAAACTCCCTGAAACCTCATGAGGAACAAAACTTAAGATAAAATAGACTAAAGCAGACAGATTATAAATCATTAACCTTTTATATGATGTAAAGTCTACTCTCAAAGAATATAAACCTAATTATAGTTTACAACTATACTGTAGTTCAGATATAAAACCTGTAGTACTGTAGCTCAAATAAACCTTTTTACTTTGTGAGTTCGTTGTGTTCTTTGTATTTATGTACTCACTAAATTTCAGCATTTATATTATTAAAATTACCTGCATACCTGGTTGTACCTCTAGGGATGCTAGATGGTTCTTGTGAACACTTAGATCTCGAATTTGAGAGAACTATTTTTTCTTTAGATCATGTCCTTCAAATGGCACACTCACTCATAAAATCAGGGAAAATGCAGACTAATAGCACACACTTATTTTTAATCTCTATTTAATCTCCTAACGGCATAAAAGCAGTAGAAAAAACATAATCATAATTCATTGGCACTTTATAGGCAGGCCGATCAAATGCTGTTATGTTATAATAAAACATGTTGGTAACAATATCCATTAAAAACATACCCATCTATCTCTATCGATCTGATAATCTTTAAAGACAAAATGACTTTGCGAAAGATAATTAATATATTCATCTAAAAAGACCATAATCACACTGCTTCTCTAATATGCCTTTTATGCCCCATTTTCTCTCTCTCTCTTTCTCTCTCTGTTTCAGTCTATACTGCCACAGTGCTGTCTATGAGCAATTTCAGATTTTATACTCTTCATTACTCAACTCCATAAGGAGCGTTTCTCTTCACTACTCATCTACCCATTCATCCATCTCAGCTGGGATCACTCTTCACCCAATAGCTGATTGTGAAGCTTATAATTGACAAAGTGCAACACACACAAAAAAAAAAAAAACATGGAAACACTAAAACACTGTCCATCTGGACCTGCCATGACAAGAGGCTTGAGCTTAAGCTTGTTTTATCTCTTGCATGAGCAGTGCTCATTAATCTCTGACAAGAAGCTGGAGAAGCTCTTGTCCTTAATCAACATGTGTGAAAATGCGTCCGTTTTTTTTCAGTCGGCATTCATCGCTTCATCTTGGAACTCATTTCACACTAATCTCACACTTATGTGCTTGAAAATATTAATCTAATTATGGATTCAGAACTCTAGCACTATTACACACACATCAGCAGGTGTGTTTTACTCTACAAGATAAACGGGCACATTGTAAATGACTTCAGTGTAAAACCTTCAAATAAATCCTTTACATAAACAAAATGTTATTCAATTTACCATTTTCTCCTTGAGACCACTTTGGATAGAAAAATAAATAAATAAAATTTAGAATTTTTAACAATAACACACTATGACCTAAATCTTTAAATGTATTATGTTCATTAGAAGATTTAAAAAAGATTTGTAAACAGAAGGAAGCATTAAATGTGAATAATGTGTGAAAAGTATATTTCTTCTAGACTTTGTGCAGTGTAAAACAACACAGGGAGAGATAATTATAAAGAGAGAGAGAGAGAGAGAGAGAGAGAGAGAGAGAGAGAGAGAGAGAGAGAGAGAGAGAGAGAGAGAGAGAGAGAGAGAGAGAGCAGTATAACTGCAAGATAACCAAAGATTTCTTACTAAGATAATGAAATAAATGGCTTAGCTGGTACCTGTACTTTGGTCAAGAAGAACATTTAAACATATGAGTTTTCAGCTGTTAAACAAGATTATTTTTTTTTTACACAATATATTAATACTTTATGCATCTTTAGGTAAACCAATAATAAGTCACACAGTTTTCTTTCTCTCTAGAATGTACTGCTACATATGTATTTTCCATATTCTAGATCTATAATCTCTAATAGTTTTTATAATCCTATTTCTATTATACATTTTACTTCATTTGATCTCTTTGAATAAATCTTATGAACTCTTTTTTTATTTTTAAAGCATTTGGCAGACCCTCTTTTTCAACCTTTTATCTAATTTATATAACCGAGTAGTTAAGGGGTTAAGGGCTTTGGCTTTGCTTAGGGTCCCAGCAGTGGCAGCTTGGTGGCACTGGGATTTGAACTCATGATCTTTCAAGCAGATGGCCAACATCTTATCCACTGAGCTACCACTCCACTTTTAACCCTTTGGACCAGTCATTAAAAGCATTTCCCTGTATGTTGTACTGTGTATGGTTATATATGTAAAAAAAATATTTGTAAACAAAAGCAATTCCATTAAATATAGTAATATTACATATTTTTCCTAGCTAGCTCCTGTATGACAGTTTACAATGTAGAAACAACTGCTAAGAATTATTCTATTAATTTATTAAACTTTCACATTTTAAATGTTGGTCGATATTTTATTTTTGTGTTACGTTGGGTGCTACAGAATGGCTAGGAGCAATATACGATACAAAGGTAGACATTTACAATTGGCAGTGCAAAGATATGTCTGAAAAGTCTGTAAAACATTGGCAGATTTGTTACCTGCCTGTAAACTTATGTTGGTTTGAAAACACAATATTTAACCCAGACGTATCTGCAGCAGCTATGATTGGGATATCAGCATTATGTCACAAGCACATCAACTATCCATCCATCCATCCATCCATCCATTCATCCATCCATCCATCCATCCATCCATCCATCCATCCATCCATCCATCCATCCATCCATCCATCCATCCATCCATTTATAATACAACACTTATTTTTACATTTCAAGTCTGATACATTAAAAAAGGGTTAATTAACTTTCTTAAACAGCATCTGATTGAAATAACAGCTCAATGTAAATGACAGTTTTATAGCAACAGTAACATTTACCTGAGATTATATAGAGGGGATTATTAGTTTATATAGAGAGGATAAGTACATCTAGGGCTAATTATAAAAAAAAAATCTTTCAAAAACAAAGATCATATGCTGAACATTTCTGTCTCCAGGGTCAGCACTTTTAAACAAGCAGTTATATGATGACATTTTTACTGTAGCTTCTCAATAACATGACAAGGTTTTTTTTTGTTTTGTCTAACTGTAAAAAAAATAAAAGAGTGATGAGGAGAGTGATGATGTAAGTACTCATCAATAAATACAAAATATTTTTTGCCAAATCACTAAGGTATAGGGTTTTGGTAAATGTGTTAATAGAAAAAGAAAATTTTTTTTGGTATGATAATGGCTGATCACTTTGCAAGTTTCATAGTTTTCACAGTGCTGTTGAGTTCATGAGTCTGATTGGCAAATAGTTGTTGAATTGCATTTTGCACGTTATGTATGAGACTATAAGTCTTTGATGGTTGCTGTCTGATGTGATTTAAATACATTTAATTAATGTAGAACAAGTCAAGTTCAAATATATGTATATATGTGTATAAATATATGTATATATGTGTATAAATATATGTATATATGTGTGTATATATATATACATACATACACACATATATACATATATTTATACACATATATACATATATTTGAACTTGACTTGTTCTGCTCTGAATTACATTATTTAGAGTATCTCTACACAGTGTGTGAGAATATCTAAAATTCTAAATTCTAAAAATTCACAAAAATTCTAAAGACACTCCACTCTCCTTCCATTGCGATATTAACGGAAACTTCTTAATACATTATATATATATATATATATATATATATATATATATATATATATATATATATATATATATATATATATATATATATATATATACATATTAAAAATTTATTAGGAAAGTTTTCGTTAATATCGCAATGGAAGGAGAGTGGAGTGTCTTTAGAATTTTTGTGATGTTGTATTTTACAATAAATGGCGGTTTCAATTATATGGAAGTAATAGAGAATTTTACAAAAAATCCCTAAGTTCATGACATCTCTCGGTGTACTGTATGTTGTGTATGTGATCTTACGGTCTCATAGTTGTACCACACAGCATCAGGAATGTATGCTTCAACTGTATTCGCACCCTGTAACAGCAAATCAAATAAATTAATCGGCAGCAAAAACAACAACAACAACAACAACAACAACAACAATAATAATAATAATAATAATAATAATAATAATAATAATAATAATAATAATAATAATAATAATATTAATAATGACAAATTTTATTATTCCTTTTCCCCTACGATCTCAAATAATGAGCACATATTTAAATCCATTATCAGATAAACTAAAGGTTGTTGCGAATAATTTCCAAATAAACAAAATATGTATAAAACAAAAGCATGTCAACATGAGTGTGCATTTTGTTAATGAGGCAATGAAAAAAATATTTCTTTGTTTCCAGCCATGTAGATGTGCAGTGAATATCTAATGCAAAACCAAGTTTATAGCAGCACTAATAAATCATCATTCTGAGAGACATCTTGACTGCTTTGAGACACTGCTTAATTTTTTTTTTACTCATTAGTCAGATTTAATGTAGTAAATGGCAAAAAGAAAATCAACTGTCTTCAACTGACAGAAACAGGCTTCTGCAAATTTGCATATGCAAGTGCCATTCTCAAAGTGACCTGAGGGTTTACGAAAGAGAATTGCAAGTGCAAAATGAATGGATTTGCACAGCGCTGCATGTGGTCTTACACACAAATTTAAAGTTAATCAGGGCCTATGGGTACTAGGGCTTGGACCCGACAGTGTAATAATGAAACTAGACTTGAGTAGAATTCTAGGCTACCAATTATTCACTATATATTTATACTAATGCATTATAAAGTAGATTGCCTAGGTTGGTCACAGCGCAGTGCCTCAGGTCACTGACTTATCCCATAACAGCCTCTGTAGAAAAAACTACGGAATTTTAGAAAATAAAAAAAAAATTCTGTATTTTTACTAAATGGTTACATCAAGTTTTAGTGTTTGTCTAAAACTGTTTCTGTGTCGGTTTAATACAGTTTAATTTAATTAAAAGCAGGTATAGAAAGCAATAAGAAAGAAAACAGTAGTTTTTTTACTACTGTTCAAATTGTGCTTCTAAAAAAACTAACAACAGTTAGTTCTGGTTCCATAATTTATTTGTTTATGTGGCTTTCCAAGAGTGCCTATATTTCACCTACATTTCTATATTTTGTCATTTTACTCAGTATACCACTCCGCTCATCAAAACATTGACACCATCAGCAAACATGGTAAAGGCAAATTGTTAGGAATACAATTTTGCCTTAAACCATGAAAACTAGTCAGTCGAATATAAAAATTTGCCAATTTTATGAGAAGGTATCATTAAAAGGAATGTACAAATTAAGTTAAGACAGCTAGCAAATATGCTATAAAGTGATTATGGCTTCTAGAAGACCTATTTCTGCTATTGAAGAAAAAAAAATAGGTAAGATTGCATTGGAAATGTAACTTTCTTTATATTAATGTCATGTTCACAGAAAGCAGGTTGCGTTTAAATACAAAACCCAAGCGGCTGGCTGTTTAAGTTGTCTGGACTAAATATTCAAAGAAATCTGCTGTAAATGAACAATGCATAACTTTCGACTAATCACAAGTCTGTGCTTTAAGTTGCAAACATGACATACAGAAGATTAAGACACAGATAATTAAATGACTGAATAAATAACTAGCTGCAAGAACATTCTGTTTTGATGCACAAGCTTTTTTTATTTTAAATACAATTCGAATTTGTCATTCTTTAAATCTTGCATTTAAACAGCAAGCTAATATATACTCATATCAACTATACAGAACCCAGGATTTAAAATGAGCTTAACTGCTGGAAAAGAGCCAAAACTTCCAAAGATTAATCAGTTCCTGTGCTCCTAAAAAAAATATTCTGTTGTATTTGCACCTATAGTATTTTATAAAATACGCATATACATTTCTTTGATAAATAATAGTATATAAACAGCACTTGACCATGCGCTTCAAAGCTTTCCTTACTCATATTTGAGCATATTATTAAGCATCATATTCAGCACATTTCGATTTAACACTGCAGCTACGTTCCCAAGGATTTCTTATGTATCAAATATTTTTCACATATTTTTCATAACGAGTGAGACCGTGCTAAATTGGCAATTAATCACCCATTTGAACATGACCGCAATCTATCTGTTGCTCTAATTTCGCTGTAATGAGGTCGGTGCTCTCATTAGGGAGGAAAGAAAGGAAGAAAGGACAGAGGGAAATGGAAAGGAGAAATAAATCCCTTCTTGGTTTTATTTATTTATTTATTTTGCAGCAAGTCTCAGTGGAGGTCACCATCACACACCCAGAAAGAGCAGACAGGAGCAAAATAACACAGCGATGCTTATAGGGGTAAGTATGACAGAGAGACAGAGATCTCTGAATTTGTGGAGGTGTGTATAAAATGAAAGATAAGATGTGAAAACATAATAGTTAAAGTAAATACATATATCTTTGTGTACGTTTGAGTGTAAAAAAACTGTGTGTGTCTTACAGGATTTAGTACTGGTGTGATAAGCAAATGTGCTCCCCATAGGAACTGAAGATCCACTGTCCATGTTGCAGGGTCGGAGTAGAATCTGAATAGAAATAAATTGTCGCAATTACAAACTTTTAGCTAAATCACCTGAACTACAGTTGCATTACAGAATGAACAGGTATATATATATATATATATATATATATATATATATATATATATATATATATATATATATATATATATATATATATATATATATATATATATTTTTTATTTTTTATTTTTATTATTAATAGCTCTAATTGCAAATATACAAAAGGGAAAAATAATAACACAATAATAATAATAATAATAATAATAATAATAATAATAATAATAATAATAATAATAATAATAATAATAAAAACAATAATTGTATGTATATCTATACAAGTGGCATAGAATCTTAATCCAAAGCTATAAATAACAGCTTTGCACTGTATGCTCCTGTCTGCATGCTATAGTGCTATGTGTACCACAATGAACAAACTACTGGTGTTGTTTGATGGCATTAGCAAAATTGCTCGATAATAGCACCATGAGTTTACCCTCCCTGAGTCGCTTCTGTTGTAGTTACCATGGCAACAAGCGTCATGTGTTTATTTTGTTTTTCACATCTCTCATTAATTTCAAGCTATGCTTGTCATTTAAAAAAAATATATATTCCTCTTGTTATTATTATTATTATTATTATTATTATTATTATTATTGAATAGTTTTTTTTCTTAAGTTCTAGTCTAAATCAGGATAAATAATATTATAATCATATTATAATTATTATTATATTACTAATTCTTAATTGTATTATACCCAATTGAATAATACCCAATTATTCCTCTCCTTGAACTGCCACCTTAACGTGGTGGAGGGGTTTGAGTACTCGAATGACCCTAGGAGCTATGTTGTCCGGGGCTATATGCCCCTGGTAGGGTCTCCCAAGGCAAACAGGTCCTGGGCGACGGGTCAGACTAAGAGCGGTTCAAAACCCCTTATGAGAGATACTACATCAGGGACCGTGACGTCGCCCGGTATGGCGCAGCCGGGGCCCCACCCTGGAGCCAGGCCCGGGGTTGGGGCTCGTATGCGAGCGCCTGGTGGCCGGGCCTTCCCCCACAGGGTCCGGCCGGGCTCAGCCCGAAGGAGCGACGTGGGGCCGCCTTCCAGTGGGCTCACCACCTGCAGGAGGGACCGTAAGGGGCCGGTGCTAAGAGGATCGGGCAGCAGTCGAAGGTGGAGGCCTCGACAACCCGATCCCTGGACACGGAAGCTAGCTCTAGGGACGTGGAATGTCACCTCGCTGGCGGGGAAGGAGCCTGAGATTGTGCGTGAGGTTGAGAGGTTCCGACTAGAGATAGTCGGGATCACCTCTACGCACGGCCTGGGCTCTGGAACCACACTCCTCGAGAGAGGATGGACTCTTTACAACTCTGGAGCTGCCCATGGTGAAAGGCGTCGGGCTGGTGTGGGTTTGCTTATAGCCCCCCAGCTCAGCCGCCATGTGTTGGAGTTTACCCCGGTGAACGAGAGGGTCGTTTCCCTGCGCCTACGGGTCGGGGATAGGTCTCTCACTGTCGTCTGTGCCTACGGGCCAAACGGCAGTATAGAGTACCCGGCCTTCTTGGGGTCTCTGGGAGGGGTGCTAGACAGTGCTCCGACTGGGGACTCCGTCGTTCTACTAGGAGACTTCAATGCACACGTGGGCAGCGACAGTGACACCTGGAGGGGTGTGATTGGGAGGAACGGCCCCCCTGATCTGAACCCGAGCGGTGTTCAGTAATTGGACTTCTGTGCTAGTTACAGTTTGTCCATAACGAACACCATGTTCAAGCATAAGGGTGTCCATCAGTACACGTGGCACCAGGACACCCTAGGCCGCAGGTCGATGATCGACTTTGTGGTCGTTTCATCTGACCTGCGGCCGTATGTCTTGGACACTCGGGTAAAGAGAGGGGCGGAGCTGTCAACTGATCACCACCTGGTGGTGAGTTGGATCCGATGGCGGGGGAGGAAGCTGGACAGACTCGGCAGACCCAAGCGTACTGTGAGGGTCTGCTGGGAACGTTTGGCCGAGCCTCCTGTCAGAGAGATCTTCAACTCCCACCTCCAGCGGAGCTTTGACCAGATCCCGAGGGAGGCCGGAGATATTGAGTCCGAGTGGACCATGTTCTCCACCTCCATTGTCGAAGCGGCCGCTCGGAGCTGTGGCAGTAAGGTCTCCGGTGCCTGTCGAGGCGGCAATCCCCGAACCCGGTGGTGGAAACCGGAAGTAAGGGATGCCGTCAAGCTGAAGAAGGAGTCCTACCTGGACTGGTTGGCTTGTGGGACTCCTGAGGCAGCTGACGGGTACCGGCAGGCCAAGCGAACTGCAGCCCGGGTGGTTATCGAGGCAAAAACTCGGGCCTGGGAGGAGCTCGGTGAGGCCATGGAGAAGGACTATCGGCTGGCCTCGAAGAGATTCTGGCAAACCGTCCGGCGCCTCAGGAGGGGAAAGCAGTGCCCCACCAATGCTGTTTACAGTAGAGGTGGGGAGCTGGTGACCTCAACTGGGGATGTCGTTGGACGGTGGAAGGAATACTTCGAGGATCTCCTCAATCCCGCCGTCACGTCTTCCATTGAGGAAGCAGAGGCTGAGGGCTCAGAGGCGGACTCGTCCATCACCCAAGCTGAAGTCACCGAGGTAGTAAAGAAACTCCTCGGTGGCAGGGCACCGGGGGTGGATGAGATCCGCCCTGAGTACCTCAAGTCTCTGGATGTTGTGGGGCTGTCTTGGCTGACACGCCTCTGCAGCATCGCGTGGCGGTCGGGGACAGTGCCTCTGGAATGGCAGACCGGGGTGGTGGTCCCTCTTTTTAAGAAGGGGGACCGGAGGGTGTGTTCCAACTATAGGGGGATCACACTTCTCAGCCTACCTGGGAAAGTCTATGCCAGGGTACTGGAGAGGAGAATACGGCCGATAGTAGAACCTCGGATTCAGGAGGAACAATGTGGTTTTCGTCCAGGCCGTGGAACACTGGACCAGCTCTATACCCTCTACAGGGTGCTGGAGGGTTCATGGGAGTTTGCCCAACCAGTCCACATGTGCTTTGTGGATTTGGAAAAGGCATTCGACTGTGTCCCTCGCGGCGGCCTGTGGAGGGTGCTCCGGGAGTATGGGGTCGGGGGCCCTTTACTAAGGGCTGTCCGGTCCCTGTATGACCGAAGCAGGAGCTTGGTTCGCATTGCCGGCAGTAAGTCAGACTTGTTCCCGGTGCATGTTGGACTCCGGCAGGGCTGCCCTTTGTCACCGGTTCTGTTCATAATTTTTATAGACAGAATTTCTAGGCGCAGCCAGGGGTCGGAGGGTGTCTGGTTTGGTGACGACACGATTTCGTCTTTGCTCTTTGCAGATGATGTTGTCGTGTTGGCTTCATCAGACCAGGACCTTCAGCATGCACTGGGACGGTTTGCAGCCGAGTGTGAAGCGGCTGGGATGAGAATCAGCACCTCCAAATCCGAGGCCATGGTCCTCAGTCGGAAAAGGGTGGCTTGCCCACTCCAGGTTGGTGGGGAGTCCCTGCCGCAAGTGGAGGAGTTTAAGTATCTTGGGGTTTTGTTCACGAGTGAGGGAAGGGTGGAACGGGAGATTGACAGACGGATCGGTGCAGCTTCTGCAGTAATGCGGTCGATGTACCGGTCTGTCGTGGTGAAGAAGGAGCTGAGCCGCAAGGCGAAACTTTCGATTTACCGGTCAATCAACGTTCCTACTCTCACCTATGGTCATGAGCTCTGGGTCATGACCGAAAGGACAAGATCCCGGATACAGGCGGCCGAAATGTGCTTCCTCCGCAGGGTGGCTGGGCGATCCCTTAGAGATAGGGTGAGAAGCTTAGTCACTCGGGAGGAGCTCGGAGTAGATCCGCTGCTCCTCCACATCGAGAGGGGTCAGCTGAGGTGGCTCGGGCATCTGTTCCGGATGCCTCCTGGAGGCCTTCCTGGGAAGGTGTTCCGGGCGCGTCCCACTGGGAGGAGACCCCGGGGAAGACCTAGGACACGCTGGAGAGACTATGTCTCCCGGCTGGCCTGGGAACGCCTTGGTGTCCCCCCGGAAGAGCTGGAAGAAGTGTCTAGGGAGAGGGAAGTCTGGGCATCTTTGCTTAGACTGCTGCCCCCGCGACCCGGCATCGGATAAGCGGGAGAAGATGGATGGATGGATGGATGGATAATTGTATTATAAATAAGAAGAAACATTTTTTATAATATTAATGATATAAATTGAGACTATGAACAACTAACATCTAAAAATAAAAGTAAAAACATATATTGGTGGTAAACTCACTCATGCATGACGGGTCTCACCACCGTGTCTCCATTGGCGAAAGATCTATAGAAGAGTGTGTAAAGGTACGGCAGGAGTGTATAGCGGATGTTCAGATAGTGTTTGGAACTTTTCACCAGCACTGACTCGGCACCAAATGCGGCAGGATCTTGAGGCTTAATAAACAAACAAACAAACAAACAAACAAACAAACAAACAAACAGATAAACAAATAAAAAAAATACGTATATATATATATATATATATATATATATATATATATATATATATATATATATATATATATATATATATATATAGAGAGAGAGAGAGAGAGAGAGAGAGAGAGAGAGAGAGAGAGAGAGAGAGAAAGAGAGAGAGAGAGATTAGTTTACTTTTATATAAATCGTTAATATTCATAGGTTTTTTTTTTTATTATTAATATTATTATCATCAGATGCCATAGCTTAGAAAAAGTGGATTTTACAAATCACAAAAAAGACTAAGTGTACCCTGACCCCAGGAGCCAAGCCTGGGGTGATATCTTCAGGCAAGCAATAAATGAACAACAGAATTGCCTCAATTTCAGAACTTAGGAAAGAAAACAATTCAAAGGTAAAGGAAGCAGTTCAGATTTCTCAGTTTTCTTGAAGAGGGTGGATCAGGTGCTCAAGGGGGTAACACATCTCTCTAGTGCTTACTCGGGCACTTAAATGCACATTGGGATTGTTGAAAGGGCATGACTTGAAGTAATGATCTCCTGGATCAGGGCCAGAGGGGTGACATGTTATAAGACTTCTATGTATGCTATGGATCAAAAAAATAAAAGTGTATTCATGTGTACTTGGTACCAGATTAGTTTGATTAGTTGAGTTTATATATTTTGAACATTTAGGAAACAGGATAGATCTGCCAAATGATCACAACTCAGCATTGATTAGGAAATATTGTACAGGGCACACATCATCTCTACCTAATAAATCTCAGAGGTTTTTCTAGTTTTTTTTAGGATTTGACAGTAACTTCAGTGAAAGATTTTTTATTTCTTACCCCAAAAATAAATTTTTCCTATGTACTAAGGAAGATCTTGAGTTTAAATAGACCACATTCAATTTTCCAATAATAAAGTAAGGTCCAGAAAAGTGTCTGGATGGCTGTTTATGCATGTCATGGCAATACACTTAGTATTTGCTGGTGGAAGCTGTTAGATTAAAAGTGTATTGATATTTAGTGCTTCACAAGAGTTACCAGTTACAATCTCTGATGAGCAAGTGTGTCATGGTTAGCCTCTACTCATGATATTGTTGAGGACAAAAGTTGCAGCAGCAAGATTGATAGTGCAAAATGAAACCACTAGACATTCTCTCCATTTGAAAAGCAGTGCCAGACATCTGTTGTTTTGGAGTTCATCAATGTGAAGTCATAGCAGCAAAGCTGGAGTGGTGGATTGGATCCAGCAGGACATTTTGAAAGCAATGTACCAGGTTACTTTTGTGTGGTTAATATTGCTCTTTAGTGTTGCATGGAGTTCTAGGGCAAAGTCTGTAGACCAGCAAACTGGGATTGTGGTCCTACTTTTAAGGATATGTTACTTGATAGTGAGTGTGGAATTTTAAAAAGTGTGTCTTGTTCCCTCTCCACATGAGCTTTCGATAGACAAAATATTAAAAAGTCGAGTTTGTAGTGGTGTCTAACTGAACCACCTATTTAATTAAATTGTTTATAGTACCTACAAAATATTCTAAAATGTTTTACTGGTAAAAGTGAAGAAATTGGGTTTAGAATAAAGTTGGATTATGGCATACCATACTGTATTGAAATCCAGAACCTGGTAGAGAATATATTTCACTTGCCTGGCAAAGAAATAGTACCTGTAGCTGACTTCCTTAATGTAAAAAAAACACTAGGTAAAGCCCATATAAATAAAGGATTGAATTAATGAATAAATAAATGAAGGAAGGTTGGACAGACTAAAAAAACCTCAGCAACAAAAGTGTGCATTTAGACCAGCATTACCCTAAACTACACTATATTTACATTTATGAGTGTGTATGACACACCACCCAAATAATATTGCATGAGGTCAGTGCTGTTACAGTTGTTGGTCAGAAATGACCAGGCTACAATCTGATAGATTCCGTCTTATTAAATGGCCAATGATTGTTAGTAGGTCTAAACAAATAATGCTAGAATTGTTCTTTGTGTTAAGCTACTGGAATGTACTGCAGTTAAACAGAAAAACAGAGATGATCTGTTATGAAAGCCAAGGGTGGATGTTGAGAGAGGTTTTGGGTCTATGTGGATAAAAGCAGATCATGACAGAGGAGGACTTTGGAGGACTGATTACTCACTCACTGAAAGGTCAAGCCTTATTCATCTCATTTTGCCATGGAAATCATTTTCCATTCATCCTCATTTGGCCCCTTAAACACATAAGCTCATAACGAATTCTGTAATTGTCACTCTCTCTTTCTCTAATCTAACAATTATCATTGGGAAATAAATCATGGACAAAGAGTGCAAGAAGAAAGACACACTTTAGAGTGTGATGTTAATGTGCAGTTAAAAATGTATGCATTTCTTTGTAGTAGATATTGGTGTGGAATAACATCGGACTGCACTGAATGAAACATGCTACAAGGTATGCAGTGTAGTGTTTTACTGTTCATTTAGTGTTCATTTTTTTTAAGCAATCATTGTGCAGCTATAGCAATTAATTGTTTATTTAACCACCACAGCACCACCAATATATACAATTTGTTGTATTAAGCTGTACAGTGAACACTGTGATATGTTTTAAACTATTGATTTATTGATTTTTTGTTTGTTTGCTTGTTTATCTTTATATTTGTTGTTTATTATAATTTATTAGATGTCACTGTTACTGTAAGCTACATCTACTATTAAACAGTGCTAGAATCCACTGTCTCACACCTTAAAACAAACATAACTGCACAATTGCACTTAATAACAATCACCTGAAATGTAGAAATGTCCACTCTGGGACATTGTGCACCAATCTTGCTGCTACACTTTCTTTCTATTTTTATATACAGTGAGGAAAATAAGTATTTGAACACCCTGCTAATTTGCAAGTTCTCCCACTTAGAAACCATGGAGGGGTCTGAAAATGTCATCGTAGGTGCATGTCCACTGTGAGAGACATAATCTAAAAAAATAAATCCAGAAATCACTATATATGATTTTTAAACTATTTATTTGTATGATACAGCTGCAAATAAGTATTTGAACACCTGTCTATCAGCTAGAATTCTGACCCTCAAAGGCCTGTTAGTCTGCCTTTAAAATGTCCACCTCCACTACATTTATTATCCTAAATTAGATGCACCTGTTTGAGGTCGTTAGCTGCATAAAGACACCTGTCCACCCCATACAATCAGTAAGAATCCAACTACTAACATGGCCAAGACCAAAGAGCTGTCCAAAGACACTAGAGACAAAATTGTACACCTCCACAAGGCTGGAAAGGGCTATGGGGTAATTGCCAAGCAGCTTGGTGAAAAAAGGTCACCTGTTGGAGCAATCATTAGAAAATGGAAGAAGCTAAACATGACTGTCAATCTCCCTCGGACTGGGGCTCCATGCAAGATCTCACATCGTGGGGTCTCAATGATCCTAAGGAAGGTAAGAAATTAGCCCAAAACTACACGGGAGGAGCTGGTCAATGACCTGAAAAGAGCTGGGACCACAGTTTCCAAGGTTACTGTTGGTAATACACTAAGACGTCATGGTTTGAAATCATGCATGGCAAGGAAGGTTCCCCTGCTTAAACCAGCACATGTACAGGCACGTCTTAAGTTTGCCAATGACCATTTGGATGATCCAGAGGAGTCATGGGAGAAAGTCATGTGGTCAGCTGAGACCAAAATAAAACTTTTGGGTCATAATTCCACTAAACGTGTTTGGAGGAAGAAGAATGATGAGTACCATCCCAAGAACAACATCCCTACTGTGAAGCATGGGGGTGGTAGCATCATGCTTTGGGGGTGTTTTTCTGCACATGGGACAGGGCGACTGCACTGTATTAAGGAGAGGATGACCGGGGCCATGTATTGCGAGATTTTGGGGAACAACCTCCTTCCCTCAGTTAGAGCATTAAAGATGGGTCGAGGCTGGGTCTTCCAACATGACAATGACCCGAAGCACACAGCCAGGATAACCAAGGAGTGGCTTTGTAAGAAGCATATCAAGGTTCTGGTGTGGCCTAGCCAGTCTCCAGACCTAAACCCAATAGAGAATCTTTGGAGGGAGTTCAAACTCCGTGTTTCTCAGCGTCAGGCCAGAAACCTGACTGATCTGGAAAAGATCTGTGTGGAGGAGTGGGCCAAAATCCCTCCTGCAGTGTGTGCAAACCTGGTGAAAAACTACAGGAAACGTTTGACCTCTGTAATTGCAAACAAAGGGTACCCTACCAAATATTAACATTGACTTTCTCAGGTGTTCAAATACTTATTTGCAGCTGTATCATACAAATAAATAGTTAACAAATCATACATTGTGATTTCTGGATTTTTTTTTTTAGATTATGTCTCTCACAGTGGACATGCACCTACGATGACAATTTCAGACCCCTCCATGATTTCTAAGTGGGAGAACTTGCAAAATAGCAGGGTGTTCAAAAACTTATTTTCCTCACTGTATAAATATATATATATATATACAGTATATATACACTATTTATATATAAAATCACATACAGCATATCAAGTGATTGTATTTGTTCCTTCCATCCAGCATGCACACCATTGTAACTATTGCCATTAGCCATTGTATATTTCTTGTATATCCTTTGCACATATTTCCTCTAATAAAAATAAAATAAACATTGCTGAGTTCACTTCAGTGACATCTATTTCATGCTTTTTCTAACGTAAACCATTAAAATCCATTCCTTGAATCTTATACATACTTAAACATACTACCTCTGGCTCTTTAGAAACACATTACCTAACACACTAATTTGCAACTACAGTGCAACAGCTAAAGGGATATTTCAACAAGTTTAGTGTTATATTGCAGCTGTAAACAATCTGTTATTGTTTAACTAAAACTTGCACTTTTGAACTGTTTGTAATGTTAAAAAGGTGCCCTTATGACTTTACTGTTTCATTAAATGTTACTTTAACACAACATGCAAATTATCCTTGGATCTACAGTTCAAATTACAATATATCTCGTAGTTTATCTTAATGTAAATGAAGACACACCACAGTAGTAATTTTAACTAACATCAACACAGATTTTGTGAGAGCAATTACTGCATGTGTCATCTTAAAATTCAGTTATTTTTTATAAAAGCATACTATTAAGTAAATCCTATGCATCAATTAATCAGTATATACAGCAAAACTAACAAGAAAAAAAAAACTATATGGGATTTGGGCTTGTTGATAGCTCCTGGAACTTTTTATGTCTACAGTATGTATTAATTGAGAATTATAAAAGTTATATCAGCAACAAAATTATTTAACACTGAAGATTCTGCTGCTCTTAATGTTCGTTCTAGCTGTGATATTTTATTTAATGCATATACTTACTTTGTAGTGCTGAGCATTGTGATTACGACTAAAAGGATAAAAGGCTCCAACTTGCATCCAGCGTGTGCACAGCTCCTCAGTTGTGTCATCAAAGAAGCCACAGATATCTGCACCGATCTGTATATAAAATATGAATATGTGCAAAATTCTTCCTTGTTAAAATCCAAAATAAATTCGCTTTCATCAAACGTTTTTATTCAGAGAAAGAAGGTAAACATTTCTAATTCATTACACTTAGTTAATTAACACATTGCATGTTTTTCCTAAATACTATAACACATTTTCCAAACTAAAGTCACTGCTATGAGACTATTTAACACTGCTCGGAAAACTAACTTTTGCAGAACAACATATCTGAAGCAAAAAGAAAATACTGTGTTCTTCTCAGACCCCTTTATATTATAAAACAAATGTCGATCTCAAAAACAAAAATATGTCATCTTTAAATTTAATAATTCAGCTAGTAAATCATACACAGAAATATGCTGTTCATTATGATTGCAAAATACATTATAAAACAATATTTTGTAAACACCAGACAATAACATTAATGTGTTTTTGAACGCCCCAATACAACAAGAACTGGAAGATGATTCACTTATTTTGAAGTATGGTTATGGTAGAGTTAGTCTAACATTTATTAAGTCAGGTACTGATGTAAAGGGAGGAGGTCTTAGGTGCAGTCAGGGTTTTATATGTATCCTAAAAGTGTTTAATAGGGATCTATAAGAGACCATTCAAGAGCTTTTACTTCAACCCATGTGAACCATATATTCATAGAGCATGCTTTGTGCAGAGGGCACTGTCAAGATAGAACAGGTTTGGGTCTCCTAGTTCAGGTGAAAGGAAAATATAATGCTACAGTACTGCATCCAAAGCCATCCAATACAATTCTGTGACTCTAACTTTGTGGTAACAGTTTAGCAAAAACTCACACATGGCTTTGGATGCAACTCCCTAAGTTTACATGCCAGTGCTGAATGGTGAGACATTGTACCAGAAGAAGCTTTAATTCCAGTTGCTCCTCATCTCATATTTGCTTAGTAACTACATCACAGATTATTCCAGTAATCTTTAACTGTACATGCCGCCAAGACAATTTTTAGTCTATCATCTCTGTTATAGGTTAAAGTACATGGTTAATCATTGGTAAAAATTTTTTTTTTTATTATTTAGGATCCTCTAGCCTTTTCCAAAGACTTGCATTTACAACATTTGGCAGCTTATGCAGTTTGACATACAGTGGTTATCTGTAGCCTCAATCAGAGGAAAATATCCTCATGTTTGCACAAATATGCCAGGGCCAAAGAATACTATTAAGCTAAAAATGTTAGAGATAAGTGACAATATTGCCGCCAATACAGAACATTTTTTTTTATTTTCTTAAGTGCTTAATCACAAATTCTTCAGTCTTTATTTGAAGACCATCCCTGACTCAGGTTTTTAGATAGCTAAAGCAGTACGTTTTATTTTCTTAGTGTCGGGACAGAGTCTCTATACTGTATATGTCTTCCTTTTATCTTGATGGATGCTGGGCTACTTCAAGCCTCATCAAGCCATCTTCCCTTCTTCTCACCCGCCCTTTTCTTCTCTTCCTCTATCCTTTTCTACTCTTTGCACTTTTTCTCTATTAACTATTTTACTGCTCTTGTTCTTAATTACTCTGTGGAATTTGCTTTCCAGGCTTCTTTATAGTTTTAGGATCCAGAGTTTCAGCTAGCTATAAAACATTCTGACAGGTCCTGCAGTGTGTGCTTTCCTAACCTGGCTGACCTTAACCTGAGGTAAATGTATATATTTGAAAGTAAGAAAAAAATATGTAATGAATGTGAACTTCAGGCAGTTTTGTTTAAAGCAGCAATCCAACCAAGCACAGACAGACAGGGTTTAAGGGTATATTCATATTGAAAAGTCAAGTACACATGCATGAGTCAAGAAAAGGTGTATATGAAGACACTTAGGAAAGAATCATGAAACCAGAATGAACATTGACAAGATATATATACTATAAAGTTGTCTCAGTGTGTATTTTATTCTGTTTCAAACAGTTTCAAACGGCAAATTTAGTAATAAAAGCATTTCTTCCAAGCACCATGTATGTCTCCTGCTGGTAGTGATAAAAAAAACGGAAGAGTAAAGACAGCTTTTAGAGCAGAAAATAAAAATTTTAAATCAGGCTGTCACTGTCACAGTCATAGCACCATCTTCGATTTACGATATTTTTTACTTACAACGGGTTGTTGTAACATATCTCCATCGTAAGAAGAAGACTACCTGTATATATATATATATATATATATATATATATATATATATATATATATATATATATATATATATATATATATATATATTGATGTTTCCATTCCTATGTTTGCTCTAGCTCAATGCAACCCCATTTCTTCTGGCATAGAAGGTAAATTGTTTTACATTTTTGTTCCTAAACAAATATGGTTAAATATTAAGGTAAATGTACCCTTTTACATTTCTACTTGGACAAAAGTCCAAAAATTATAATTGCTTTTGAATGTACTTAAGTATCAAAACCAAAATTGCTGATCTATGAGAAATATATTTCAATAACAATGCATAACAATGCAATGTAATGTTTTACTTTCCGGTCCATTATAAGTTTTAAAGGAGAGAGGTTTTTTTTGTTACAGTTACACAGTAAGAGTAATACTCAAATACACAAAGCACAGAACCGTGGGGGTACGGTCGTTGTCATTTTAATTTTATTTATATATTCACTTCAGAGTGCAGGGAATGACGTATATTGTGAAAATAAAATTTAAAAAAGTAAATAAACTAAACTTGAAAATATTACAGAAAATATATTGTTGATTGTAGTAAAATATTTAGGCTAGTTGTGATATAATAAAATGCTCATTGTTTTGTTTTTATTTAGGGTGCTTAAAACCACAGTATAGTGGTTCTAAGTGCATTTTTTTTACATTTCTAATTTAATATTTATAAACTTACAATTCTATTCTAAAATTGTTATTCTAAATCTTTTTATAAAAAAAAGAAAAAAATATCTTGTCAATAAGCTTTTTGTAGTTTATATCATGTTTTTGCTTCATATTAATTGCAAACCTAATCAACCTGTAATTGTATCTGACATTAAAATTATGATTATTGTGAAATCCTTAGCTTGTTAATTTGTTTAATTTTCCTATAAATATTGGGAATCGACTTCACCTGGTGCATTATGGGATTGTTACACCATTTGTTTAGAGCTAGTTAGAGCTACAAACACATCTATATGCACTTTTAGTGGTTTCATAGTGGTTTCTCATTCTGACTATGTAAATTCATACATACTCGCAAATAAAAAGTGTATTAGTGTTACGCTGTATATCTAGCTCCTCTTACATTTCATGATATTTATATCTAGACTGTGACTTCAGTGCCTAATCTTTGAAGCATTGTGCTCTAGCAGTCACAGTGCACTGTATAGTTTTTATCCATATATAGGCCTTTGAAATACTGCAATATAGCAGTGAATATCTTGGGTAGTAAATAGTAAATACTTGGGTTGTGTTCTAAACTGCATATTCATAGTTTGTCAGTATACCACCGTTGCATTACAATCGAGGAAAATAACTTAATGGACATTATGCACTTTCAGATGCTGTTGGAAATTTTTTCAGAATGTGTATCAACTTGATGTGGGGTTGAGAACGGGCTCAGCACAACCTTATATCCTTATTCTCTATCCTTAGAATTGTGGTAGCATTTCTCCTATAACTGATAAACCAGATCATTGCAGACAACAATGATTGTAACAGGTTTGTACTTACATAAGGCACACCGAATAGGTTAAACTCCAGCATTCCGGGTATTGCCCATTTAATATCATTCCAGTTGGCAGCGTTATCACCCAGCCAGTGGCCTGAATACTTTCCAACTCCAGGGAAAGAGGAGCGAGTGAGAATGAATGAGCGATTGCTGCCAAAGACTTGCCTCACGGCCCTAGAGAATGAGAGGAACAGAAAAAATACATAAGCGTTGGAATAACTTGAGTGTGAGAAAGCAAGCAGGCAAGGTATTGAGCAGGTGAAACTTTACTCCTGAGTTGTTCTCATTATAATAACTATATATCTTTTTTTTCTCTATTAATTCATCCCACTTATCATAATAAACAATTGTAAGCCACTAGAGTCATTAGTATGGTCTGAAATTCCAGTGGAAAGTGGAAAAAGGGTTTGAATATATTAAATTTTTCATCAGTCCTTTTATTGTATAATTTTATCTCATTAATCTCTAAACAACTCTATTTAAATACGGTTTTAAAATTATTTTCAAATGTTTCCAGTGTAAAAAAAATAAATAAAAAATGTAAACTAAAGCAATCAAAAATATTAAATGTTTTAAATGTTTTTGATAGACTTGAGTCCTTGTGTAACTAGCATTTAGAATATTTGCCATGTTTTTTATACTCCTTTTTTTTCATATTATTAACAATATATTTCAAATGTCATATTTTCCAATCAACAAAGTAAAGGTAAATTTTAAACCTATTCAAAAAGGTTTTAAATCTATGGACGGATTTCTCTACTAAAATATATGAGTTCTTGGCTTTGGCCTTTGCGCCCAAATATACAGCACGATGAAGTACTTACTTTTCTGTCGCCAGCACCATGGAATATCCATAAAGACTGTGAACATCATAATGATTCCCCCAGGCCAGCTTTGCATCCATACACAAAGTTTTACTGTACATCAAATTATCAAGGATGTCTATCGAGAGATAGAGAGAGAGATTTTTTGATAATTAATTACAGAGTATACAATTTTCATTAATTTTAGCAGGTTTGTCCTTTGGGGGATATCTGCAAAAAAAAAGATTTGATCAAAAACTGATTTTTTTAAAACCTCCTTGTGGTTACTGGAGCTTACGTTTAGGCATAGCATTAATTAGCTGCATTTATTATAATGTTAATGGAAGGTACATCAGATCAGATAATAAGACAAGCCCATGTTGTGTGTGTGCAGGCACAAGTTTGTAAACAGGATATTCGTACATATTTGAGTTTTATATGAGAATTTCTTCAAACAGTTTATGAGATGTACAGTATAGCCTTCAGAAAGATGCTAAGTAGGTCGGAAAAGAGGGAGAGAGAGAGAGGGAGAGAGAGAGGGAGAGAGCGGCGGAGGACTGGACTATAAAATGGCAAATGCGTGCCATCCAATTGACATGTAGCTTGTCCGAGCATATCACCTAGAATTAATCATTCATGAGTATACAGAAAGGTACCGGGCGGTGTACGAGTTTGTCCCTGCTCAACCCAATTAAACAAAATTCAAACATATATTATTATACAGTATATCTATACATATGTTAGTCCAATTCAAAATCGTGCAGTTAAATAATTAATAAATTAATTAAACTTAAACACATAGACACCATTTTCTCATCAAGTCTCAAATAGAATTAAACATTAACAAATTTGTCAGTCTGATTTCATTCTATGCATTCAATTGCATTTTTCCATCACTAATCTAATCTATATACTGTATATATATATATATATATATATATATATATATATATATATATATATATATATATATATATATATATATATTTTTTTTTTTTTTTAATTCATATAACTTCTTAGAAAGTTGTGTAAATATCCTTCACCCTTGGTTAAATGACCGGTTTTTAGATCCATGGTATAAATGTTGTGGAAAAGGGCACATAATTCCTCGGTTGTTTGTCAGGGTTTGGGACTTCTTGACAATAATCTTTTATCATTTTTGTCACTGGCTTGGGCCATGTTATCAGAATGAATGCTATTACTGCAGGATTGTGGCTTGAACATGGGTGCTATGGAATGAGTGCCTTGTGACTTTTGATTGTAACTGGGGTGGGAGTGGGGGTTTTAATGACTTAATGCCCCTCTATAGATGGAGCATATCCAAGTACCCTAGAATCACTTATTGGTAATTAGCTGAGGAGTTCAATACAATGGATTAAATCAAGGGGAAAAAAAGCTTACAGGATTGAGCCTAAAACTTTTAATTGCTATATGTGACTTACTTGGAGTGAATGGTGGATAATTCAGCGTATTATCAGCACATCCTTTACTGGAGCCTTGCACAAAGCTGGACACCTCGTTCATGTCCTTACAAATGAACAACAATTAGTTCAGCTCCGTTATCTCTGCTCTGCTAATTGTTAGCGCATTAAAACTGAGAATTATATGGAGGCATTCAAAATGCTATTGATTTCGGCATACATCATCAGCTAAGAGCACACACTCACGCACATTATACTGTTAACAGATCACAATATAAGCGGCTGCTAATTCCTGTGTAGTTACACACACATAAACTAGACATGTAGCTATAAATTGTGTCTGTGATAACCTTTATTTTTGAGTAATTTTACCTAAGGTGAAAGACTGACAGAGACTGATGATTGGATGATTCCGATAATGGAAATGATGACACAATTCACACATTTCCCATTTTACACTTAATATTTGTTTGATAGCATGTCACCAATGTGTAGATGTGTAGGATACAAATGTAGAGGTGGACAGAGGTGCAGAATAATATTTAAATAAATTAAAAACAAAATATATATATTAAAGACATCAGTTATTTCATGTTTCTAATAATATTCTTTTTTTTTAACCTCTTAGCCTTCAGCGCCACACCCACGCGCTCGATATCCCATACTACATTTTAAACAAATATTTTTTTATTATTGATCCTAGAAAAAAGGCTGCTGCAAAGAAACAACTCAGTATAACATTTTTGTGTGTCTTATAGATAAATATTAAATTAAACACAAATTTATCATTTGCTTTGAGCCATGTGTGTTAGCATCTTTTATTTGAGTAATAGTGGAACACCTATATAGTCTAAACCTGTCATCTGGAATGCGCCAAACACTTTGTTCTAGGAGTTCTCCAAATATAACATTTAGGTCTTTACATTTAGTTGAGACACCTGCATGAGATACACAAGAGCTGCATTACATTAAAACTGCCAAGACAAACTTCAGAATTTACACAAACATAAACTGATACTAATACACATACTGTATCTATTTTTATAAGATGTACTACTGCTTTCGATTTGTAACCCCTCAGAAGCTACACTGTAGTTGTCTAATATACAGTTTTATAACATACTGCTGTATTTACTTCTAAATTAGAAGAGACAGAATATGAAGGAAAAAAAAAACCTGCTCTTGTCATGAGTTTTTTTTTAGATGGGGTTACTTACAATCCAGATTGCATCATGATTCACTTGCTTATGGAAGAGCTTGATTTCATCCACCCACCAATTGATGCAGGATTGCTTGGTGTAATCTGGAAACACGGTATCTCCAGGCCAAACCTACATAGAATACAAACCGTACCATATATAACTTGGAAATCTTAAAAAAACTTTAGAACTCTTCAACAAAAAGTTTGATGTAAAAAGCATCACAAAGTGAAAATGGGTTACACTCTTTAATGTACCACGCCACTAGCACCAAGTTGTGACTGTATAGTAACTATGGTTGGGCTCTTTGGTGTTAAAAACAACAAGATCAAATTGATAAAACATTGAGAGACTATTACACTTGACTGCTACCTAGTGAATTTATTGAGTATCTTGTAAAAGGCTGTTTTAGATGTAAATTATTAAACTGTGTTTGATAAATAGCTTGTGTCTGAAAAACAAAAAGAAAGCCTTTTTGTCCCCTTAGAGTAATAAAACTTTGGTTTGGCTTCTCCCGTTAGGGGTCGCCACAGCGGACCATCCGCATGTTTGATTGGCACATGTTTTTACGCTGGATGCCCTTCCTAAAGCAACCCTCCCCATTTATCCAGGCTTGGGACCGGCAATAAGGCTTGTGCAACCCTAATGGCTGGGGTTGGTTCCCTGACCAGGGATCGAACCTGGGCCACAGCGGTAAAAAGCGCCGCATCCTAACCACTTGACCACCAGGGGACCTTTCCCCTCAGAGTAATAATACCTCAAAATAAACACAATAATACCTAATGTATGAACTAGCTCTGATAGCTAGTGCAAACCTTGTCTTCTTACATTTTCTTTATGAACTTGAAAAAAAAAGCATTTTATGCCCTTGAACTTTTTCAATAAATATATACATTTGTTTGTTACACTACAGTAATTGTGTTGTACATTTAAATAAATAAATGAATGAATGAATGAATGAATAAATAAATAAATAAATAAATAAATAAATAAATAAATAAATAAATGTCACAAATTTAAAAATAAGTAAATATTTTATAAAAAAAAACTAAAACACAACCTCACTAAACACAATCCATTGTTGATCTTATAAATATACAAATTTAAATGTAATTTTTTTTTTTTTTGTTACAAATGTTTATGGTGTAAATGTAATTTTATTTTAATGAATAAAGCTAAGATAATATTACATTTAGCTTCATGAGCACTCCTACTTATCATCTCCATTCAATTTTTCAATGAACTTCCTTCATGATGCTTTTAGTCAATGTGTGAAGATCACACTTTGTCCATACAGAGATTGATATAAATCCATACACAAGCACATAGTAAATGTGATTCTATCAAGATAAGAGCTAAATGACCATCTACAGTATGTCCTTATCTTGTACCACACTCACACTTCATTTTATTTCCCTTTCCCTTGGTTCATTATCTAATCGCTTTGACATATTTATTAACTGATTAATAAGACCAGCAGGCTGAGATGTCTAATGAACATTCAATTCATTATTCAGTACATATCAGAGCTATAATTGAACTTCTTGGGCTATCATGACCAGCTGTACAGGAAAGTCTGGGTGTATGTTTTAAAAGCAGGGTCAAAACTGTTTTGTACACCTTAGTCAATCATTGTTTGTTTATGGGTCTATAACTGCCAATGATTTTACACACAAAAATTATAGATTTATTTTCTAATATAAAAATAAAAACAGAAATGCATTTCTGTGTTTGTCTAAAACACTATCAGAAGCACTGACCTTCATTTACAACCTAAATTCTAATATTTGTTCCATAAATTTTTTTTTACTTTATTTCCAACAGTCTATTCTTTTCAGTTTGTAGCATTTCTCTTGGCTGCACTGCCTCCAGTACGTGTATGTGGATGTTCAATTTTTTGTCCAATCAGATTTCAGCCTCTATGCACTGCAATGTCAATCTAATCTTCCCAGGGCCTGCAAAGTCTGTCCTGCTGGCCTATTTATTTTATTTGTGAATATTACCAATGGGCACATCTTTCTTTGAATTGCTGCTATTGCTCTTTTGCACAACATTTTGTTTCCATTTTTGTTACTTACAATGTTCACATTACTCTTTTACACACCGCAGTGTGCAATAAACAACAGGTTTACTGGCGGTGCTATTTTGTGTTTTGTGTATTTGTCTTACACTGTCTTGTGTCTTGCACTGTCCTGTATTGCCTTGCACTGTCTTGTGTTGTCTTTGCACTTTTTGCACCAGGTTGCACACGATGCACTTTATGTGGCGAGGACACTTACTAGTCCTTAGCCCTGTGTTTTCTGTGATTGTTGTTGTATGTAGTACCAGGGTTCAGCAGGAACGTTGTTTCATTTTACTGTGTAATGCGTCAGCTATATATGGTTAAAATGACAATAAAGGCTTCTTGAATCTCTCTTGACTCTTGTTCCTTCAACCAATCAGATTTCATATTCGCCTCGCTGTATGGCGTCAACATTTTTCGGTCCTCTGATGGGTTGATGATATTCATTTCCATTGACAATTGACACATTATTTTGTTATCAATGAATATATATCTGAAAAGATTTTCAACTTGTATTTTTGGATCCAATGTGTGTAGAGTTAGTTTTTACAATACTATTTGTACTTCTGGTAGATGCATAACTGCATATCATTTCTGTGTGCCTGTATTGTACAAATACAATTTAGATTTTTCCTTATATCTATCTATCTATCTATCTATCTATCTATCTATCTATCTATCTATCTATCTATCTATCTATCTATCTATCTATCTATCTATCTATCTATCTATCTATCTATCTATCTATCTATCTATCTATCTATCTATCTATCTATCCATCCATCTATCCATCTATCTATCTATCTATCTATCTATCTATCTATCTATCTATCTATCTATCTATCTATCTATCTATCTATCTATCTATCTATCTATCTATCTATCTATCTATCTATCTATCTATCTATCAAACTAACTTCCAAACCAACTAACGTTCATACTAACTATTAAATCTTGCAGTAATATTCATACTTTGTAGCCACTTTTTGTAGACTGACCTTTAACTTCTGTGACCCTGAAAAGGGCCTGTGTTTGGGTTTGGAAATGGGTTTTAACCATTACATTTGTTTTATGTTTAAATTATTTAATGACTTATTAAGTGAACTGCTACATCTGTTAATATCTATGTGTTGATGTTCATAGTAACTTTGCAAAAGTGATCTTTATGAAAATAAATGTAAAACAAAACATAGACAATGTGGAAATGAAGGAAACACAAAACATACCTGAGTACAGTAATAAAAATATATCTTCCTTGTTACTATAAAAAATTATTAAGCATGAAGTTTAAGTAGGTCTTGGATTGATGGGCAGAACAGGGGAGAACAGATGTTATCTAATGTTCCCACGGTTTGCAATTTTTAAGGTACATATTTTCATTTTTATAACCACTGTTATTTACCACTCCGTGTAGTGGAGTCTTTCCATCTGACTCAGTGACCCATGCCTCAGCTTTTGTTCCTCTGTCATATGATTCGTATGATCCGTTGATTTTCTTGCTTATAGATATGGCGGGATCCTTTAAAAAAAATAAATAAAAAGGCACATTTTCAGGCTTGATTATGATGATTGCTAGTCATTTATCATACCAGCACAGGTGTTAAGGCACAGGTGGGAAAAGGCAGCACATTTCTGCAGCAATGTTCTTCTTTACAAACAGAAGTAAAAGCTAATTGACCAAATAAAATGGCAGCGGGAAAAAAAAAGATGACTCACCAATATGAGAATATATTTTTGCCCTTCTGCATGCATATAGTCAGCAAACTGCGGCAGGTCTTTGAACTTCACCAGGTCGTATGTGAAGTCCATGTTGTTCTCCATGTAGTCTATATCTGTGTACTGCACATCCTGGAACAGGTGATGCGGAGGAATAAATGAGTGTATTTGTCCTTATTATCTCCTTCTTTCATTTTCTGCCAACTCCTTCAAATCACCTGGGAGAGTCTCAGGTTTTTTTATTGTTCTTGCCTGAGAGACGACAGGTCTAAAAAAATCTTTTCTCATGGATTATTATTCTGTGATTTTCATATGTAAATGCAAAAGTCTTTTAAAATTCATCCTTCATACTAGTTTACCCCAGAACTTGTTTCTGTATTGGCTAAACCGGTATGCCTTATCCCTTATCCTTTGGCTTTAAGGGTTATGCATAGCTAGTATTTTGCAGTTTCATTGTTATTATTTTTTTTTATTAAATTATGTTTTATGATAAGGACATGCCTGAAACCCCAGTGTTACATTTCTGATGTCTCAGGCTTGCAAACATTTGAATTTTTCAGTTGCTAATGGACTATTTACTTGCATACATACATTCAATGCTGAAAGGCATATAGATTTCCACAATTTCTGCACTAATTTTTTGTCAACTATGATTTTTTGTATCATTAGTAAGTATTAGCTGCTGTACCAGGACTAAGCAAGACTAATTAATTTGTCATGTTCATAAGCAATTGCAAGATTCAAAGCGTCTCTAATTCACATTATTATTATATTACAAGACCCCTAGACTGCAATTCAGGAGCTTCTGAGCTTGTTAAGTATTCTTTCATAGTCATTATTGTTTGCTAGTAGCTGTGGGCCTCAGCTATAATGTATATTTTATTATTTTGAGAGTTTCATGCATAAATGGAAGATTTTATAACCGTTCAGGGAAGGACCCATAGACCTCTGGTTAATTTCTGAGATCTCATACGTGACAGTTATGTTTTCCTTGCTATTAACATTCAGTTGCTGCCACAGGCTTTGGCTCTGATGTATACATAATTAATATTTTATATTTATATATTAATGCTGGAATCAAATTATTTCCCAAAGATTTTGTTTGATGTTTGTATCGTCAGGTTTTTGCCACCATATATGGCAAATTATCTTACAATATATATTGTATACTGTATGTATTTATAATGCTTCAATCAGAATCAACTATGAAGGTTTTTTTAATGTCAACTTTGTTCATATTTTTGTTTTACTCTACTGGCAGATAGTTTAGCTTATTTTAAGTTTGAAGCTGTAGAAAGAAGCCAAATCTTCAATTCTTTCCCATATGCAAATTTAGATTTAATTAAATCCATTGACGGGCTGTCAGAGCCAGCAAAGCATGGTCTGCTGAACTAAATGCCATTAAAATCACTGACTTATGTATTATTTTTTTCCCATGAATATGTATTAAATTATTAGCTTGCGCTGCTTCCTGGATTTTCTGTTTATATTGGAGTTTCTTTCCAATCAGATTATAGCCATTACATCAGATGTTGCAAGAGTCAAAATCAACAGATCTTAAAGTACATGTTGCTTGAGGGCTGTTGGTTTAACCGTTTAGATTTCAAGCTGGGAATTATGTCTTCCAGTGCATGTTTGTGTGATGCTTTTACGTCTAAACGTAAGAATGAAAAACAAGGAGTTCCCCAGAAACCTTACTATCTACAACATCATATGTGTATTTTGATTAAAAAAATATATATATTATTATTATAATTTTTTCCCCCAGCATTAGCATCTGTTAGAAACTGCTGTCTCTTAGCTCTAAGGTATTGCTCATTATTTTGGGTTTTTTCCTAAATAAATTTTAGAAACCTAAGTTACAGAGACTCAAATTATTGACCTTCACACATCTTCTAAAGCTTTAAACTTGGCAAAGATGTGTTCCCCATCATTAGCATCCACTAGCTAGTGAATGGTGCGGTCAAAGCCTGTTGCTCATGCTAGTGTGTTAGTTGTCCCATTGCCTACTGCTTTTCATTACATTGGCATATTCAGTCGTCCATAAAGCCTCAGCAGATGGTGAGCACTTCGTGCCAGGTCTTAGCAAATGCTAATCATATGGAGACATATTAGGCTGCTGTACTATTTCTCCCATTGCCATTATGCCAAAACATTGTCCTTCAGTGTATCCTTCAGCAATTACAGGTGAAACTTTAAGTACTGCAAAACATAGTATGTGTTCCACTTATACATTTGATTATATAAATATGATTTATGGTAAGTAATAAATCAGACATTATTAAAAAAAATCATAATAATTCTGTTATGTGCTTGTTTGGGTTCGTGGAGAATTTGGTAGATGTGGTTTTCAGTAAGAACAGAAGGAGATTCAGTAATGTGTTCTCTTACATAAGGAAGGCCAATTGCTCGATTTCTATCCACTGTTTTCTTCAGCTCTTCCAGGCTGCCATAGTCCCAGCGAGAGAGTTGGAAACCAAAAGCCCAATATGGAGGAATAGTTGGCCTGCCAACCAGCTAGAGAAAATAAAAAACACAAACAACATGGTATACATAATTATTTGCCATTATTGGGTCTATTAAAAGTTCTATACTCAATGAATTCATGTTAATATCTACATATTTAAAATACATGCAAATATGTGCACTTTTGCTGTTAAAGTTACTTACAAAATGTAAAAATTTTCATTTTACTTTATAAATGTCCGAATTGGTGCCAATATTTAAAAGTTTAACATATTTTTCTTTTTTTTATGCACAGATATTTTAAAGAAAACCCAAACCCACTGCGGAGACAGCCTTTCAATGCTCCACAATCCACAGGCCTGAAAACAAAACAACTTCAGTCTATCTCCCTTGACACAACCTCTCTCCTTCACCACACTCATTAATCAATACAGCTCTTGGGTTTGTGCTAAGCCTGCCTGTCCTGTGTCTATGTTTTGCCTGCTGCTGCAAGTCCTTGCACCACAAACTTTTTTTTTTTCTCCTCTTTTTAACCTCACTATAGATCAATTGATCAAATAAAAAGTCCAATTTCCTTTAAAGCCGATTTGCCGTTACGTTGTATATTTAATTTAACATGTAATTTGATGAATGAACGTGGAATAATTATTCAGTATTTATTTACTCAGCACAGTTACATGGATGGTTATTGATGGGTTTCAATAACATTGATTTGAGTAAATTTTCTATCTCTCTAGCTCTCTCTCTCTCTTTTAGTTCAGTACTCTATTTATTATTCAAAATGTATAATAATTTTATTATTATGCCTAAACAGAACATTTTATTTGTGAAATATGATACAGGCTGTAATCATATTTAAAATATTGCTGTGTACTGTTTACATGAAAACTTAAATAACTAGATTGCTAAAATGAGATTAAATTATTTGTGTGCAAGAGCTTGTTGTGATACAAATAATTTCGCTAATTAAAGATAAGGACACTTAATCTCAATTACACTTAATTACACTAAATAAGAATTTTGGACCTTATTCATAAAATCTCTTCATAAAATTGTGTAAATATATGCATAAAAGAAACAAAGGACTTTTTAAACGTTTTCATGTTCCTGACACAGCACATTTGCATTTAGTGACGCCCATAAAACACCATAAATTGGCACAGACAGGTGCCAATTTGGAACAGTTTCTGTGGCCACGCTCTGAATTACATGTGTAATCTGTCTAACAGAAAGATGTGACTTCACCGGCGAGGTGACCGGCTTAACCGGCACAGAACGGAGCTGTAAAGAAAGTTGGAGCAGCAGTTTGTCCGCTACGGTCCCTTTAACAATTGACACCCTGCGAACAAGCAGACCCTCAGCAATATATATATATATGAGAGTTGTGTTAGATCAAGATAGGATAAGTTACCCAGCAAGCATCTTCATTTGCAATCTGAGTTCTAAATTATTGTTTGAATTATTGAACCATTTTGACAGATTCATGCCCATTTCAGCTGTAGACTCCAGAAGGGAAATTGATTCAATTATTTATTTCTGATTGATCAGCACTATTCCATCACTGGCATTGAATCTGACCTGTGTGAACTCCTGTACAATAGCCTCTGGTGTGTCTCCGAGGAGGATATAAAAGTCCAGAACTCCTCCGATCGTTCTATAGGTCACAGCAGGTGCTGGCTGAAGAGTCACGTCTATAAACACATGCCAAAACATGAAATCGATCAGTTCATCTTTCCAAAGCATCAACACAATACCCCACTGTTTTCACATACACTTTAACACACACATGCCGAGAGGGACATTGTGTTATTCGCCATGTGAAAGATAACAACACAGAAAAATGCATCCACTCTTGAGTGTCCTATCTTGTTTGTTACAGAAAATGAGAGATCTGCTGAAGCATCATGTTTTCAACAGCTCGGTCTTCATAAGTTGATTAGAAATAAATTTTCCACCTTCACTTTACAATTCGGTTTACTTGGAATTAGCCCAGAATAAACACACACACACACACACACACACACACACACACACACACACACACACACACACACACACACACAGACACATACACACACACATACATACATACACACACACATTATTATTATTTTTTTTAAACTGTGCAATTAGATTTTAAATATTTACGACGCTTTCAGTTCGTACAACAATACAGGGCAAATGTGGAATGAGGCCCATACATATTTGAACACTGACAAAGTTATTTTTTATTTTAGCTGCCTACCATAGTATATACAGTTAAAGTTAAAATGAAATAACGTATTGTCCAGTTACATATTATTCATTTAATTATTTTTTTTTTTTTGTATTGGGTGTTCTTATCTTTTGTTTGTCAGGAACTGGGAAGTGGATGCAAGTGCAAGCCTTTATAAAGTACAGCCTTTATAAAAAAAAAAAAAAAAAAATGCACATAAAATAGAAAAAGAAGATATATATATATATATATATATATATATATATATATATATATATATATATATATATATATATATATATATATATATATATATATATATATATATGTATACAGTGGAACTTTGGAGCTAGCGAGGGTTAGGGACCAAGACCGGCCGCGAATTCCGAATCCCTTCCAACCCAGTAAAAACCCAAAGAACACTATACGAAATCAATTTAAATGAGTAAATAACACTATTTCACTCCATAACAATTAATTATTAGACTATTTTAAGCATTTTTTAGACAATTTTAATGAGATAAACCTTGGTTAGAAATGTTCAAACTAGCATTTTGAGCAGCTCGCGGTTGCTCACGAGCCGATCTGAATGAGAGTCGCCTGTCGGAATGAAAGTCGCGAGTATGCGAGGTCGCGAGCATGCGCGGTCGCGAGCTCCGAGGTTCCACTATATATATATATATATATATATATATATATATATATATATATATATATAATACCTGCTAGAGCTAGTGCTAGCCAAAAAAAAAAAAAAAAAAAAACCACCAGTGGTGTTAAAAATTTGTCAAACCCATCAAAGTCTATCTAAAACATTACTTGTGTCCCAACCAACTGGTAAAAAACTAAACTCTTAAAAAATAAAGACAATAAAAATTAGCTCAGGGATGGCCAAATAGAAACAATCTGTGGTAGATGACAGAAGTTTACTTTCCCTGCTGAAGGAACAAACTCTTGAAAACAGTTGGCCAGAAGCAGAAAACCAGTTAGAAATTGTCAACAATCAAGACAAAACTTCACCAGAGTAGATACAGCCAGTATACCACATGACGTAAACCACTGGTAAGACTTAAACACAGGAAAACCATATCAAGCTCATCCTGGAACACCATAATATGGACAGATGCGACAACCATCAACTTGGCAGTGCATCACCATGGAAGAAGCCCAGCATCTGGTGATGTCTATGTGTTTAAGACTTCAGACAGCCAATGACTGCAAAAAGATTTGCAACCAAGCAACTGAATGCAGCTTACATTCTTGTTAATTGCATTTGGACCAAACAAGCAATTTTCTAACACTGATTTTTGATGCAAGTACTTTTAAATTTAAATTTAAATCTATTATTTAAACTCATATGTAAATTCCACTTCAATAATTGGTCATTGTCTAAAATCAGATTGTTTATTTTTTTTTTCTTTTTTACCTGGAAATTTGTATATCAAATAATGAAATAAATAACAGTAAACTATTGCAGCGAAATGCACTTCTGTTTCCTCTACTCTCAAGAAGTGCAGCCATTTTGCAAAAGACATTTTCATAGCCAAATAAGCAATATGTTTATTTTACATATATATATATATAATTTTATTTTTTTATTTTTTTTCATTTGCTATGATAAACTGACCAATAATTAACCAATATTTAACTTATCAAATGACAACAGTTCCTGGGAGTACATTGGCACCACTGGTCTACAATGGGTGTCCTGTCTATAAGTCAGTAGATCAAAATACTAATAAACATGTAATTCTGTAAATGTTCTAGGCTTTTAAACTGATTATAGTGCAGTGCATTGCTGGGACTTGGTTACCCATTGCATTGCTGTTCATTAGGAAAACACCGAAGGATTTGCCACTTTCATCCTCCAGACACATGAAGAAGGGGTAGTGACCATACAGGTTGTGAGTACCCTGAGAATAAAACAGAAAAATGTTGTTGTTTAAAATGGAAAATAAATAAATAAAAAACATTTGCACAATATTCCATTTTCTAAAACTGCAGTCTATAGCTAGGAATCTTTGCCATTTTATGTTTGAATTTGCAAATCTGATGTCAGTAACATGTTTTTTAGATTTATTTTGACTAATTAAAAACAATATATGAATTTGGAGTGGTTCCAAATAGTAGACTTTGGATTTTAGGCCCTTACTCTGAGCAAAGAGTTGACTTACACCATTGGGAAAGGCATCTCTTGTAAATATAGGCCACGTCTTCCAATTAATATCATGGCGATATGTCTTGTGAACGTGCTCGCCGAGTCCATAGATATTATTTGAAGAGAGTTTGGCAGAGAGTTGCAGGTACTGGTCAGCAAAAACCAGTGGTCCAATACTGGTATCAAAGCTAGAGAGATAAAAAACAGAAAGTATTTTTTTTTTTTTAAGCAAATTCTTCTGTGTAGAAACAACAACTGGTTTTGCCCTCTGCTAGCTTTACTCATTTCTTCATTAATTTAATAGTCACTTTTTTCCATTTTTTTTACCAAATAATGTTTTTTTTTGTTTGTTTGTTTGTTTGCTTGTTTCTTTGTTTCTGAAATGTCTCCTGGCAGACTGGTGTTACAACAATCTTGTAATTTTGTATTGCATCTGGTATCCAAAGTTCTTGTATGAAACAGCGTGCAAAAAAGTATCCATGCCAGACACTGGCACTATTGTAAATCAATAAACTAATCAACGTATCTGCTATTGCAGATAAAAATGTGCCCAGTGAAGGTGATCACATGTTATAAGAAAGTGACTGACAACTGAAAAGCTGCCTTGTTCCATAAAATTATATGGCACCTTCTTGACAGATATGAAGAGGAGTGGCAAATAATTTTTGTCAAATAACAGAGTTCTGTATCTATTTTTGGAGATTTTACAGAATGATGGTTGCTTCATAGTAACCTATGTGCTCCGTGGTGAGTCGGAGTGATCCTCATCCCAACAAAGTGTGGCATCTGGATTCTTATTCTCTGTAGAGTACAATGCCAAGCCATTGACTTATTCCTTGAGCATAGTATGCTGAGTGTGGGATGAGTCTAATCCTTAATAGGAAGCAGTATGAACATTTTGAGTGTTTGGCAAATTGTCAGATGTATTATCAAGATATGTTGCAAACAAATCATGACTAGTTCCAAAGCATATCACACCATATTCTCTCTCCAAAATGTCCTACTTGTGCGGCCCCTCTAATAAATTCATTTCTAATCTTGTCCATTCTCGTCACTCTAAATGAAAATCTCAACATTTTCAGCTCTGCTACCTCCAGCTCCACCTCCTGTTTTTCACTATATGCCACTGTCTCTAAACCATACAACGTAGCAGGTCTCACCACAGTCCTATAAACTTTCCCTTTCATTTTTGAAGATACCCTACTATCACAAATCACTCCTGCCACTCTTCTTCACCCACTCCACCTTGCCTGCACTCTTTTCTTTACTTCTCTAACACACTCTCCATTACTTCCTGCAACCACACCACTCCACTGCCCTCTCTCTCAATCACACAAATGTACTCTGTCTTACTCCTACTGACTTTTATTCCCCTTCTCTCCAGCATGTACCTCCAGCTCTACAGGCTCTTCTCAACCTGCTCCCTCTCTCACTACAAATAACAATATAATCCACAATCATCATAGTCCACGGAAACTCCTGTATGACCTTGTCCGTCCACCTGTCCATCACCGCTGCAGACAGGAAAGGGGTCAGAGACGATCCTTGATGCAATCCAACCTCCACCTTGAACCAGTCTGTCGTTCCTACTGCACACTTCACTGCTGTCACACTGTCCTTAACCACCCTCACATAATTCTCTGACTTCCTCATACAATACCACGACTTCTCTCTCGGCATCCTGTCGTACGCTTTCTCTAAATCTACAAACACACAATGCAACTCCTTCTGACCTTCTCTATATTTTGCTATCAACATTCCTAAAGCAAAAATTGCACCCATAGTGCTCTTCCATGGTATGAAACCATACTGTTGCTCACAGATGTCACCTCTTCTCTCAGCCTGGCTTCCACTACTCTTCCCCATAACTTCATGGTGTGACTGATCAACGTTATTCCCCTGTAGTTACTGCAGGTCTGCACATCTCCCTAATTCTTAAAAAACGGTACCAGCACACTCCTACATTCCTCAGGCATTCTCTCACCTTCCAAAATCTTGTTAAACAATCTGGATAAAAACTCCACTGCAATCTATCCTAAACATATCCATGCTTCTACCGGTATGTCATCTGGTCCATCCGACTTTTTACTCCTCATCCTCTTAATAGCTGCTCTCACTTCCTCCTTATTAATCCTATCCACTTCCTGCTTCACCATCAACACACTCTCCTCTCTAGTTAACAGCTGCCTGGCCGATCGGTATAACTCCCTTTCACCTTCCTTAGTGTCAAGCTCATACAGCTCCTCATATTTTCCTTTGCTTTGGCCACATCCCTCTTTACCTGCTGCCTTATCTTTTTGTACTCCCGCCAACTTTTTTCATCTCTCTGCCGATCCCAATCCTGTTTTACCAACCTCTTTCTCCTTATGCTTTTCTGTACTTCCTCATTCCGCCACCACGTCTCTTTGTCTTCCTTTCTATTTCCAGATGTCACACCAAGTACCTTTCTAGCAGTCTCCCTTATCACTTCTGCAGTAGTTGCCCAATCATCCAGCACCTCTTCACTACCACCAAGCCCCTGTCTGACCTCTTCCCTGAACCTCACACTACAGTCTTCCTTCTTTAGTTTTTACCATCTTATTCTTCTGTCAGTCCTCACTCTCCTCCTCCTCTTTTTCTTCACCTCCAATACCACCCTACAGACCACCATCTGATGCTGTTTAGCTACACTGTCCCCTGCCAACACCTTACGGTCTCCAATCTCCTTCAGGTTGCATCTCCTACATAGAAAATAGTCCACCTGTGTGCACCTTCCTCCACTTTTATATGTCACCCTATACTCCTCCTTCTTCCTAAAATACACTTTCACCACTGCCATTTCCATCCTTTTAGCAAAATCTACCACCATCTGCCTTTCCACATTCTTTTCTTTAAGGCCATACATACCCATCACCTCCTCATTACCTATGTTCCCTTCATAAACATCAGTTCAGTTAATACAATGTTTATTTATTGTTATTGTCAATACAAGTTCAGTTAATGTTCTAGAGAAAGATGACTTAATTAAAGTGTTCTTTGGTAGAAATAAAAAAATAATTAACTACAGCAAATATACTACTATCATACAATTACAATAATTTAGTTAAAATAATAATAAATTTTCTTTCAAATAATATTATTGCATACAAACTGGTGAAAAAAATAATCTTTTAATTTAACGCTGACCTTTGCACCTCACTCTATCAGTTGCACTCTTTTACCCTTCCATCAACAGTTGTTAAAATCATATACTTCGATAACGAAGGCAACAAACGTTAGTGACAAATTAGGACTCAAGTTTAAATTACTGATATCATATAATTACAGTTAATAACTATAAATGTTCTTAGAAGTCTTGTATACAGCATAGATAATAAACAGCACAGTGCTTTAAAGTGTGCCAAAAGCGAATTAATAATTAAGCTTTAATTGTTTTGGCTAGTGTTGGAAAATCAGACTCTTCTAATGAATGTGTATGCATGTGCATGTGAGTGACACAGCTATAATCATGGCATCTCTTAGTCTGGCATTTGACTGGCATGCCACTGTCAAACAAACCACACTATTATTTTAAAATAATGCATAATAATGAGCTCAGAGCATAGAAATGAGCCGACCCGGTTATGGAATACAGAAGTACGGCATTAATGATAGCTAAGCACTGTCATTACTATTTTATCTCTTGAATGGAGCAGTTGTAAGCAATGATTCACAGCTAATATCATGATGGGATGTGTGTTCTCAGGCACACAAAATTAAAACTGACAAATAGTGACAGCGACTATGTGCCTTCAAGACATGCAATTGAGAATAAACAACAATGGCATGTAAAAGAGTGTACACAGAAATAGAAATTGTCTGAAGTGACAGGAATATACAGCATGACAACATGGTGGATCCATAGCATATCCTAGGAACACTGGGCATGAGGTGGGAATACACCATGGATGGGAGGCCAGTACATCACAGTACATCATACACACACACACACACACACACACACACACACACACACACACACACACACACACACACACACACACACACACACACGCACGCACACACAGAAACATATGAACTCCTGTTCATCACTTAGCAGCAATTAAATCCTCACCTAACAGTTTAGAAATCTGTGAAAGTTATTTCAGGAAACTGATGATTCTATTACAATATGTAACTCAGTTTCATTCAAATTAACCACCTTTTTGCTTCTTTGTAAGACTTTTTTTTGTTTTGTTTTTTTTGGATTTTTGTTTTAAAGGAAGCAGAGTATTGGGAATAAACTACTTATTTTATATTGCACTGTAAACAACACAAGCAATGCTAGATCATTCAACATCAAAGTCACTTCCCAGTCAAGACCAAAGTCTTTAGGCGACATTCAGCAGATCAGATCAAAGAATGTCTCCAGAAATACAAAACGACAAACCAGGCCAAACCCCATAAGCCAAATTAAAAGTGATTCAGAAGACCAACTGCACAGCCAGCCAAAAGAACACACAGGACCTGCCAGTGACAAGACAATTAACTAGGGGAAAGGGGGGGAATCAGTAGAAGAGCACAAGATAAAAATGGCAGATGCACAAGCAAGGAAGGACAAATGAACACAGCGGTAGGTTAGGACAACCAAAATAACAAGATTCTGTTTGACCAATTAAAATGTGGAATCTACTGCTGCCAACAGTTGTTCTGTTACTGTGTAACTTATAAATTACTGTAGATGACAGAACATAGAAAAAGGCCCAGGCACAGAATTCTAACATGAGAAATAGGGTGAGCGAGTGAAAGTAGACTCTAAACCCCGATCAGCAAAAAACTGAAACTGAATGTTGTATGAACTGAATAACCACATACAGTAACAGATGGCCAAATGGTCAAAAAGTTTAATAACTTTCACAATTTAAATTAATGAAAAAAAATAAAAGACTTTGCTGTGATCAAATGAATGTCCAAGATGTTCATCATAGTGCTTAGTTTTAGTAAATGCAGACAGTGACATAAAATTAAACATGGCTTTCTGGACACCAATTTAAGTCTAAGTGAGATTGACAGGAGAAAATTAAGAGAGTTTGTGGCAGCGGGGGCGTGGCCAGGAGCAGGTAGACACAGGAATGCCTCACCTGAAGCAATGAGTGTTCTCTCTCTTTCAGTGATCGAAGGGGGCATTTAAGGAGGAGCGCGAGGATGTGTGTGTGTGTGTGTGTGTATGTGTGTGTGTGTGTGTGTGTGTGTGTGTGTGTGTGTGTGTGTGTGTGTGTGTGTGTGTGTGTGTGTGTGTGCCAGTGCCAGAGACGTGTGATTGAGGCACTGAGCACCAGTGTTAAAAGAAATTACTAATAAAAGTTTTGGCTTCTAACCTGTCCTGTCGTGGAGTTCCTTTTTTCCGAACTTATACGCTCTCCCACAGAGTTATATAAGAAGAAAAGAAGAAAAAAGACTTACAGGACTTTTTTGTTGGATGCTCTGCGGACTCTCACACCAAAAGGACTCTTGAGAAGCTCAAACTCATACTTCAAAGGTCCGTTCACAGAGCTGGTCAGAGACTGGATGTGTTCATGTGGAACTTCAAACCGTGGTTTATTTGCATCCGTGATCTGTAGAACAAGGTGTGAAGCAGCCACAGGCCAATTATCGGCTATAGGATACAAGTTAACATTCAACACGCCCAATATTGTTAGACTGCCACTTTAAATATACTCTTGTGTACAAGCTGCCTAGCTAATCAGCTTTTTTGGCAGCAGTTGGGCACACTTTAGAAAAAACTACTAAGCAATTTGGAGGACAGTACAACAGTCTTCTAAGCACAGGTGTTTTGACCTCTTTGTTATTGCAAAGTCATTTTTTTTTTAACAAAATTACAATCAGAATCACATTAATGATTCGCCTGTTTTCCCACAGTATTTCAGGCCATCTAAAATTCTTGCTAATGCAATATCACAATGATGCTTGCTTTTTTGTATTTTTCCTGCCATTACATTTTACTATTGATCCAAATATGGTCAAAGTGTGTTTTAAAGTAGACATCAAATGTTTATAAAAACAAATAAACAAATAAAATTGACATCTTTGTCAATGCTGGTATATATAGGCTATGTGTGTGTGTGTGTGTGTGTGTGTGTGTGTGTGTGTGTGTGTGTGTGTGTGTGTGTGTGTGTGTGTGTGTGTGTGTGTGTGTGACTAAAAAACACACCTTCAGTCTTTACAACAAGTATTAATACAATATGCATACCTTAAATCGAAGGCGATTTTCTGTCTGCATTTCTGCCACAAAGGATAGCTCAAGAATGTCGGAGCCAAACAGCGAGGGTGCATTCTGTCTTTCCAGCCTGGCCTCGATTTCTGATAAATAAAGTGCTACCATTTTATCACAAACACGCACATTTTATAGAGAAATAGGTTCAGATGGGCTAGTGCTAGGATGTGTGGGTTTCAGTTGTCTCGTTATGGACCAGGATCATTTTTTCTGTTTTTTATTAAGAACTAAAGCAGACCAATTGAAGTTGTTTCAATATATTAGACTTTACCATTCATTCACATTATAGCCAAAAAGTTTGTTGTTTGAAACATGACCATTACACACATACACTGGTTCCAAACTGAAAGTAAGGACATAATAATGCTGTAGCTTTAAGAATTCCTTTGACTGCAACTAAGAGGCCCAAACCTGCTCCAGCGTGACAGTGGGTCTGTGCAAAAAATGCAAAGTCTATGAAGACATGGTTTACCAATTTTGGGAGTGGGAGAGCTTGAGAAGTCTGCACAGAGCCCAGACCTCAACCTCACTGAATACCTTTGGGATAAATCGGAAGAGTGACTACTCACTAGGCCTCCTCGCACTGAAATCAATGCCTGACTTCACTAATGCTCTTGAGGCTAAATGGCCAAATCCCAACAGCCATGCTTTAAAATCAAGTGGAAAGCCTTCCCAGGAGAGTGGAGCCAGTTAATGAATAGCAAAGAAAAAACTAAATGTGGAATGGGATGTTTCAAAAAGCACATATGGATTTGATGCTCAGCTCTTCACCAAATGTTGACCATTTAGTGTTAGTAATTTTTTGTCCAAAAAGTAACCTTCTCGTTATTGTGCAATATTACTGCATGGTGGTAGTGTGTTCTCATTATCAAAAATAAGTAAAACAATAATATCTGGAGCTGGTTGTAACTTGACCTGACAAGTCAGCTCCAGAAATACATTTAAAGATATTTAGAGCAATTATTTGATCATTTAGACAAAATAAGATATATACTAATGCTCAGTGCTTTGCACCAGAACTGACTGCCTTGATAGTGGCGTAACACCCAGATTATCCCTAAATTGGCTAGATTGACACATACAGTATGTCAAATTAACTTACATTAGATTGCTTGAAAAATGTTAATTGTTGTAAGAAGTGTTTTGTTTTTAGGTTTTATAATTTCCTGTAATACTTTTATATGTAAGTCCCATTGAAGGAATACAGAAATAACTGTTTAGTGTCATTAGTACAATAATAGAATTTTTTTTTTCTTGTGCTGAATGTTAGTAAAAGTAAAAGTATTGATAGAAAAGAAATGCTTGTTCAAGAAACTGTATCATTTCGGTCATTTCGTGCTTCTAGAGTGATACATAGATAAATGGATATACATTATATAAAACCCATATTAAACTGACCTAGTAGTCAACAAACTGGTATTAGAATACCTAATAAGTATCTACTCACTTCCGCTATTTGGCTGGCTTTGACTGACCACAGTGTAGCCATGATTACTAGAAAAGAAGCACCAAGGCACATTCGTTTGGTCATTAGGACTCCAGCAGCAGCCACGCTCCTGACAACGTTGCTGTAGGGATGGGGAGCAAAAACAATTAAAGGTCATAATTATAATAAGCGTTGTCAGTCTAAGTAGTGTCAGAGAACTGTGTATGTTTTAAATACATTTTTATGTATTTTTGTTTATAAGTAACTCAAGTAAGACAAGATTAAAAACAAATTTGTATATTTTACCTGGGATGCACCTGCATCTGGAAAGCAGTCCACTCTTTCAGACAGCAAAATATTTGGACATTGTGCTACAAATGTTGTTTCTGAAATATGAGATAAAAAGATGATATTGTACAATCAATGTTTTCATTATTTTAAGAGTAAAACAACGATTTATTGGTGTTTATTTTTTCAGCAAGATAGTAAGTCTATTAACTGTAATAACTGGGAAAGTGTATTATTTTAATAATAATTATTATTTTACAATAGTGGATTTATTAGCTAATACGTTAGACAATTAATCAATCAAGGAATCAAGTAGTCAGATTACCAATATTTTTTTTTTAATTACTGTATGGTTCAATGTACTAATTTATCCCCAATAATAATACACAAAGGCTTGTTTATGTTTATTTGCAGTATTGTGCAGGTTCTCTGAAGCTCTGTTCACTTGATCGGTTTCTTTGGAAAAGTTGATTTACACCCAGAAGGTCAGCTGTGAGTCAGAGCCCATGAGTTCAGCCATTAGGATAAAGTGTTATTTGGATTGCACAACATTTTCCCAACCTCTTAGGCTTCCATGTCGCGTGAGCGCAACAAATAGCACATTGTTCTCAGGTGTTGTTGTTTAGCAATAGATTAAATAAAAAGGGAGAAGAGTAACCATGACTAAGTGCAGGGTTCTAATGATATATGGGAGGATTTTATTCACCACGTGTGTGAATCTTAGTTTTATTACTCTTTATAAACTCTTACTGGTCAAAGCAGCACGTACATGGTGACAAACCAGGAAGTGATGCAGCTCTCAGGTCAACACAAACAGCTGTTTATTTATAAAGTTTTGCAGAGATTTGCAAAAAAAGCAGCGATGTGGAAAATATTTTTTGGGCCGGAGTAACAACAGAGACTTGGAGATCTGCATCTGTAAGTTACAATAAATCTCCCTTTATGATTTTAATGGTTTTATTGCCTGTTTGTTTTTATAAGAGAAATGCTTGAAAAGTAAGTTTGTGTGTGTGTGTGTGTGTGTGTGTGTGTGTGTGTGTGTGTGTGTGTGTGTGCGTCTCTGTGTGTGTGTGTGTGTGTGTGTGTGTGTGTGTGTGTGTGTGTGTGTGTGTGAGTGTGTTGTTGAGATTGGAATGGCCACACATCAATATGAATGGCCATGACTGTAAAACAATAGCTTGTCTGGCTACCTGGTCATCAATATGAATGCCAAATCAACATCAATAGCCCCAAACATGTAGAACAAAAGCCTTTAATGGTCAGCCATTCAATAATATGCAGACTGTATGAATAGAGTATGAATGATCACCTGAGTTTAGCAGGTGTCTCTCAAACAGGTGGAGGGAGAAAAGGATCAGACATAGTCTCAGATAAATGTTTGTAGGAATATCATTTGTTATGAAAATCTTCATTACATTTGAAATATAAACTCATGAGACATGTGGCTTTCAATCCAGTACTTTTCTGGATTGCTCCAGGACTGATATAATGTATATGAAATAAAAATAATGTTCAATGCAGGAAAATGTATATCTATGGGACTTAAAAAGTAAAGCTCCAAAATGTCTTTTTTTCCAAAGATATTTAAATTGTGTATGTAGCACATTTTTATCAGGAACTGTTAACATTTGAAGTAATGGAGGGCATTTCAGCTGTGAGTCCCAAAATCTGTGTTGAGCGCTAACAGGTTAAAGCCTGCAATCTAGAATGTCCATTACACAAACATGCAAGCGGTCTTCCTGTGGTACATATCTGTCTGTCCGTATTAAGACGACAATGAGCCAAAGTGGCATCAAGTCTTTGAATTATGATTATGAGTGACAACTGTCAAAATAAGCAAGACCGTGTGGTTTCAGCTGAGATTTTATCATGCCCTTATGAATCCATTTGTTTTCTGTTTGCCTGAGAATGATATAGCTCTTGGCTGACCCACTTTATTTGTTGCCCTTGATGATAGAGAAGGCTTGATGTGTTCTTCATGCTTTATCAGAATATTGACTTTCAGTATTTTTCTGCTAAAAAGCCAGCCTGTTTATATTGGGTTGAGTGTGGTAAAACAAAATTCTCCTATGTCTTAGAGCTAGCAATTTGTGATATGATTCTGGTTTGTGCAAAAAGAAAGAAAGATACAAGCAAACAAACAAATGAGAAAAAGGTCAACACTAATAAAAAAAAGCAAAAGCTTGTTGGAAATATCAGTTGGCTGATCCATGTTTAGTGTGGATTAGAACTAAGTCAACCATATTCATGTCTTTGTGTTACGAATTTGAGAATATATTTTAATATAGTGTTGTTTTTTTTTGTTATAATCTAATTTGCAGTATCAAACCATTTGGGTGAGAAAGAGCGATTTAGTTAAGAGCTTATATAGGACAGCTTCTTCATGATTTTTCTAATCATGAGATATGAAATCTAATCATAAAACATGCATCACTTACCCGTTGTCCCGTTTTGTTCTGTGGCAAGCACGACAATCAGTCCTATGGCAACAATCCCGATCATAACAAACATCACCATCAGGGTTATTTCTAACCCAGAGAACTTCTTTTTCCTCATCTGATATAAAACACATATATACAAAAGCCATCATTGGTTTTATATTTTATCTTTTTTTTTAACAATATTTGACAACTTTATCTATTTAGTGTTTTTAAAATATATATGTTTTTTGTTAGCAGAATTATTTCACTGCTCTTTGTTCAGGACATATTGTGTTCCTTTAAGAAACAAAAATAAGACATGTGCACAAATACATTTGTTGTGCCCACCAATTTCAATTATCCTATATTATCCAAAAATAAAACATTTCCTCAGTTTAAACATTTGATAAGTTTTTTATGCTTTATTGTGAATAAATATAGGTTTATTAGATTTGAAACATAGCTTTTTTTTTTTATATATACATTGTACTTTTTTCCCAACATTAGTTTTATTTTATTTGGGTTGCACTAGTATTTAGCGGACGCTCTGTGCAGCCATAGTGATTGGATATCTTGTGCTGAACTGGTAAGGGGTGTTTTTCCAGTTGAAGCTTAAACTTTCCCAATTAAGGTCTTTCTTAAAGGGGATAGATATCCACAACATTGCAAACATCTTTGCTAACTAGAAAACTGATAACAATACAATGCATACTGAATATCACACAATATGCCATCTGATTATGAGCAAATGCTTCATGCAAATACCTTTTTTTCTTTTTTTTATTATTATTTATTTATTTATTTTTAAACTTTAAACTTTTATTCTCTTTGTAAAGTCTTACCAACTATTGGAAAAATACAGTCACAGCTCCAGAAAAAAATTTAAGTATATGGAGCATGTTTTATAAAAATAAACAGCATTTTTTGAGTTTATCTATTAAACCACACCTTTCCACCAATGCTTCCTGAATCCATCATGTTTTTAGTGAGAAATTTAGCAAAGAGAAAATACAGCATGCAGTACACTTTATCAAATTTTTTTTGTTCCATTTCCCAGTAGTAGAGTCACATTTTTCAGAACGAAAGCCTAAACTCTTTTGTTTTCTCGAAACATTTTAGCCAGTTTCAGAGACAGAGTGGCCATATCGGTCCCAAATTCAGCTATTTTATATCAGGTAAATAAAATAGCTAGGGGGTATATTTTAGGGGGAAAAAAACAACACAGTTTGGACTGTGTATTTCTCAGAATGACTTATGTGATAAGACCTTTGCAGGAGGACAGCTATAAATTAAGATGAATACAATTTATACAATTCAAATTGTATACATGTATTCAATTTATTTATTTTTTCCCACTGTAAGGTTTACCATAATTTCCAATTTAGTCAGAACATTGTCCAAATCCATTGTCCAATCAATATCATTTATGCACTTCACTGTGAGTCTGTTTAATCTTTTTAGCCAAAATATTTCTGCTGAAAACTGAAAAAGTCCTACTTTTTCCGCATCAGTGCATCTTTCAAACACAGTGAGCAGACAGGCCAAACATTACTAGCATGAAATGAGGGAAGGGGGAGGGACTTCACTCTTTGTCAAGCTAAACATGCTCTTGAGCTTCCAGTATCCCTGTCTGTTTCTTTTTCAGGACTTGGCTGATTTAATCCTGACACCCCACCTCCTCAAATTTTCTTCAATTGGAGACCACTCACCGCAGCTGAGGGTGGTTCTTTTTCATACTATCTTTGAGAGTGTTTCCTTACCACTGTTAAAGTTTATCCCCAAAGTGTTGGCTTGTACTTTGGGGATAAACTTGTATGAAATAAAGTATGATGCCAAACTGTATATTCTTAATCTATGTATTTTTGTAAAGCTGCTTTGGGCCAACATCCATTGTTTAAAGCATTATACAAATTGAACTTAATTGAATTGAATGTCCAGAGAGTATCAAATGAATATTGTAAAATAATGTGGAATGGACCATTTTAATATGAATAAATGGATGTTTAGAAGTGTATTTTGGCATGCATATCAGTGTACTTTGATTGTTACATAGGGGAGCTCCTACAAAAAGGTTTGTAGGTTTATTATTATTATTATTATTATTATTATTATTATTATTATTATTATTATTATTATTATTATTATTATTAATTATTATATAATAATTTATATATTTATTTTGCCTAATTATTACACCCCCCCCCGCTTTAAACATATTACATACAAACTCATTTTTACAGGAGAATGATTTATGAAATTTTGTAATTGGGGAGAGTTGATTACAATTTAATGAACGTCATCGGTCCTTGTCAAACTGACACACATTAATAAGTATAATAATTAAAAAAGGCGCATGCTCATACAAGAGGAATACTGTATGTACTGTATTCAGTTCTGCTTATAATTGCTGTTCATTGTGCTGTGGGCCAAAATGTGGTAAAAGAATTGTGCTCACTACAATTTCAGTGTAAAAGCAAACTGAGGCACCTCTGTCTTGTCCAATCACACCTTGTGTTTGTCAGTTCACATACAGGTCAGACATATAACATACAGTGTCTGTGATAAGGCAGAAATAAGTACTAGGACCATACACTGTGTATAAATGACAAAATTGTGTTTATACAATTCTGTTTTATACTCATATAGTTGTAATACTCAAGTATTGTAATAATTGTTTGGACATAAAATATTTAAAGATTGCATTGTATTACATTTGACAGCAAAGGAGCCACCATTTGGGATAAAGTGAGTGCTCTGTTTTAAACTTGTTTTGATTGCCGCTTGGCAGTGGTGGACTTAGGCATAGACGACGTGGGGAGCTGCCCAGTGCGACATCTTTAATCGATCATTTATTTATTTTTTTTACCAATTATTTGCAAGGTCTGTTCAGTTGGTCAGGATTCGGCGTGTGCACCCACCACCCAGAGAAGTACCTTTATACTCATACACTGAGAAAGGAGAGGTAGGGGTTGGGACGTCATGCCAGAAAGGAGAGCTAAATCCAAATTAAAATTATGGATGACAAAAAAAAGTCAAAACTCTTAGGAGCCCAATTCAGAAAAAAACTTAGAAAGAAGTAGGGGGGAAATGTGCCAAAGATAAAGGTGTGTATGTAGCTCTATCAATTATCTCATTTTGAGGATAATATAAGCTAATGTATTTAGTGAAATAGGCTAATAACTGTATATCACTTAGATTATGCTGTGTTGCCTGCAATGCTTTTATACCTAGAGCAACACTATTTATTTTAGCTTACATAACATTATCATTTTTAGTATGTGGTTTATTATAATGTGTGTAGCTTGCAACAAAACAATTACAACCTAACTAGTCTGGTGTTATCTACTTAGCACGAACATACAATTCAGCATCAGTTCATCAGCAAGCAGAGCATTTTGAGAGGAATAAATGATTAAAGAATCTCCTGACTCGGACTTGCCACAGCATCCGTGGCCTTATTGGTGCGATTTTTTTTTTTAAAGTTGAAAAGGTTTTGGGCTCATGATAAATTATTAGATATTAACCAGTAATTGACTCATTATTAGCATTTTATTATTAGATTGGTGTGCTCAGAGCAACATTAGAGTCTTTTGATATAAACTGTGTTGATTAAGCAAGAGTCTTTTAATAAAAATGTTAATGTAATTATAGCCATAATAAATCATAGTACTTGGATACTTTTGTACTTTTGCTTAAGAAAATTTAAAGGGAGCACTTTTACATTTACTGGAGTAATATTTTACCTACTGTATCTTCACTTTTACTTAAGTACATGCATGTACTTTGTCCACCACTTATAAAAGGTCAAGTGTTTTAGTACTTTAGTCAAATGACCTATTAAGAGGCATAATTAATATTAATTAGTGTATTAGACACAATTGCAACATATATTTGTCTAAAACTGTTATGATTGATAATTCTTTATCAAAAAATGTGACATGAACAATAAATTAGGGCTAAAACAATTTATCGAGTGACGAGTAATTAGAATACAAAAATGCATTTAGGCAAATTATTTGTATAATTTAGCCTATTTAACTACACATGGAGCACTGTGTTTCCCCAAGGACTATTATTACTGACGCACCACCCGCTAAAGTAAACAATATGGAAGCCTGTTTCCGCTACATACAAAAATTGCCTAATTTTGACTTTATTTCTTGAAATTCCGCCTTTTTTCTCGCAATTCTGCATTGTTGGGTTTTTTTTTGCCAATTGAGCAGTTACCCATCTGTAGTGCCAGAAAGCTTTACATATTAAAAATAAAATGGGCTACAATCAATAGCATTGCATGATATCAAACTGAGCCCCTGATACCTGAATAGAAGTCTGTCTAACAATCAGCTCTGAAGGAAACAAGATATATGAAGCAGCGGAGTCCTCTTTCATACACCAACAGCTTTAAATTTCAGGCCGACCACATGGTTACCAGTGGATGCACCAGAAATGGAAATAAAGTTGCAATTGCGAGGAAAAAATTTTGGGGGCAGAAACGGGCTTCCATACAATACACAAGATGTTGCAAAATGGAGGAACACAACAAAAAGTTTCCAAAGTTTGGGATATATTTCAAACTAAAACATAAAGAAAACACAGTACAATGTGTTAACCTTATTTTTATATTTCTATTTATGATTTAATACATTTTAGTATTTGTATTTACATTTAGATGTAATATGGCAATGAAATGCACTAAATGGGTTTAGATTTAACAGATATTATTCTTTAACAGTCTTTCTTCTGGGGCTACCCACAAATTTTCTTATTGTCACTGGTAGACTGCAATTGAGTTTTCCACCATGATTCTGCTATAAATATTTGGTCAATTCTTGTAGCCCCTGTCCTTTGTTATGACAAATGAAAATAGATGGTAAAGGGTAGATGGTTTTATTTAAATCAAATTAAAAATGTTATTTTTGTTGCACAAAAACTTTGCACATGTTTACATTCCAAACAATTGACTAAAATATTATTTTAATTGATAATCCTGATTAACTTTACTAAACAAAAAAAAAAAACAGGATCACTTTTAAATAAGATTTGATTTTGATTGATTCTTAGTCCTACCTTTGCTGTTCCACTTTGCTGTGCTTGTAATCTCCTAACAGCAATCCACACAAGAAGCAAGCAGTTTCTGCTGTTCCTTCTGTATTTATAAAGATCCTTTAGTGGAGTATAGTTCAATGAAATGATCCTTACTCACTGAGTGTGTGTGTGTGTGTGTGTGTGTGTGTGTGTGTGTGTGTGTGTGTGTGTGTGTGTGTGTGTGTGTGTGTGTGTGTGTGTGTGGGGCTTGGGTGGGGGGGGATTTAGTGTCAAGACTATTGAGTTATTGCAGCAATAACGCAGTGTTACCAAATGATAACAGCTGTTATTAAAGTTTTCATTGTGTCCAAACTTGAAACTCTCTGAGTATCGTGCAATGTCGATCCTAAAGTGATCTTTGGGACCATTTTTAACTCCATATTGAGAAGAGGATGAATTATTGTTTCCATAAATTATAGTTTCCAAAAAAAAAATCAAGTAACTACAATTACAATATTAATGCTTCAAAGAAAATAACTGCAGATAATGCTGCATATTATCTTTCATTATTTTGCAATATATTAATAGAGCAGAGAGAAAATGTATTCTCACAGCACAATAAATATTTTTTTATTACATAACCCATATGAAACAGTTTCATGAAAGCTTGAGTTGGTTATATTCGTCACTAGGTTACGTATGTAACCCTAGTTCCCTGAGGGAACGAGAGCTGCGGCGAAAATGGTTTGGGAATGATTGGCGTTGTTCACGCTCTGAGTCACGTGTAAAATCCGGCCAATAGGCAAGTCGTGTATCACGTAAACCAGGAAGAAACAAAATAGGTAAGCAATGGTAGCTTTATTAGCTTCTGAAAAAGGAAAAGGTAAGCGCTAAAGGGATTTAGGGAGTATGGCCCGTTGACGCAGCTCTTGTTTCCCTATGGACTCCGACTCCCTCCACGGACTCGTCCTGTGGAGGTATGTGTCCACTGCTTGCAAAAAACAACAAAGTCAATTTTTTTTTTTCTGGTTGGGGCTAGGAAAAGAGAAGTGCCTGCAAAATAACAGGTGGTGAGATACATACCCCGATTAAGGGTAGAGAAAAGTGCTGGCCATGCCAGAGGCAAACTCCAGGAGAGACAGGGCCACGGAAAGAGCCGGTAGGTCCCCGACCCTTACAAGTGAGAAAATTGGCAGAAGAAAGGCGGTCTAAACCGACAGATACCTAAGGGCCTCCTCGGCCAAAGGATCAAATGGGGGGTCAGATAGAGCCGCCAGCTTAACGGCCAAGTCCCACACAGGCACTCTGGGTTGGACCCCGGGCCTCAGCCTCCGGGTGCCGTGTAGGAAATGTGTCACAAGAGGGTGTTTCCCCAGCAACTGCGCCGCTGGCAGGGTTACAATAAGCCGCGATAGTGGACACGTAAACCTTCATGGTTTATGGAGCCAATCCTGTGGTAAACTGTTCCTGCAAGCACTCCAGAACTAAACCAACTGGGCAGTTGACTGGGTCCAACTGGTGGTTCTCATACCACGTAATGAACAGATGCCATTTAGCGGCATACAACTTCCTCATAAAGGGAGCTCTGGAATGGAGGATGGTTTCTACTACCTCAGTAGAGAGATCAACTGCTAGAAACCGCACCCCCTCAAGGGCCACAGCCACAGCTTCCATAACTCTGGGCTGGGGTGAACCAGGGTTCACCCTGCCTGTAAGAGGAGATCCCTCCTAGGAGGAGACAAGCTTCTCCCTGGCGGGTTCTCTCCAGAACTTCTGGAAGCAGTGCGATAGGGGGAAAGGTGTACAGACGTAGCCTAGGCCATGTCTGCACCATGGCGTCCAGCCGTAGTGGGGCTGGGTGAGAGAGAAAGAGCCAGAGGAAACAATGTGCAGTCTCCTAAGTCGCAAACAGATCCACCTGGGCTCTGCAATATCTCTGCCATATCTGCTCCACCACCTTGGGATGGAGCCTCCATTCCCCGGGCCTCGGCCCTTGCTTCGAAAGGGCGTCTGCTCACCAATTTACCAAGATGGGGCCTTGAGATAGGAAAGTAGGTTCTTTCCATACTTATAAGGCTCAAAGCGCTTGCCGCGAGACCTTGCTAGTATGGAACAGATTGCCCTTTTGATAGAACCCTTTGTCTCTGGGCCACCACCACTGGAGGAGGCCAAATGGGATCACACTGGACCCTGCCGCCATAGGACCGAGCAGCCTCTGGAACTGCTTCACAGTAAGTGACTGGCCTGCTTATAATCTCTTGACTGCAGTAAGGATGACTTCGATCCGGGCAGGAGACAATTGTGCCCGCAACACAATCGAGTCCCACACTATGCCCAAGAAGGTGGTTCTTTGTACTGGAAAAAGCACACTCTTTTCTGCATTTAGTCTCAGCCCCAATTTCTTCATGTGGGTAAGAACGACATCTTGATGATGACTCACCAGAAGCTCTGATCGAGCGGCATACCTTGGTGGCCCTGAGGGTTAGGTCGTGGCATGACATAACTCCTAGATCGTCAGCCCCAGAGCTGAAACCCTCATCCATCTCTCATAGCAGGTCAGCCTGGTATGCCTGCAACAAACTCATCGTCTCATTGCCGAAGCGTCTCATTGGCTGGATTTTACGTTTGATTCAGAGCGTGAACAATGCGAGGCGTTCCCAAAGCATTTTTGATGCAGCTCGAATTCCTGAAGGGGAACTGAGGGTTAAACTTTGGCCTGTGGAGATATACGGTGTGTCAAGTATTCGGAAAAGGAAAATGGAAAATGTATTTCTGGATGCATTCTACATTCTTTGAAATGTAGAATCTTTTCTATTATGTCATTGCTATTATAGTTTAAAATTGAAAATGCTGTAAAAAATAATTAGGGAAAACAAGCATTGTGACTTACTGTACAGTTAAGATTTTTCCAATGATTTCTTAATACATGAACTGCTAATTTGTTATGCACAAAATAAAATTTATATACACAAAATGCATAATAATATAATGGACATTATAGTTATCAGTTATGAGGGTGAGAGGGTTCAGTTACATAATTGTATCAATGTGGCTATAATGGCAGCTGGTTGTACCATAAGTAAAATATAGGCTTCATTGCAACATGACTGAATAGTTACAGTATGCAATAACCTCATGGGTAGTATTATTTTTTCCCCTCATAAGCCTTCTCCACACTTCATTTCAATATTTCATTATTTCATTATTTCATTATTTATTTCATTATTTATTTCATTATTTATTTATTTATTTATTTAAAATTTTTTTTTTTTATCTTACTTTTGAACTGCAAATCAATTTTAGCCTCACTCCTGACATAAGCCTATTTCTAAAATGTTAGATATTGTTGTATCTCAATGAGCTTTGTTTCTCAAGCAGACACAGAACAGCACAAGCTGCAATTAACAATTCTTTCAAAGGCTTTTTTTCTCTGCACTTTCATTCAGGCTTAGATTGCTCCACACGGACCAAAAGCTGGGTAGGCAGCTTTCACGCAAAAGAGAAGCAGCGCCAACTAAAAGAATCAATACTCAGGATTGAATTGCCCACTGCAGTTTTAGTCATGGGAGTCCCTGGGTGAGGACTGAGGATGAAAACTGAATTTTTTGGGAAGAATAACTCCAGGTTACGTATGTAACCATGGTTCCCCCTGGGAGCAAGGTGCTGGGTCAGAAACGCTTTGGGAATGCCTCTGTCTTGTCTACGCTCTAAATCCCCTGTATAATTAGTCCAATTGCAAGTGCGCTATCACTGGCAGGGTGACGTCTCAACCAAAAATGCCATGTGTTTAAAAGCACATGGCATCAAACCAGCGCCAGCTTCTGAAAAGAGAAGGAAGCGCTACAGGGATTCAGGCAGTGTGGGATAGAGATGCAGTATCTTATTCCCTCTGGGATCTTTGGTTACATACGTAACCTAGAGACGTTCCCCTTCAGGAACTCAAGTTACATCAGAAACACTTTGGGAACGAGAGTCCAATCAAGCCAGATTGATCAATTCCTGCCTAGTGTGGACAGGCACAGAAAGGGTGAAGGACAGAGGGGCCAGGAGTGGCACTGAGGTCAAGGCTATAGAACCTGACAATAAGGCCACCACACTCCGAGTGGAGTGACCCAAAAAGGAAAACTTATAAGCGGATGAAATAGCATCCACCTGCTGAGAGTCTGCTTGTTTGCAGGGAGCCCCTTTTTTTATAGGGATCGTAGCAGATGAACAGCTGCTCCGACTTTCTCCACAGTTATGTTCTGTGAATGTATTAAGCCAGTTAAGCTTCTCCTAGTCAGGGGCCTGCAAAAAAGGAGGATAGAATGCCTGCAGCATGACAGGTCATAGGAGAACCAAGGGCACCTTTGGAACATACCCCAGTTTGGGGTAGAGAAAGGCATTGGCCATGCCTGGAGTAAACTCCAGGAGAGATGGGACTAAGGAAAAGACCTGAAGGTCCCCGACACTCTTTAGGGAGGAGATAGCCAGAAGACAAACAATCTTGACTGTAAGAAACTTTAAGGGCACCTTAGGCAAGGGCTCAAAGGGATGCTTAGACAGGGCCTCCAAAATGGCAGCCAGGTCCCACAAAGTCACTCTAGGTCTCACCCAAGGTCTCAGCCTTCAGGGGCCACGGAGAAAATGTGTCACTAATGGGTGCTTGCCCAACAACTGCTTAGCAAACAGTGCCTGATAAGCCACAATAGCCAACATATAAACTTTCAGGGTGGAGGGAGACAACCCTGTGACTTACTGTCCCTGCAGGAACTCCAGCATGGAACCAACTGGGCAGTTAAGTGGGTCCAAATGGTGGCTTTCCCACCACACAGAGAACAGATGCCAGCTCTGTACATCTCTGGATTGAAGAATGGTCTTCACTACCTCGGCAGGGAGACCAGCAGCTTAGAGCAGCCTCCATAACTCCAGGCAGTGGTGAACCAATGCGCCCCCTGCCTTAGAGAGAAGATCCCTCTTGGCAGGAATCTTCCAAGGAGGTTGCTCAAAAAGGGTTACTAAATCCGGAAACTAAGATCTGCCCGGCCACCGAGGGGCCACCAGAGGGAAACAGACTCCATCCCAGCGAACTCTCTTTAGAACTCCTGGGAGCAGCGTGACAGTATAAAAGGGAAAAAGGAAAGCTGCTCTCATTGAGAGCACTATACATCCCAGGGCAGTTGAATCAAGGAGCAGACCCCCTTTCAAGGCAAGGGCCGAAGACCCAGGTAATGGAAGCTCCACACAGAATTGGTAGAGCAAATATAGAGAAGATTTACAGAGCACAAGTGGATCTGGAAACGGCAATTCGAGGCCGAAGCCTGGTAATGGAGGCTCAACCTGGAAGTGGTGAAATAAATTTTACAGAGCACAAGTGGACCTGTTTGCGACTCAAGAAACATCACACTCACTTACTCCCTTACTCACTCAGCCCTTCTTGGGCTTGACGCTAGGATACAGGCATGTCTGAGGCTCCGCCTGTATGCTTTTCACCCTGTATCACTGCTACCGGGTGTTCTGGAGAGAGTTCGCCAGGATGTAGTCCTTCTCCTCCTGGTAGCCTTGTGTTGGCCAGGCCGGCATGGTTCAACCGGTGATTACACACATTATTTCAGTTTCGACGCAGTGTCTCGTTCCCTCAGGGAACTAGGGTTACATATGTTACAGCAGCAAAGGAAAAAAAAATAAATAAAATGCAAATATATAAAAAGAATAGACACATAGTTTAACTGATTACACATAATTTTAGAGAGTGGACAACCCAGTCGCGTTCCCAAAACATTGCAAAGCAGCGTCTTGTTTCCTCAGGGAACAAGGGTTAAATACGTCACCTAGAGATGTTATATGTCATACCTTTAAAAATGTCTGGTATATTTCAGCCTGATACAGTGGTTCTTTCAAGTTTATAAACCCTTTAAAATTGTGTATTTATCCATCAATATGATCCAAAACACCATCAGATTTTTACACACCCTAAACAAAGCAAATTAAACAATTATTCCCAGTTATTCTTTTATTTTGAAAAATTATTATTATTATTATTTTAGAGGTATGTAAATCTTTGCCTTCAGTATCTCATGTGCAGCAATCAATGCAAGTTAAAGTCTCTGAAAACTGTTGATAAGTCCTCCATAACAGCTTGGAGGAATTTCAGCCTACTCCTCCAAACAGAACAGCTTCAACTTTGGGATGTTGTTTGGTTTGTTATGTGGAATTGTGAGCCAAAAGAGGTGTAAGCAGTGTATTCAAGTTTTCAAAAGACAGCAAGTGTGATGCTGCATGACTACATGGGTTAAAGGATCCTCTGATATAAAAGTTATTTCACTGATTTAGAGAGCAATGCAGATTGAAGGTAACAGCTCCAACTTTATTATACCTGCATTGCATTGTCTTGAGGGAAGGCGACCAATTAAATGCCGAAGAGGTAATACTTAGAAGGCTTACTTTTTTAGTGCTTTTTTAATGCAGTTGTCCTGAAGGCATCCAGGAGATGGTGAGAATGCTTGAGGCAACAGAAACAAGGGAAACCCTATCTCAAAAACCTTGGGAGAAACCAGGGTTAAACAGGGGACACTGTCCTTCATTGACTAGTGCTGAAAAAAGTTTAGCAACTATTGAACTTTTAGAAGGAATAAATGAAGAAATGTATGGAGATACTGTGCAGGTTCTGGATGCAGGTATTGAAAAGACGCAAGCAGCATGGATTAGGAAGAGAAGGTGGAAAATATCATTTGGGCAATATTATAAAAAATAAAAAGAAAACAAGATTAGATAATATCTTTAGATATAATGTGCAATGAAAAATTATTCTTTATACTTAGTTTGAAATGGTGCAGGTTCTTGTGTCCACACCATGAAATGTGTCTTTTTCCATTCAAATCTTAGTTAACAGCACATAAATAAACAAATAATTAATTAAGAAACCCCTTCAAAAAAAAAAAAAAAAAACTACAGAAACTGTTTGTCAGTGCAGTGTGTATTGTACAGTGATAAATGTCCTTATTCTAGCTTTCCCAGGCATTTAATTCAAAACACAGAGATGTATCAGAACATGGAAATGAACCAAAGTACCAAAGTTCCAGTGCTCTGTGCGGGTTATTGGAATTGGTTTAAAGATGGTGGGAGCAGTAGGTGTTTATTGCAAGCTATATAGGTCTAAATCCGCACCCTAGAAAACTGGCATGTGCTGGTCATCTGGAAATACTTTATGTAATGTGGCGCTATTTATTTGTTAAATAAAGAAGGAAATATTCAGCACAAAAAGAAGCATTTGTGCAAAGACCCTATCATGCATAATTTCGGTGTAAAGTTAATGAGGATGAGAAGCTTCGGGTATGGTTTGTGTGATTGTGTTGCACACAAATGCACACAAATGCACACACACACACACACACACACACACATTATAATATATATATATATATATATATATATATATATATATATATATATATATATATATATATATATATATATATATATATATATATATATTATAGTGTGTTTGTGTGTGTGTGTGTGTGTGTGTGTGTGTGTGTGTGTGTGTGTGTGTGTGTGTGTGCAATTGCACAATTGTCTTGTATTCAAACTCTTCCTGGAAACAACAGTGCTCCATAACAACAAAGGCTTTGTTATTCCGAAACAGGATTAATGAGTTTTTTGAGGTCACAAACACAAGCTCCAAGGAACTAATGGACTCACTGGTATTTAAGGACCAGCAAAGGTCTTCTATATGGAGACATACTGTATGGGGACATATGCTCACCGTCCACATTAATAGGAATACCTGCTCATTTATCAAGTTGTTCTAATCAGCCAGTTATAGTGGTAGCAGCGAAATACCCGGGCTGTGTTAACAAAAACTCTTGATCTCTAGAAATTTCCTACACAACAGTCTCCAGAAACTTTTGAGAATAGTGCAAAAATATTTTATGGGCACAGATTTACTAAACGTACACCTTGTGCTGTAGCCATAACTAAATATGTTTTGCATATTAATTAATTTGCAGGTGTAGTCTTGGACATTTTAGCCAACTATGTTAACAAAGATGCAGCCAATAGGTAAAAAGAAAAATTCCAATGTTTCATTAATTCTAATTAATTATCTGCAGACCTTTATGCCACATTCGTCCATGGAACCGGACTTTGGATAATCGTGCTTTTGGATCAACATGCAATATACTGTATGACTGTAAAGGGACTCTGTATATAGACAAGGCACACTGACTATCTCTCATGCACGCAACAAAGCTGATAATTTTTCCACCGTCAAGAATGTGATCATAAAGATAAGATTAGAACAATTACTAGAGCGAAATAAAATTAGAGACCACAATGTCTTGTGCCTGTGAATAAATCTCATGTATAGTGATCTGAGGTAAATTATTAATTAAAGTATGTAAATAATTAATGAAGTGCAACTGATTGGGGAGAAGTGAAAAAAAAGAACACTTGTTTTGGATTAGAGTTACTGTACTGTGGGCAGTAATACATGTAAAAAAAAGTGGTATTTATTTGGGGGCTTGGTCAAAGCCAAGTACAGGTCCAAGCTTGAAAACAATGTTAAACAAATACAGATAAACTAAAGATAAATGTATTGTGACTGAGAGAATACTAAGGTATAACATTTCCTTGTTGAGAAACAGAACATATTGCATGAGCTGTCCAAGCAAAGAGTCTCAAACCCTATATTTTGCTATGTTTTTAATCTTTTCTGGCTGTATATAGTATTAAAAGCGACTTAAATGCATTACAGTTACTTTCTGGATTCAGATCGATTGATGCTTCAAAACAATTCACACCTCTGCCATGCATTTTGCTTTTGCAATTCCATTTAAAATAAAAGTAAAAGCATTCACACCACCAACAAATCCACTAAAAAGCAAAACCGTAACTGTTTTTTCTTAATGTCAGTAGAACTTTTAGGCAAAAGCAATTACATGTTGATTTTTATAGAGAAGTGAACTTTTCAATTTACTCTTATTAGTCCATTGAAATCATGGCAAATGGAAATGCAATCACTCTCCAATTTAAGCACTAAGGAACTCGGGAACTCAGGAATAAGCTTTAATCAGAGAATGGGGTAAGGGCCTAAACTTGGCTGGAATATCACTGTTATGCATGCTCCTCGTGTAACTTTTTATATAATATTACATCATAATTTGCATCCTACTTTTGCACTTAGCCACTGAACATTTACATGTACTCTACCATGTGCATTAATTCATTTGCAGGTGTAGTTTTGGGTGTTTTAGAAAACTATGTTAACACAGATGCATCCAGTAGGCGAAAGGAAAAATTCCATTACTTAATTCATTCTAATAGAGAAATTGCAGACTTTTTTGCATGCCGTATTTGTCACTAAAACAGGATTTCGGATATTCTTGCTTTTGGATGAATAGCAATATATGACAGTACGGAGACTCCATATATAAACAACCTTTATTGTGGGCAGTGTTTTGTTCACAATTATGATTGTCCAAGATAGGAATCATCATGTTTTTACATCCACCGGCTACAGAAGCTAAAGAAGAGTGCTGTTTTGCACTGCAAAAAAAAATCATTCATGAACTGCTTTTTCAGCTTCAGCTGTACCAATGCTTAACTACTCTCCTAAACGTTAACTGCCAGCCTAAACCTATTAACTAACACTTGCGCTTTACTGCAGTCATCTGTTATTGCATTATTGTATGACTGTGTTAGATTACCCTCCAGATGCACTTCAAGTATTTTAGTGCACCACATAGAGCACCTAAGCCACGGTTTTAGCCACTAGGTTTTACTACACAGTAATATTAATGTGCCTTAAATTAGTGAACTTGCTAGAGAACTTAATTGCTGCTGATGATTACACAATAAAACAGTCTATATAACAATTGCAGCTTATTCCAAAAAAACTACAATTGGAGAGGCATTAGTGTAAGCTACAATAAATAAGAAACTTTCAGATTGGTAACCATAGCACAGTTTAGCATTCAGATAACTGCTTACTTCAGCTACGTTTATGTATAAAGCATTAAACAGAGGTCAGAAAAGAAAAGGGTGTATGTTATGCTATATGACTATGTTTGATCATACTGTTAATCAAAATTAGATTAAGCGTTACCATTAATGTCTAATACTGAGCAAAATCAAAATATACATCTGTTTTAAGTGTAACACTGTTTTCAAGATTTAAAAGGTAGACTCTGCACTCGAGTCAGTATCCTTCTACTTTGTTGCCAGTGCTATTTGTGTTCTTTGTAATGTTATGCTTTTCGGCTCTGATGTTGTTTTTGTCACAGCATGTAGTGTATAATAATTTGTCCAGGGACTGCACACAACAGAAACAAATACCCACAAGCAAGTATGCTGTCTGTAGATTTTTAAGGTTTTTTTTTTCTTTTGTCACAATAAAATTTAACTCACATAAATGCTCAAATACATAGGCTTGGGTTCAGAACTGAGATTTTGCTGGCAGCAAGTTTCACAAAGTGGCACACACAAACACCATTTAAAATCCATAAATTGCAAAAACTGACCATTTCCACAAAGGATGTACAGTGTACATATACAGAAACATTACTATGGATGGTGTCATGTCATTAGTAAATAAAATATACCATAAATGTGTGCATGCACCTATACACATCGACACAAAAAAAATGTGATCTAAGTTCTAAATCAATCCTAAAAAAACATTTTTTTACAAGAATACTATTTATACTATTTACTATTTATTTAGTAAATAAGCGTATTAGTAAAGAAGTAGATTTAAAACTCAAAATTACTGTATATTTACATGAAAATTAATATTATAATACTGAGATAAACATACAGTTCATACATGTTACTGTTCTATGGAACAGTAAGTTTGACAGTAGCACACATTTCTAATTGATACCACATAGCTATACATGGATGTTATACATAGAACCTGACAACTCTGTTTGTAAAACTTATTGCAATATGTATAAAAAAAAAAGAATTATGATTTCATATATTGACCTGTACTTATATATTAATACATAGCTTATGTAAAAATGCACTGTCCATAGAGCTGTATACAGTATTTCTGCAGAGCTCTCAAAAAAAAGAGAGTTACATGATTTAAAACATGTGTTAAATATTCATAGTCGTGTTTATGCTGCATGTTTCTCATTATATCACCACTTCCATGTTATTAAAAAAGAAAATTGTATGACTAGCAAACTTCTTAGATTGTTTTTAAAATGTAAACTGTAGACCACATAAAAAGGAAAAAAAAAATTTTTTTTCAAAATTTACCAAGCAGAGCTTTTATTTTCCTTTCATTTTTCACCCGGAACTTTCCTTTCTAGTACTCCCAACAGGCTTACTCACACACTCGCGGTTTGGGATACCTTTCCATCTTGACGTCCGCCGGTGCCCCCTTACGGATCAGCCGCCTTTCTCCGTCCGCCAGTCTCACTCGCGGATCGTCATGCCTTTTCTTGGCATCCACCCAAGTGCACTTGTCAGCCGGCATATTTTTCTCTGGTGCTTGCCCATGCTCAGTTACCATTCGGCGACCATTCCACTCATCTGTGTTCGGTGGCACTCTCCCCAAAGGCTGGTATCTCTCTCCTCTTTACTGGCATCACCAGACTAACACAGAGCGCACTGATTAGTCTCATCAGCTGCAAGTGTTTCTTACTGCTTGTTTTATCCAGCTCTGCCCTACCACCCATGCATTGCTGGCACATACCCCCAATGCCCGACTCAGGCCAGAAAACCGTCCGGCCTGAGTTTACTTCCCCCCTGGCATAAGAGACAGAAGGTGGTGGAAAGTGCTCCTATATTCCCAGATCCCATCTGGACTTCCCTGGAGAGGCGTGGCAGATGATGAAGTGCCCATTTTCGGGGTTTCAACAGCACTGTAACAAATCCCACTCATTCCATGTTGGAAAAAAGAGAGACAGGTTCAGAGACAAGTTCAAAGAGCTTTTAATTTTACCCTGGTGCTTTCCTTTCCAGTACTTACACCAGGGCTCACCCACACACTCGCATTCAGGACGTCTTTGGCATCTGCTGGCGCCCACTCGTGGATTGGCCTGCCTTCCTCCGTCGTCTGCCCGTCTCGCTGGGGGATGGCCACGTTTGCACTTTCTTGTGCCCGCCCAGGTTTTCTTGTGGACTGACACAACTTTTCCTGGCATCTGTCCGCGTGCACTTGCCAGCCGGCATGTCTTTCTCTGGCGCCTGCCTGTGCTCAGTCTCTGTTTAGCAACCTTTATGCTTGTCTCTGCTTGGTGGCTCTCTCCCAGAGGCTGGTGTCTTGCTCCTCTTTATTGGCATCGCCAGACTGAAACAGAGTGCACTGATTAGTCTCATCAGCTGCAGGTGTTGCTTACCGCTTGTTCCGTCCGGCTCCACCCTCCACTTGTGCACCGCTGGCACATACACCTATAATACACACACACACACACACACACACACACACACACACACACACACACACACACACACACACACACACACACACAAACAGGCCATAAACAGTCCTGCACTTCGTGCATGGTCATCTTAAATTAGAGGCAGCCTGTTAGGCCTCAGGAGATAAAACTCCTGCTTCGTGAATAACAAAAGGGCTAGAGAGTGGGAAGAAGGAATAAAGCATTGCCCTTCTAGTCTTTGAGTAGAGAGGAGCACACACACGCAGTGAAAGAGAACTCATATTCTCCAGAGGTTACAAATCAGACAGATAATTCACTGAATGAAAAATCTATCTGGTAAACCATTGCACCTCACAGTGACTCATACTCCTTTATTCTTGTTATTAGTGTGCCGTATTATGGGTCTTAAACGTACAATTTGTAGCTGAAGCGATTGCTTTGTGAGTAGTGCTTGTAGCACTAATGTGTCGTTGCACCTAAATATGCATTTTTGTAATTAAAGCCTTTAACCATTGACAATCATTCCGATTTACACTGGCCAATACAGACCACTTTTGTTGAAATGTTGTTCTATTGAAAATATAATTTCATATAAAAATGGCATGTTTTCAGTACTATTATAATGTTTATACTTAGTTAGGTTTGCTATTTTATTTTATTTTTTTCTACTCCTGACTTGCATCATTTGCATTTAATGAAAACTCATTATCGGTGGCTTGGTGACGCAGGAGGTAGAGATCCCATCACACAGCTCCAGGGTTCCTGCTTCAGTCCTGAACTCAGGTTACTGTCAGTGCAGAGTTTTTAATATTCTCCCTGTGTGCATGCAGAGAAGTGTCTAAAAACATGCAGGTAGGTGGATTGGTTACACAAAATTGCCTCCATGAGTTTGTGAGTGTGTGTGCATGGTGCTCTTTGATGCACTGTGCGCTTATTTGAGGTGTATTGTCCCACCTTGTATCCAATGTCTCCTTGATAGACTTTGGATTTCACATGACCCTCACAAAGATAAAGTGGGCAATGAGTTAAACCAATGAATGAATGAATGAATGAATGAATGAATGAATGAACGAATTAATAAAAACTTATCAATCATTGTCAGGCATATGATAATGATACATTTATACTAGATATTAAATCAAAATCTAATAATTATAAAGTAATAAACCAAATGAACATATGAAATATTAAAATCGAATTTCCGACTTTAAAAAAAATGTTTCAAGTCAGAATGGAAAGAAATTAAGTGAGAAATACAACATACTGTACTACTTTATAGACAATTAAAATGATAATTTTTAGATGCAGAACAATTTTAAGTAGTTAATGTTAATCTCACAATCATACACACAAACACACACATATGGAAGTTAGACATTTGGGCTCAGAAAGGGCAGGGCACTTTTTAGCTGGGTGTCCTTTTCCTACTAAGACACCAGGTGTGCTGACATTGAGATGTCTGCAAACACACACACACACACACACACACACACACACACACACACACACACACACACACACACACACACACACACACACACACACACACACATATACATACATACACAAATTCAAGTGAGACTGCATTACGTAAGCATAATGTGACTGGTGGTTGACTGACCACAAAATGCTGAAAGACTGAAGGAGAAAGAGAGTTAAAGCAGAGAGAGAGAGAGAGAGAGAGAGAGAGAGAGAGAGAGAGGAGAGATAGGGGAGAAGAAAAAGACTCAATATATATGTATTATGAGAATGAGATAGAGGATATAGAGAAACGACAGAGGGAGACTGTCAGACTGTGTCGTCTGAGCCATGAATCACCCGACATGCACACTTTTGCTGCGTAAACACTCTTTGAGAGAGAAGAAACTGCACTGTGGTGATTCTGTACCTTTCTCTCTTTATTTACTTTATTTTATATTTTAGCATTTCCTTCTGAAATTCCAGGAATGTCTCAGTTTGCAATTGCTCAATCCAAGTTCTGACTGCCTGCATCTGTATCTATATGTGACAGAAAAAAATCATGTTTCCAATGTTTTTTATTTTTTTTATTTAGCTCATATTTAAAAGGTCAACATGTTCTAAATAATTTCTGCATACCTGGATGCCTAGACAGAACGAAAAAGAGTGCGATACGAAGTAAGTGTGTGGAGAGATAAGTAGAAAGAATTTCAAATGATTGAAAATCTAAAGTAAGACATAAAAAATTTATACAGAAACACTGTTCCAACTGCTTTACTCAGCAGGTTCACACTAATCATATAACACAGAGCATACATATACCTGCAGTGCCATCCAATAAGCCATAACCAAAACAGAGCGAAATCAGATTAGAAATCACTACTAAATATAAGAAAAGTATAAAGTGATAATAAAACACCTTTAGACCATTGAAATATGGAATACTGAAGCACCAATAGAATAGTGTGACATAGATGTAATGGCAATTGTGAGGATCACAGTAATATAGAACAATGGAACCTTTACTTAGCACTGTGGATAAAACCTAGAAACACCAAAAAATTACATATAAAGACAAGGGGCATATGGTAATGGGCAGCCAAACCTTAGTGATGCACTTGGGGAGCGAAGGCTGGCCTGTGTGTTTCGATCCAACAGACAAGCTACTCTAGCTCATATTTCTGAAAAAGTTATTGATGTTAATGACTGTTTTGGGAGCAAAAGGGGATCAACACAATATTAGGCAGGTGGCCATAATGTTAAGCATCGTCTGTGTATGTACACATGAATTGAACACAGATTTTTATAGCAAAGGAATGAAAAAAAAGTTCACTTTCAAGGAAAACAATATAAATTGGAGCAATATGAGACTCTAATGCAAACAACAGACACTGTTCTTTAAGAGGTATATTTGGACCATAATATTTCTGTAATTTCCTTTTATTTCTTTTATGTTATTTGAATACTTGTTTGATCCTATATGGAAATTGTTATTTCGCATATAGGCATATCCTATCAATGTAGGAAGCTGGGGTTAGCCATGTTATTGCGCCCCTGGAACACAAAGGGCCATGCTGAAGGGCCCCAAGAGTGGCAGCTTGATGATACCTGAGTTTGAACCCCCATCTTCCGGTCATTTACCCAGAGCCTTATCCTCTGACTTATCCCCTCTCCCTAATTTGTATTTAACATTTTAATTTAAAGAGATTTATGTCATGTAATGTAATACAAGAACAGGTGAATACACGTGTGATTTTATTTAAAGGAATAAACAAAAACCAAACACACAAACAAAACCATGAAGCAAGACACATAAAACTACACTGGACATACAAGATAACAAGTAAACTATTGGCAAAGTTGTGGAACACACAAAGACACATTCGCAGTTCACATACAAAAGCTTGACAATTAGACATAGCGAAAATAGAGCCTAAGCAGAGGTTCTAATCATAAGTGGGCATAATCCGTAAGATGGTACACAGTGTATGGATACTGAACATAAAAATAAGCTCGGCAAAAGTGTCATTGGACTAGTAATATAGTCAGGTGAAAAACATGTCGAACAAGACCTATTACATGATTTGTTTCTCAAGTCTGTGGAAGCTTGTGGCAGGACTCCACAGTGGACTCCAGTTCACCTGACCCAACCTGATATGGTTGAAGGTGTCCTGTTAAGTTCTAGCTGAATAATTTTATCTAGAGATGCCAGTCGGTTGTCTGCTGTTCCTGACAGAAACTCTGCAATTAGCTGCACCTGAGCAAACTTCTCAAATTGCTGCTGTTTTCATGGCCTGTTGAATTAGGACAGGAGAATCTGATGTTGTACTGTAACTGGTGAAAGCTGTTAAGGGACTTAACAGTCTTGCTGAGTGGAAACGTTTCCATGACGACATGGGGTATCTCTTCCTGGGTATTGGCACCACTGTAGAACCTGTTGTATGTGTGAAGGTCGGTGGAAAAGAACTCTAAGAACAAAACAGATTTTGACAGAGCTTCAGGACTCAAAAATATGCACATATGCCATTTTTCTATGAAACAAATGTATAAAGCTAACCTTGAATATCCTTACACTTTGGAAATGTTTGCATAATGAAAATCAAATCAACAAATATAATGAGTAGTAATTATAAAGAAGTGCTGTGTTTACTTTTATTTTAATCTTTATTTCTGAGGGTAATATAATGTCCCATGCCCACTACTGTATTTTGAGAACCCTTTGCGTACAGGATCCCAGTCTTACTGTACAATTTTAACTGAAACACAGCTTTAGTGTGTGAGCCAACAGAATTAATTAGCTGAACATTGCTCCAAAAATAAGTCTCTTTTAGTGGAAATATATATTTTGAATGAGTGCACAGAATCAATGTTGAATAAAAAAAGATGAAACGGCTTTATGTACTGTACGTATGTTACCACTAAGAGTTAAGAGTTCTATATCGTGTTTCTCAAACAACAAACCAAATTTTGTTGGATATTAAAATGAGCTACAAACCCAAATAATTTGAGCCTAAAAACTGAGCCAGGCTGTTTAAAAAAAAAAAAAAGTTGCTTTATTCCCACCTTTAATAAGACGCACTATTATTAATGCTGTTTCAGAACCATGGAGAATGATGTGCATGACCTTGTCAACAACCTCACTGTTTTTTTCTTTTTTCCTTATAATTTTATGCATTACTCACTATTGTTCCTATTAGAGCATGTATAATTAAGTATGATCACAAAACACACACACACACACACACACACACACACACACACACACACACACACACACACACACACACACACACACACACACAGACAACCTCCTTATGCTGCCTCTGCCTCAACCTCCTTATGTGAGCCTCCACAGGAAGTCAGCACTCTCTTAGAGAACAGCAAATGTCAGAAACACAGGCATTAATGTTCCGTGCCTCACATACAACGTGCACTCAGTGCGCATCCATCCCTATTAAAACGTCATCATTCTAAATTATATGTGCATGCGAATGCAATTAGTCACACAAGCTCATACATATGCAAACATTTTAAAGCAAACATCGAATAATACAAGTGAGACTCACAGTGATCCATCCAAAGCAAGGTTATTTAATCTGGTAAATTTCACTTGCATGCATTTGCACTGTGACCACGCACAAACACATGCACATATGCACATACGCACACACACACACACACACACACACACACACACACACACACACACACACACACACACACACACACACACACACACACATGCACACAATTAAGTGCTTGTGTGGATTTTTCTCAGTGCACAGCCAGGCAATTCGAAGCTGATCAATACTCCCAGCTGTGTGTGTGCTGCACTGTAGGTCGAAAACAGCAGGGAGCAGCAGGAAGCTAACTAGCACACGGAATAAAGGATGCAGATGCTTGAAACTGGAAAAAAGGCACGAAAGGCAAAAGCATCCCCACAACGCTTCCAGAAACATTTGGCTCAAAAATGCGCAGACGAAATTGTCACCAATCACATTTTACTTACTCGATTTTCTGTCCCCAAGCCTTCAGGAATGATATGGCAGACTATAAAAACATGAGACATTTTCTTTCCCCCAAGCAGCTGAATGGCAGACTGTACATTTTCTTATACCACGATCACTTCTCTGCTACAGCAAGGAACACTATTCTACAGCTGGAACGCAGCTAGAATTCTTCATTGTCAAGTGCAATTACTCTTCGGCGTTCAGTATGCTAAGTGCTGTGGACTCTCTGTACCCGGTATTCTTTATGTACTTCCCAACATGCAAAACTCCTATATGTTCATGTTGTACATATTTTGTAGTATATTTGACCATATGTGCATACTAAAAAACAATTGCTTTAGTATTTGAATGAGACTCACAACACAAAAAAAACCCTGCATTTCTATATGGCACACAGAAAAAAATAATCAATGTAACTACTACAAAGTAAAGAGCGTGAAATGTGGGGGTTGTTAAGAAAATATATTATTCTAATAAAAATAATAATAATTATGATAATAATAATAATGATGTTTTTTATTTTTAAATAAAATTGCTTTGAATATTACAGTAGCCGATGAGTCATTATCTATCTATCTATCTATCTATCTATCTATCTATCTATCTATCTATCTATCTATCTATCTATCTATCTATCTATCTATCTATCTATCTATCTATCTATCTATCTATCTATCTATCTATCTATCTATCTATCTATCTATCTATCTATCTACAATTTCTTTAGTTCAAATAACATTAGTTAACACCAAGAAAACAAATGCAATGCATATTAAATAAGAAAAGGTTAGAATTATATATATATTTTTGTAAGAGATCTACTTAGAAAAGACCAAAATATCAATTAATCCAACAGAGCCCCGAAAATATTATCTATAACTATTTACAGAATTGATAGCATCTTTATTGTCTTTTAATACATTTTACCTAAAAATCCTTTATTTATGCATGTACCAGGTGTACCTTTAAAGTGGACACGAGCTAACAGAATACACATCTAAGAATTAAATTAAAAATATGTTGAAAAATATAGATCTATCTATCTATCTATCTATCTATCTATCTATCTATCTATCTATCTATCTATCTATCTATCTATCTATCTATCTATCTATCTATCTATCTATATATATATACATAGAGAGAGAGAGAGAGAGAGAGAGAGAGAGAGAGAGAGAGAGAGAAAGAGAGAGAGAGAGAGAGAGAGAGAGAGATAATATTCCCACAATGGGTTTCTTGTTTATCATTAATTATCATAAGGGTATTAAAGAAAAGAGAAATTAAAACAGAAAAAAGAAAAAAAGAAAAAAAAAGAAAAACAGCAGTATTGTAACATAAAAAGAAACAGCGACACAAATTAAACATTCATCATTGACTGTGTCCATATTGTGTATATGCAATTTCTTTATACCTTTTTTTATGTAACTTTACATCCAGGTTGTTGGGCCCCTTTTTTCCCTCAAACAAACAATAAGCACCAACCTGGAGCCCTCTAATAGGTTCACTTCCTCTTCTATTCCAATGTTTTCCCATCTGATACATTTTTTTTCCTCTCTCTCTCTCTCTCTCTCTCTCTCTCTCTCTCTCTCTCTCTCTCTCTCTCTCTCTCTCTCTCTCTCTCTCTCTCTCTCTATTTTTCTCTTTTTCTTTCTCACACTCTTTTTTTCTCATGCTCATTCTCTTGCACACACATACACTGACACACAAAAGAAATGGCTTTCTTTTCCATCCTAAATGATTTACAGAACAAAACATAATACTGGATGACAAAATTCTAGCAACTGCATTAATACCCAAATGCTTTTAGCACCACTCTGAACTTTTCTTTCTCCCTTTCTCTATGAAACACACAGAGGAATAATAAGTCCATAATATGTCTGTATTTATGCAAGGGGAAATTGCTTGTTTTTTCAACATGGGTTACACAGCTGCTTAAGTTGGTTTCTGTGTGCTTCACTGAAATTATGCAAAGTGCTTGTGTGTAGTTTACTCATTCGCATTTGCCAAATTGTTATTGACTAAAAGCATCTGAGACAGAGTTTCTCAATCAAATCCAGACCACTGCCTTTATAATTCACTCTTGCATTTAAGCCAAAACAACAGCAGCTTTAAAAAAATGTGACTATAGAAGCAAAAGCTGTTTGTATAATAGGGAGCTTTTAGAATTGTACTTGACGTAGCAGATCTATTTACAGTATGCACTGTATCTACCTGTCTGTCATTTTAAGCTAAATTTCATTTATTTGTTTATTTTATTTTTGTTTTGTGTGCTGACTAAGAAAGTGTAAGCATATCATCTGAAGATACAGGTGTAGATTAATAAACCATAATGCATATGCAGAATGTAGGATATTTAATAATGCTTTACATTTTGATTTTTCAAAATGTATTTATTTAATGTGCTGTTATGGTTAAAAACAAAATGCTGACTGAGCATTTATAATCTACATTTAAGTTGAGTCAGTATTAATCTTAACATCTTGTCTGAAATCAGTAATGTCTCCAGACGCTTTGTCCTGAAATGTGTTCTTTGGTCATGTAAGAGAGAATATAAAATACAAATTCCTAGATTTTTTTTCGATTTTCCTTGTATCCGAACAGATGATGATATTAATTCAGTGTATATTTGATTGCATTTGATATACACTTAATAATGCTGCTTTCAAATTGCAGTCAATTCTATTTTAAATATTTTTACAGGCCACAACATATAACACTGTATGTTACTGTAAGAAATTTGTGCTGGACATTATACTGGTCCACGCTTGAGTCAGTATTATACAAGAAACATTTGCTCAAAAACTGAGACATAAATAAAAGTCCACCTTCTTGCATTCTTGTTAGAATACCAGGGTTTTAAATTGTATTCATAAATAAATTCTTAAGGAACAACAATAATTGTTCCAAATCACAGCAATGTGAAAGAGGAAAGATTTCAGGAAAAAGAGGCCATTGACTCTAAGCAATTAGCTAGCGTATTCATGATTGCATTTAAAACATTTCAAACAAGCATACACCAACAACACCTAGGTAAAATTAGCAAGTAGTGTTTTTTTTTAAATCACAAGTTTGAGCTAGGAAAGAATTATAATTTTCTGCATCACTTTTACTAAATAGAAAATGTAGCATGAATAATGAAGTCTGTTTACTGCAGTCTATCAGCCTTTTGATTTAACAGCCGTGTCCAAGCAAGAGTCAATATTAATTTCTGTTCCGTGTTATTTATGCTATTGCGACAACAAAAGCTCAAGGCCATTAGGAGTGCAAGACCAATTATTAGTTTTAGTACAAAAAAACCCCTAAAAAACAAGAAACATACTCCTAAAAACACATACATGAATAAAAGCCTGCAATTTAAAGCAAGCAAGTGAACAGGTTAATGGTTACATATGACAACTGAGCACTGGCCTACCTACATTAATCCACCAGTATAACATAGTGGTGCATTACAGACAGGTATTTAATGAAGCAAAAATTAACGCTATTTCTAAAGAAAGAAACCCAATTAATAGACAAGTCCTTTTACTTCAGCCACATGTGCAATACCCGCATACATGATCTCTAGCAGAAGCCTCAATATGAAATGAATAAACTGACAGAAATCCAGTCCACCCTGGGTTTTCTTCACTTTTTGTTTTTCAACTTTTAAGTTCTTTGACCACCGAAACCCTGGAATTAAATTTTTCCTAATGATTTGAAATGAATGCAAATTGTGTGGTTTTGTGCAAATTCTACAGGAAAGAAAACTAAAAAGTATAAATAGTTCTTAACAACTCTTTTGAACTGCTTTGGTTGACTTCTCCTCACCATGTCTAGCTTTTCTTGAAAAGTCCATCTTAAATATGGCCTTGTAAGTATATCTGTGACCAAATCTTTTGTATTTATTTTTTTTTTTATCTGTCAGCCATGGTGGAATAAACAAATAAATAAAACAGACATGAAGTCTACACAAATATATTTAAATCTGTACAGTTTGCTACAAATGTGGTTTTTCTAGCTCTGACTGACCATTCAATCAAAGGACGTGAAAATCCTGGTTTGGTTAAAGCAACAGTTTAAGCTCCCACACAATTGATTCTGAATCCTGGATTGCTTTGACCCAACACAGGAGTGTGACTGAATTGTGAGATATTCAGCACTCTAAAATGACATTTACTCCATGACTCTTGGTTATTAAAAAAAAAAAAAAGAATAATAAATAAATAAATAAATTAAGATTTGTCACATGCAAATGAGCAAACACTGCAAATCTTTTTTTTTTCTTTTGTATGTCTATTGTTCCTCACTTCTTGCCTGATTGAGACCTTCGAAAAACCAAAGCACTAATGACACAATCATTGAAGGAAGGAACAAGAAGAGAGAGCGGGGAAAAAAGGAGTTGGCAGAATTCGATAGAGAGCTGAGAAATAACGGCATGAGAAAACAAGCGACGAGAGCAGTGCACAACAGAGTAACAAACAAACTACAAAGAAGGGTAATGTCAACACGTCCATCTGGGGACAGCAACACACAGCAACGTAGCGAAGCCATTTAATACGGCAAATCAGCCAAGTATAGATTACATAAACGTCAAGCAGCCAAATAACGATTGGCCAGCAGAGCTCTAACAAGCCAAGATCAACCTCGAGAGGAAAGACCCGAAAGGAACAGCAATAAAAAATAAAAAATAAATAAATTTAAAACATGCACACAAGCACGAATGCCCATAACAGATCACAATGGTGCTACGGACCGTATTATTCTATGTCAGTGAATGTGCATGCGAATAACCATATTAATTTCAATACTAGATTAAAGGTTTAATTACACACACTAATTGCATTTTTTCTCAAAAACACAATATGCACAAGGTAGTAACATTACAATGAATGAATTCTGTTTTATCCAGGGTTGCCAAGTCTGTGTGACAAAATCATCCCAGACCAGCACAAAAAAGGTATGCCCTTTCGCAGGTACACACTTTTGAAATTCAGTATTCCTTTGACAACTGTCACCGTTATGGCAAAATTACATGATGACCTAATTTCTAAATATTTTGAGCCATGAAAAAAAAAAAAAAACTCCCTAAATAGCTCCTAATAGCCCTTATTTCATATTGAGTGATTTCTTAAATCTGATTGGTCAGAAGTTATGCATTTTTTTATTTTTTTTTAACAGCTGTTGTGTGAGCAATAGGTTGATATTAAAGTGCTTGGTCATTATTGTTTCTATAGTTACAGCTTGTACAGAGGCACTTGGCAGATGACCCACATAATCTAAGGCTGATATTACCTGGACTATAAAAAATGTTGTTTAACAAATTAAAATTGATCATTTTTGATGTGTGTAATACACAACATTAGCTTTAATAAAAATATTTTAAAATGTGGGACTTTTTATAAAACTAAACCAAACATTGTTCTGTACATCATTAGCAAATTGCTGTGCTCAAAGCTAAATTCATTGTTTAAAAGTTTTCCATATATCATGTAAACAAATTTTAAAAATTAAATCCAAAAAAAAAGAAACAAAAACCACCACACTGCACGGATATAAATGCTCCAAATGTAGACCAGTTTTGTGAGAAAACTGCAGACCGGCAAGACTCATATTATCCAGGTTTAAGAGCAACCAAACCATATGTACCTGTTATACACTTTTCTTATCACTATTTACCTCAAAGATCTAACACTAGTCAGTCAAAAATGGTTTGACCTTTTGACTGTGTACAAAAAAAAAAAAAAAAAAAAAAAAAGCAACCAAACAGCCACACTTCAGCTTGGAATGCTTCCTACCTTCCACTCAGGCACTGTCTACATTACAAAGTCTCAAAAGCATGTGTGTGTGTGTGTGTGTGTGTGTGTGTGTGTGTGTGTGTGTGTGTCCGTCCATGCTTGTGTTTGTGTTTAAGACAAACAATTGAGATTCCTTCATTCTGACCCTCATACACAAATGATCTCTTCAGCACAGTGGCTGATTCTCTATACACATCCCCAGCTGTTGGGAGAAATAATACATTTGAGAGAATAATTTTGAAAGCAGTGCATGGAAATTGAAAAATAAGTAAATAAATATAAAAATGCCATTGTTATTGATTCAAAATGTAAAAAAAAAAATAATAATAATAAATAAAAATAAAACAGAAAGTGTATCAGTGGCACTTTTCATCAAATTGCATTTATATTGACTGGAAAACTATTATATAATGCAGATAATCTAACAGGTAATTGCTATTAAGCTGTATAAATTCGTAATTGGACTTTAGACTATATGGGCTGATGTGATTCATCATTGTGTACTCGTTGTTTTCAGTTGTCCTTGTCATGTTGTACGGCTTACTATAGAAACTCACGATGAATGGACTTGTTCTGTCATCTTGAAAATAAATTTGCAATCATATGATGCACTCAAACAGAACCTGCATTCAAAGCAAGCAAGGTCTCATAACACAGTCCTGTATCATGAGAAATGTACAAACGTATACATTGGTAAAGGAAAAAAGCTTCTGGGGCTGTCCACATAGAAGACAAAAGGTTGGAAAGATGAAACGTCTTTGAACGGACAACAGAATCTGAGCACCACCTTTTAATTAAATGTTGTACTACGATATTAAAACGCCAATCAACACTCTCTAGAGCCTAAAGTCAGTGCGTCACGTGTGTGTGAGTGAACGACCTTCCACTGTGCAATCGAGCTGACCTCGGGTAAGTGGCAAGAAAGACTTTATATCTCCATCCTCTGTAACGAAGAGACTGATATAACAAACGATAAACACTTTTATTGAACCAATTTGCTGCTTTCACACTGTGAACTGAACCCTGCATGAGCATTATTTTGTGTCTTAATGAAATGAAAACGTTTTCTGACATTTTGTTTTGTGTAAAGATTTAACAAAAATTAATTCTCAAACTTCTTTCTTATAATACATTGCACTAATTCCTATGTGCTATAGCTGAGCATTTACAACATTTTGGTTTTCTGATGTGTTAAAAAAAAATTGCGAACAAGACAAAAAAGAAAATAAATAAAGAAAAAAAGATTGATTAGAATCATCTATTTTTGGCAGCACGTCCTGTAAATTGGATCCTAAACTGTCTTGCTGTTGCCCTCCTGTGGACAGAATCAGTATTGACAACTGCCATCGAACCGGATAGACAGCCTGTGTTTAGCATAGTGTTTTAGCCTTCAAGCAAGTGAATCTAACATCTTCAAATTCCTACTGCTTGGTGTTTGTATGTATACTATATGTATGTAGAGAGAGAAATTTTGACTGATTTTGTCTCCCTATTCCCATTGAATTCCAGCAGTTCAGTTGGTTTATTTGATGCACAGCGGCAGCCTGCAGCAGGTTTATAGGCATTTTCTAATTTGCTTTACAGCAAAAAGGGAAAAAAAAAAGAATGCAGCACCATATGCCATCAAAATAGCACTACATAAATTGTATTTCTCCCAAACGGTATTAATCAATACCATTTTTATTTGATTTAGAAGGGCCTGTACTGCCCTCGTTTTATTAAGAAGGCTATACCAGACGCATAATCACTATACATAGATTTAACATTACCTTTACAATTAAATTCTCACTGAAATTACAGAATAAATATATGCACATTTTTCTTTTTAAATCTTTGTGTGAGAGAGAGAAAACATTAAAAGTGTTTCCTACAAAGCCGTTAGTGGTAATATCCAGAAGCGTCGTTGTCTTACGAAAGTGCATTAAACTCCATAAAATCTCGAGTGTTGTTATGTATTCACAAACATTGATCCTTGGGTGTGTCTTTTTGCGAGAGGAATTCGCGTGTCTGTTTTTTGATAATATATAAAATAAATAGATCACCAAACAGTAACGCGTTGCACAGTATCTCCATTGAAGGTGAAGTATCTCAATGAAACAGTCAGTTTCAGCAGTACCCACCCCTGCAGTTGAATGCATGCAGCAAGCTGCAATATTCTACAAACTGTGCCAGGCCTTTGGGCAAATATCCGAATGTGCATGAGAGTGGGGAAAAACGGTGAAAATGTGACGTTTCCCCCGCAGCCGTGCGGCTGTAATGCTGTGTCACGCTCTCCCCCATGCCAACCATGGCACACACAAATCGGTTCCGTATAAAAATAAGGGTCATAACATTGCTGGCTACTCTGAAAAAAAGGCACTTCATTGAATATCTGAGTATGGCCTTTCCTCCAAACTAATTTGGGGGAAAATATTTTTTGTGATTTTTATCATGATATATATATATATATATATATATATATATATATATATATATATATATATATATATATATATATATATATATATATATATATATATATCATGATACACATAATATCATGCTTTATTTTATAGTGGTTGTGGTTGGGGGGTTGCTATATATGGAAGTGAGCTTACACTCTATCATCAGAACCTATATGATTTCTCCAAGACTTCGAGGTAATCCGGCTTGGTTTGGAGCTTGGCCCTTAACTCGAGGTATTCATTTTGCTCTGGAAATCCCTTTCCCCCAGTAAAAAGTAGAGTTTCTTTTAATCGGGCGTCTTGCTGCAAGTCAGGATATTGCATTCCTGGAGGATGTGCATGTGCAACATGCATGTCCTTTAATTTTGGAACCGTGCCATAAAGGCAGTCTACAAACCCCACAGTCGGAGTCGGTCTCTGACTGTCAATGACCGTGGGGCAAAGCACGCCATTCTCATGAAATCCCGCCACTTCTCCGGACTGGTTGACCGTGACGATGGTGTTAAGTTGAGAATTTGACACAGCCATAGTCCACTCCTTCTCTTTCTCCAACAGAGTTCGATAATTACTGCTGTTTTCCTTTGTTTCTGAAAACCGCTCTCCATCTATTTCACCCTCACGTGGTTTGTAAATGGGATTGTTGCACATCTGAGTAACAGGGTGTGGGATGTATTCATAAACATGGCTGGAGGCAGGTTTCTCGGGCGAAGTCTGCTGTTCCTCAAATATCCGGCACTGCATCTGGATCCCGGTCAAATCCACCACTTCCTGGCGCTTCTTGAATGGGAGTTTCTTCCTTCTCCTTAATACAAAGGCGAAGAGACCAGCAGCGACAAAAACAGCAGAGATGAACAAGATCAAGAGACTGAGGATGAGGACCGAAAGTGGTATAGCCCCTGTGGAAGGGGCATATCCTAATCCAGAGTCACTGGTGGAAGTGACATCGTTAGCAAGTCCAGGAGAAGCAGCAGAAAATTTCATTTCGGGGCAGATCACCTCTATTTCCATCATGCGAAGGTCCTTGCCAAAAGCAAACTCTGGACTCTTGCAAATGACTTCTCCAACCATTATGACAGAGCTCAGTTTCTCAATCCACTGCTTGAGTGGAACAATATCGCATGAGCATTCCCATGGGTTCTGGTGCAAGTCAATCTGTACAATGGAGTCAAGGTGCTCCAGCACTCCACTCACAGGCAGATACAGGAAATAGTTGTTGCGGAGATTCAGCCTAGACAGGGAGGTGCCAGCAAACGCATCGACAGGAAGCGTGCGCAGCAGGTTGTCATTCAAAAAAACCAGCTGCAGGTTCGCCATTAGGCTGAAAGCAGCTGGTTGAATCTCTCGAATGACGTTGTACTCTAAATAAAGGTAGCTGAGCATCTGCAAACCACGGAACATGCCTGGAGTCAACCTTTCAATATCATTACCATTCAAGTATAAACTTTTCAAATTGGGCAGGTTGATGAAGGCACCTTCTTGAACATACGATATCCGATTGTTACCCAAATGGAGTAAATCCAGACTGGAGAAATTCCAAAAATCTGATCTGTATATTTTCTGAATCAAGTTTCCACTCAGATAGAGTTTTTTGGCATTCAGTGGTCGTGGCAAGAGCTCGGAGATGTTGTGAAAACCCTTCTCTTTGCAATTTACAGTGAGTCCCAAGTCATTGATGTGTAGATTACACATACATCCTGTCGGGCAGATGATTGGAATAGGTGGCCTTGTTTGATAGCCAGGTACAGGAGGTTGGTTTGGACCAGGATAAAGACTTCGTGGAGTTGGTGGTGTTTTTGTAGGTCTGGGTCGTTTGGTTGGCTTTACATATCTCTCTCTGTACTCCACTGAGGAGGCAGTGTTATGGAAAGATGACAACATGGATGAAGGTTTGGTGGGCCACATGTTCTCATTACTGAAAGGTAGCCTCGGGATGCCGAGTTTTACCTCTATCTCAGCTTCGGAAAGCAGTGGGCATAGCTCACTCCGTTTGATCTCGCGGAGATCTTTGCCATGAAAGTGAAACGGATATTCGCAAGTGATATCCCCCACCAGAGCAGTGTATGGTATCCTCTCCAGCCATGTTTTGAGCTGTACAATCTCACACACGCAGTTCCATGGATTTTCTTCGAGCTGAATCTCCATCAGACTACGACCTACATACTCCAGCATGCCCTTATATGGAAGAGTCTTTAACCGATTGCCACGCAAATCAAGGTGCGTTAATGATACAGACCTGAATAAGAAATTGGGGAGCATGGGTATCAAATTGTCATTCAAAATAAGCACTCTGAGTTTGTGCAGGTTTCGGAAAGCACCGCTTTCGATTTTCTTTATGACATTGTAATCTGCCTGAAGGTATTCAAGGCTCTCAAGTCCAAGAAAAGTATCATTTCTGAACACCTCCAGCTTGTTCTCATGTAGAAAGAGCTTTTTTAAAATGCTCAGCCCATTGAATGCACCAGCATGAATGTCCTGCAGCGCATTGTTCCCCAAATTGAGTGACACAGCATTGTTGAGGTGCAAAAAGCTGTTAAAATACAGCTTGCGCATAGAGTTCCTCTGCAAATTAAGCTTAAAGGGCCTTGTCCATGACTGGGAAATCTGGCTGACATTTGTAAATCCTTTGCTGTCGCAGTGCACATGAAAAATGCCCTCCTTGACTTCACAGTAGCAAGGGTCAAAGCACGGCTCGTCTATTTCCTCAGACTCGTCCAACAAGGGGATCGGCGTAGTCCAACCTAAAGCTATTGTGCTTAGCAGGGTTACCCACAGCATCCTTCCTCCAAAACCTGATGAAGTTGCGGCCGAGTGCCACTTCACTGCACTGAAAGAGACACAGAGAAAGGAATAAAAGACATGAGTACACGGGCAAAGAGCTGCAGCGCTTGCATGACATTTGTGGAAATGTTTGAGGGGAATTCTTTGCAACGACAACACATTCAAACACTCACAAAATTCCACCAACGT
>NC_139583.1:21897892-22072892 GCF_946808225.1 Silurus aristotelis
CCTTAATCTTGTTTAAGCTATTCTGTACAGTCCTAGGATTTGTAAACTTCTGGTCACTAGTGTAAATAGAGAAATGGTTGCCCAGTCGTTAAGACTCCGGGTCAGTGTTTGGAAGGTTGACAGGTTCAAGCCACAGTATTGCCCAGTTTCCCTTCTTGGGCCCTTGGGCAAGGCCTTAAACCCTCTGTGCTCCAGCCAATTTACCTCATTTAAAGATACCATATTCCTGATTGTTATCCATAATTTTTCCCCCTTTATTTAAAGAGTATCTTTATACTTTTTCTCTCTTTTTTTTTTGTAGCCATTTAGACAGATGTTCTGTAGGGCATAAGCAGTTAAGCAGAAAAAAAATCCTCAATAAAACTTAAATACAACAGATTTACTAATGTACGAATGGACTAATAAAAAGCATCAAATTCCCTACAAATGCCTGTCATATAGGAGAACTGAGAGACTACAGTTCCATTCTAAACAGTGAAACTTGGCACATGTGAAGTGAAGTATTTCACCAGTTATATAATGCATAGTTCTGAATAAAGATAGTAAACCAGGCAGTAGGAAACAAGAAAAGAAAAATAGAGAGTAGTTTGAGAGTATTGTATTTTTAAACTAATATTTAAGTATTATCTGAGTACAATTTTATCAGTGTTAAATACCTGATTAAATGCTTAGATAAATAGGAGTTTAGAAGATTTGCCACTCTTGGGCCCAGCTTAAGCTGCCTCTCTTAATTTATTTTTGAATGTCATTTATTTATCTGCATGTTAATTTGTTCATTCATTCATTCATTCATTCATTCATTCATTCATTCATTTAGTAGTAGTACAATAGTAATAGTACAATAGTACAGTGAGTTTAAAATATTGTCAACTTGTAAAACCAACATGGGAGTGTAAGACTTGAGCATTATTGTGTCTTCCTCTTTTTCTTCATTTCTTCCTTTTTCTTCTTTGTGCTCTTGGGGATAAGAAATGCTTCTGGAAAGAAAATGGCACAGGCCTCCCACAGGCCTTTTCCATTCCTCCTGAGACATGTCAGAATTTTCTTTGCGGTCTGTCAGCCATCGTAGACTCTTAAAGCACAAAAAGAAACATGAACATGTCAATCAATCTCCACTCACACTGTCCTCAGGCCAAATTGTTCTTACCAGATTCTGTCAATATCTAAGATTTCACCACTTTCCTATTCAGTGTATACAGCAGGGTCCAAAACTGGACTTAATTCATTAGCTGTCAGACATTAATACATACATATAAGTTTTCGGTAGCTAGGGTAGTTGTCCAAAAATAGATTTTCAAAAGATATGGTATATTTTTAGTTAGGGGACTTGCTTGAGGATCCAAGGGTGGCAGCTTTTAGATGCAGGGGCTTGAAACCCTAACCTTCTGATCAGGAACCCAGAACCTTAACCAGTGAGCTACTTCTTCCAGTATTAAGCATTCCTATTTTATATAGTATTGACTCAATTTACTATTCTCTTAATTGTCCCTCCTGCTTTCAGGTAATTAATAATGTACAGTTTTCCGCATATACCATTGAAGAATGATGATATTTTAAACTAATAAACCTTGATGATTTTGATAACTCATTAAATAAAAACAGATCTTGGCAGTGGACTCTTTGGGAACTGAACTGTATTTGGCACAGAGTCTAACCTCACCTGTGTCAAGAAATGAACACTCACATTCATTTTCGCAACTCTGAAATATGTGATCTGAAGACATATTGTTCCACAGGCTCTGCCAAGTTACTGTTTCAACAGTGTGAGTGTTTGGATAAGGAAACTTCCAAAAATAACATGGTGTGTGTGGGTGTGCAGGCACCAGTGATGTCGTGCTTTGATGTGGAAGATAGCCCAGTCTTGATGTGTCGTCCCGTGGGCAAAAAACACACCCAACGGAATGCTACAGGATGAGTAGACGGTATCTCCTCCACTCTACACACTCCTACATGTGAGTATCCCATGCTACAGACTGAATGCTGAATTGTTCTGCTGATGATACATACTGTACCCTGCTGATAAGATAAGATAAGATAAGATAAGATAAGATAAGATAAGATAAGATAAGATAAGATAAGATAAGATAAGATAAGATAAGATAAGATATACCTTTATTTATCCCACAGTGGGAAAATTTATCTGTTACAGCAACAAAGAAAAAGAAGATATGTTCAAATATATATAAAAAAATAGAGATATATAATAAAATAACAAATAAGATATATAAGAAAATAGAGTTATATATCACCTTATACTGTCTATCCCTTAAGAAAACTGTGTATTACCTGCAGGACATTGCAAATGTGTGGACCAGGTTTTTGGAGACTACTTTGGCATTAAAAATGTAGTAGATGACAACCTTAAAGTTTTGTGCTTAATGACCTAACAGGGTCATATGGTTCATAACTAGTTAAATGCTGATCTGCTAGTAGATAGCAAGAAAGCAAGTTCCACCAGTTGTGATGAAAAGGATGAGTTTTAACAGAGCATTTAGGATTAAATAAAAAAAAGTAATAGCTACAATGGAGGTGATAATGGCAACACAGATTTAAACTGACCAAAAATAAATGGCAAGTTTAGAATAGGGCATTTAAAAGATAATACAAACACAGGGCAGGCTAATTTATGTTTATTTTTTAAATGTCCTATAATCTTAAATTTTTTCAGTTGGTGGAAGTTGGTTTAATTTAAAATCCATTAACCTGCGAATTAGTTAAGCAGTTGGAGTATATAGCAATGCCACTATTTACCTGGATTGGTTTAGTGCACCAAACAGCAGTAAACCTGTTAACAGGTTTAATTTCTGAAGTGACGTTGACCAAACTATATATACCATACTATGTAAAAAAAATAAATAAATAAAAAATAAAAAAGAATTACATTAATTAAAGAAATGTAAAAAAAATAATCATATAATATACATATATAGATAGATAGATATATAGATATAGATATATATAGATATATAGATATATATATAGATATATATATATATATAGATATATATTGATATATATGCATTAATGTTAACTAAATAATAATAATAATAATAATAATAATAATAATAATAATAATAATAATAATAATAATAATAATAACTGAAAAGAAAGACAAAGAGTATTTTTTTTAAGACATTTTGTTTATTTAGTGAAATATATTTGTGTTTACTTACATGGTTGTACATCTCTATTAAGTTTTTAATTTACCACATATACATTACTTGTTTTAAAATTTACTGTTAAACATTTATAAGGATCTAAACCAAAGGCCTGAGCCTAACTATAATATATAACAAGAAAAGAAAGAAAAGAAAATATGTCAGAAACCCTAGAGAGGTACGTTCTGGTTGGATAGTCATGCACTGTTCCAGATTTTTGGCAGCAAATTCTTTGAAGTTGACCTAAAACATCAAAGATGATCCAGAAATTCTCTTTTATTTGCCACTTGGTTTAACAGTGTGATTCTAGGTCAGAACCAAACATTTCTTAGTGGGGTCATGAGACTTTCTGACAGAAAGTATTCTCTAGTATTTTGTTGCAATAATTACTGCCATTAAAATGCATTATGTATGAGATGTCAAAATCAGAGATAGACAATGTATGATGTCAATTGTGTGTTGTGTTAAAGCATGAAATGTCACATATAAAGTGTGAATTAATTATGCACCAATTTTAAACTGCTATCTGGCCTCAAAGTCTTTTAAAGTGAGCCATTGTGTTGGCACAAAGCTCGAAGCACACAATTGTCTGGAATGTCTTTGTATGATGTAGCATTAAGATTTTTATTCACTGCTAAGCACACAAACCCAGTCGTGGTCCATCATAACAGTGCACAAGGCAATCTCCATGACAACATGAATACACAGAACCCGGAACTTAATCCCATTGAACACCTTTAGAAAGAACTGGAATTCCAACTCTCACCTGGCATCAGTTCATTCTTTTAGTTGCGCTCTTATAGATAAATTGGCACAAATCTCCATAGCCACGTTCAAAATTTTGTAGAAGTTTCTTACAAAAGAAGCTTTATATAGGTGCAAAGAAAAGGCCATTTATGTTCAGTTTGTGGAAATGTGATTTGCTCTTATAAAAACCTTCACTCTACTGGTAAGATGTTCCACTAGATATTGGAGTGTGGTTTTTTTTATTGATCTTGTGTGCACATTTTCCATAAGTGTGTAAGTAAAATAAGATACTGATGTAGCATGAGGTGGGATGATGTGCATTTTGCGTTCCAATTGATCCAAAAAAGTGTTCAGTAGGGTTCAGGTCAAAGCCCAATCACAGGTCAGTCAGGATGTTCCACTCCAATCCATATAAATCATATGTTCATAAAGCTTTGAAGCTCGCAATGTGCTCAGAAGCTTTGCCAAACAGGTATTTAGGAGAAAATGTAATGCTACCACATCCAAAGAAAACTTTTACTGTTGTATGTCTCGAACTTTGTGTTAACAGTTTAGTATCTATCTATCTATCTATCTATCTATCTATCTATCTATCTATCTATCTATCTATCTATCTATCTATCTATCTATCTATCTATCTATCTATCTATCTATCTATCTATCTATCTATCTATCTATCTATCTATTACTATTATACATTATAATACTAACTAACATCAGAGACAAGTTTCTATACAAGCAAAAAATAACATATCATCTCCCAAGGGCATTATATAATATGGCCTGGCACTGTTAACTTTAATGTAATAACACTTGAACCGTACACAATTAACCTATATAATCTCATTACCGCTAACTCATATAATTAATTTTAGCCTTTAGACCCCTGGCCTACCTTTGTGCAATTTCACCTCCTTTATTACTAACACTGCAGTCATTACAGAACACTACAGAAATTCTTACATTATTAGGCCATAGTGATGTATCCTTGGCTGAAATGTAAACATGAACAGATGATATAGATTTCTTTACTGCAATATTGGATATATTTTTTGCCAATTAAACTGTACTGTCTTGAGATTAGTAAATTAGTGCATCTATGTGAAAAATTGACACATTCGATGGCTATATGCTCTGAAAGAATGTCTGATCAGTCTCAGATGGAAATATGTTAACTGATATTCGTCTGGCTTCATGTGGATTGCCAAAGTTCTTTGATAGCAAATGAGGCATGCCTGGCATGACAATATACTTCTTACTAGATACTCAAAGCATGAGCACAAAACAAAACTTTATTCTTTCTATTGTGAATGTAGACAAGATCATATCAAGTATAAAGAGTGTGTTTTGAACACAATGTTGAACATTTACTCTTTTTTTTTTTTTCAAAAAAAATGTTATTTTTTCCTCCCAAATACAGATTGCTCGCTGAGATGTTATCACACAATGAAGCCGCAACGATTTTCGTGAAGGGTGTATTTGTTTCAAAGCATGTCTCATTTCTTAGTGATAAACAGCTCCTGAGTTAGGAAATGGAGAAGACTGAACACAAAAAATGCTTAGATATTGTGTTTGTCCTGTTTTAAGTTTTAAAATGTAATAATAATAAATATATAATTATTATTATTTTTATTTTTAAGTCAAGGGGAAGACAAGTATGGTGCATCGAAGCAAAATCTGCAAAATGGGATACACTTCTGAGGTTTATACTACCACTACTACTTCTACTATTAATAGAAATAAAAATAATAATAATAATTAAAAAAAGAAAGAAAGAAAGAAAGAAAGAAAGAAAGAAAGAAAGAAAGAAAGAAAGAAAGAAAGAAAGAAAGAAAGAAAGAAAGAAAGTCGTGTGCTTAAAAAGATATTTTTTAACAATTAGAGAAATGAGCTTAAAAATAAAAATTGTCAGCTCCAAGCTCAAGAGCCCAACATCTCAAGTAAAACCTCTGTGTGTGTAATGCCACATTTATGTGGTTATTGGACTTGGGGCTAATATATACCTCAATAACCATTTTACAGGACTGTAGACTTATATAGATTTACAATCATAAAAACTATAGTAAATGACAAAAAATTAAAATAAAAATGTGTGTGTGTGTGTGTGTGTGTGTGTGTGTGTGTGTGTGTGTGTGTGTGTGTGTGTGTGTGTGTGTGTGTGTGTGTGTGTTTGTGTATGTGTGTGTGTGTGTAAGTGTGAGTGTGCATGTGCGTGCGTGCGTGTGTGTCAGAGAGAGTTTCTGGTCAAAGATTTATAAACACACATGTACCCACTTATTTTCCACCCAGCCTCTATTCGTGCCTTTAAAGTGCTGCTGTGTGACCACATAAAAGACTCAGACATAAGAATGCAGGTCTCTTTTTTTTTTTTCTTCTATTTATTTTTTCTTCTCCACTGCAAACTGCAATTCTTCTGCGTTTGCTCTGATACCTTCAGCACCGTTTTTCTTTAATGCCAAATCAGATGAATGACGCAATGGCAAATGTTCACCCGGCAATAACAAAGAGGGCAGAAACCATGTAGTGCCTGGTGATAGGAACTTACAAACACAGGTGCTTTGTGTGTGTGTGTGTGTGTGTGTGTGTGTGTGTGTGTGTGTGTGTGTGTGTGTGTGTGTGTGTGTGTGTGTATGTGTATGTGTGTATGTGTATGTGTGTGTGTGTGTGTGTGTGTGTGTGTGTGTGTGTGTGTGTGTGTGTGTGTGTGTGTGTGAGTGTGTGCATGCTTCATGACCTCTAACTGGTCCATCTGTTGTCACACATGAAATGACGTCAAAGATTTATTCCTCTCATTCTTCACTGGACATTGGGAGGAGAAACAGCATGGAAAGGTACAGCGATACATCAATATACTCCATTTCTCTTATTTACCTACTATACATACGTAACATATAATTATTTTAGGTATCTTTATTACCGGATAAACATAGCCAGGGTTTGAATCTCTTTAGTATAGTTTTGCATACAGTAAATGTTTATAGTGTGTTACAGCTCATCCCGAAAATATTCAGTAAGGCCGAGTTGTTCCACTCCATCTTTCTTTGTGAACAAAAGCACTGCCATGCTAAAACATGTGCGAAACGCCTAAGTTCTAGTAAATGAGTACTGCTGCAGAATATATATACATATTTGTACAATTGTACAAATGTTTGTCCAACCAGTGTTGCTGTACAAACTTGGGCACTCTTGTTGGATAGTGATGTGATATGATAGTTTGATACCCAATTTAGATTGAACTACATTAATGACATGGGGTCACACATGCAAATTTGTATTTGAATAAAACAGGTTTCTACTTCGTGTTTGTGAATATTGCCATTCTATCCTTGTGTTTTTACTTTTCTGAGTATTTTTGTCATTAGTTTATAATCTCTAATGTATCAGTTATAGGCTCCCATTGTACCATATGCAAGTACTTTAGTCATGTCAAGTCAAATCAAGTCGAGAAGCTTTTATTGCAATGCATCAGAGGTGCTTCTTTTTCCTTTAATGGGCCAAAAATCTTGATCGGGGTACGTGGCTGATTTAGGCCGAAAGTAAATGTTGCTTTATACCAAACTGAATTATTTTAAAGTTGCCATGGTTTTTCCTATTTATGATTGTGTAATATTTAGAAATAATATAAAAAAAATTGGAAATCATTTACTCTATAAACCACGAACTAATACAGTTTTACATTCAAAGTTTTGTAGTTTAATTAAATATATAAATAGGACAATAAAATCGCATTTATAATACGATATAGTTGAATGCTTAATACAGTTATTAAAGTTATAAGATATAGAGCCATATGCCTGTAATATCAGTCACCTTTAATGAGAGACAAGAAGAGAGACTTATTTTTAAGTTTATAAGTTTTTTCCCAATTCCCAAATTTTAAATTCACTTACTGTATACTCTCTTTTTGTTATTTAATTTTTTTGCACTTTAAAAATTAAAAATTATATTAAGTATTAATAATCCAATATAATAAATAATATAATAGTTATTATACTATAATTACTAATAGGTCCCCTGGTGGTCTAGTGGTTAAGATGCAGCGCTCCCACCGCTGCGACCCGGGTTCGATTCCCGGTCAGGGAACCATCCCCAGCCACGCTTAGTGCCGGTCCCAAGCCCGGATAAATTGGGGAGGGTTGCGTTAGGAAGGGCATCCAGCATAAAACATGTGCCAAATCAAACGTGCGGAGGATCCGCTGTGGCGACCCCTAACGGGAGAAGCCGAAAAGAAAGTTTAAGTTTATACTATAATTACTATTAAAATTAATAATACTTATTATTAAGTATTATATTAGAGCTTAGGATCTCCATCAGTAGCTTTTTTTCCATCTTGATTCCTTGCCAAATCAGTCACGATGGGCCATCTTTGGCCCCCAGGCCCTAGTTTAAATGTTTCTGCAGTGAATAGTACTAAAATATTTGTAGAAAATAGCAGTATCTAAAAAGCTAGCTTTCTTTATATTGATTTGACCAATATAATATATGTCCATTAACGTTGGAACAATAAGGCTACATTCAATCTTAATGTTATCACTATCGTTATTTACAAACATTAATTAAAAGAAGCTGGATTTGGATTAGGGTTGCACAAGCCATTAGGAATACACTCTAAGTGCCGGTCCCAAGCCCGGATAAATAGGGAAAGTTGCTTTAGGAAGACCGCCACAGGTATCGTTAGCCAACAGGGTACCGGGGGATATTGGGCTACTGTTGGCCGAAGGAGGAGAAGGAGAGGAGGAAGACATCTACAGAGATGGCAGGAAATGGAAAAGTGTAGGCGAGGTTCAGGTTGGTACTTTAAATGTTGGTACTATGACTGGTAAAGGAAGAGAAGTTGCTGATATGATGGAGAGGAGAAAGGTAGATATGTTGTGTGTTCTGGAAACCAAGTAGAAAGGGAGTAAGGCCAGCACCATTGGAGGTGGGTTTAAACTGTTCTATCATGGTGTGGATGGAAAGATGGTGTAGGGGTGATTCTGAAGGAAAAGTACAGTAAGAGTGTAGTGGAGGTGAAGAGAATTTCTGATAGGGTGATGAATGTGAAGCTGGAAGTTAAAGAGATGATGATAAATGTCATCAGTGCTTATGCTCCACAAGTGGGCTGTGAGATGTAGGAGAAGGAAAAAATTATGGAGTAAGTAAGATGAAGTGGTAGATGGTGTAACTAGGAATAAACGATTGGTGATTGGTGCAGACTTTAATGGGCATGTTGGTGAAGGGAACAGAAGTGATGAGGAGGTGATGGGTAGGTATGGCGTTAAGGAGAGGAATGTGAAAGGGCAGATGGTGGTAGATTTTGCTAAAAGGATGGAAATGGCAGTGGTGAACACTTATTTTAAGAAGAAGGAGGAGCATAGGGTGACGTATAAGAGTGGAGAAAGGTGCACACAGGTGGACTATGTTCTATGCAGGAGATGCAACCTGAAGGAGATTGGAGACTGTAAGGTGTTGGCAGGGGACAGTGTAGCTAGACAGCATCAGAGTGGTCTGTAGGATGGTTTTGGAGGTGAAGAAGAAGAGAAGGAGAGTGAAAACTAAAAAAAGAATAAGATGGTGGTAACTGAAGAAAGAAGTCTGTAGTATGAGATTCAGGGAAGAGGTCAGACAGGGGCTCGTGGTGTTGAAGAGGTTTTCGATGATTGGGCAACTACTGCAGAAGTGATTAGGGAGACAGCTAAAAAGGTACCTGGTGTGACATCTGGAAATAGAAAAAAAGACAAAGATATGTGGTGGTCTAATGAGGAAGTACAGGAGAGCATAAGGAGAAAGAGATTGGCAAAACAGAATTGGGATCAACAGAGTGATGAGAAAAGTAGGCATGAGCACAAGGAGATGTGGCAGCAGGTGAATAGGGATGTGGTGAAAGTCAAGGAAAGGGCATATGAGGAGCTGTATGAGAAGTTGGACACTTAGGAAGGAGAAAAGGATTTATACCGATTGGCCAGATAGAGGGACTGAGCTGGAAAGGAGGTACTGCAAAAGCAATAAAGGATGGCGATGGAAATGAGTTGAAGCTGGAGGGAGTATTTTGAGTAGCTAATGAACGAGGAACATGAGAGAGAGAAGGTTGGATGGTGTGGAGATGGTTAAGCGGGAAGTGGATAGGATTAGTATAGAGGAAATGAGAGCGGCGATTAAGAGGATGAAAAGTCGGTTGGACCAGATGACATACCGTTAGAAGCATGGAGATGTTTATGAGAGATGGCAGTGGTGTTTTTAACCAGGTTGTTCAACAAGATTTTGGAAGGTAAAAGGATGCCTGAGGAATAGAGAAGGAGTGTGCTGGTACTGATCTTTAAGAATGTTGATGGAGAAGTATCGTGAAGGTCAGAAGAAGTTGCATTGTGTTTTTGTGGATTTAGAGAAAGCGTACGACAGGGTGCCGAGAGAGGAGTTGTGGTATTGTATGAGAAAGTCAGGTGTGTCAGAGAATTATTTGAGGGTGTTGCAGGACATGTATGAGGACAGTGTGACAGCAGTGAAGTGTGCAGTAGGAACGACAGACTGGTTCAAGGTGGAGGTTGGACTGCATCAAGGATCGGCTCTGAGCCCTTTCCTGTTTGCAGTGGTGATGGACAGGTTGACGGACGAGGTCAGACAGGAGTCTCCCTGGACTGCGATGTTTGCGGATGATATCGTTATTTGTGGTGAGAGTTATTAGAGGGACAGCGAATGTAAGGGGTTTTGGAGACAAGGTGAGGGAGGCAAGATTGAGATGGTTTGGATATGTGCAGAGGGGGGCATGGGTTATATCGGTGGGAGAATGTTAAGGATGGAGCCGCCAGAACGGAGGAAAAGTGGAAGGCCAAGGAGGCAGTTTATGAATGTGGTGAGGGAAGACATGCAGGTAGTTGGTTGGAAAGATGCAGATATAGAGGATCAAGTAGTATGGAGACGGATGGTCCGCTGTGGCAAACCCTACTGGGAGAAGCCGAAAGAAGAAGAAAAAGAATTAAAAGAAGCTGGCAATGAAAGTCAGAAGGAGCAAGACAGAGTACAAGTGTGTGAATAAGAGGGAGGGCAGTGGAGTGGTGCGGTTGCAGGGAAAAGAGGTGGTGAAGGTGGATAAGTTTAAGTACCTGGGGTCAACAGTGCAAAGTAATGGAGAGTATGTGAGAGAAGTAAAGAAAAGAGTGCATGCAAGGTGGCAAAGATAAAGGTTGTAATTTTCATTGGAAGTGATGAGAATGGACAGGATTTGAAATGAGTTTATTAGCGGGACCGCACAAGTAGGACGTTTTGGAGACAAAGTGAGAGAGGTGCAATTGTGATGGTTTGTTCATGTGCTGAGTAGGGACATGCATATTGGTAGAGGGATGGTGAGGCTGGAGCCACCAGGCAAGAGGTAAAAAAAAAAAAGGTCAATGAATAAGTGTCAGGGATCCCCCTGCCACGTCCCCCTCGGTACCTGTCAGGGATTCACCCTGCCACACCCCCCTCGATAGCAGTCACGCTGCCTTCCGGGATTACCGACAGCTGTGGCTCATGAAAGATCAGACTACATAAACTCACGTTCTTGAGTCACAGGCTGTCGGTCGTTGTATTGTCATGCAGGTAAATTGCGTGGCTGCTCAAACGCCGCTCAAACACCGCTGGCTATTTCTCCGAACTCCATTTCCTTATTGGAGTACTCATTGCCGAAAGCTTTACTTACATTGGGATTAGGCGTTGGACATTCACGCTCATAGTGGATACTTCGTTACGAGCGGATGTCTGTGTTTGCTTTTGTTTTCATCGGCTTATGAGTGTTTTGTTTTTTGCACCTCTATAAAGAACATGATTGGACTTTATCTGCTTCCGCGTCTGCAGCCTGACAGTAAGTTTATGGATGAGGTGAGGGAAGACATGCAGGTGGTTGGTTCAAAAGAGGCGGTAGGGTAGTATGGAGAGTGATTATCTGCTATGGTGACACCTAATGGAAAAGCAAAAGAAGAAAAAAAGAAGAAGGAGAAAAGGAATAAGAAGAATTAAACTAAGCTGCCAAAAAATGTGATCATACAAAAGTCAAACACTGGTTAAGCTGTCTACCGGCTGTACTGTACTGTGTGTGTGTGTGTGTGTGTGTGTGTGTGTGTGTGTGTGTGTGTGTGTGTGTGTGCGTGTGCGTGTGCGTGTGTGAAGTGGATTTTGCTCATATGCTCATAGATATTACAGTGTTTTTTAACATTCACCTGAACACTGCATACTATTAGAGACAAGTAAAGATATTTGTTCATTTGCATTCATATATAGAATCCAGACAAAGCAAATTACATTGATGTCTTTTACTTCGTTTCGCACATCAGTCTCAGTGAAAGTGCATCGAAGCTAGATTATGTTATTAAAAAAATAAATCCATGTCTCATTGATCATTATTATGCAGGCCAAAATTGGCACAAAAACAACCATTTCCTGTGTGATATTTCAATTCTGGATCAAATGTGGTGCAATTGCATCAAGTTTGAAATGTGTCTGTATTCCTGACAGTCTGATTCAGAACTAAGCTCATCAGCAGCATTAAGCTATCATAGGTGTTTTAGACGAAGTGCTGAATGTGCACTAATAATAAGCCATTTATCCTTTGCTAATATACTGTATTATGGTTATATTTACTTCTGTAGAAAAATTTTAGGACTTGTGAACTATATTATAACTTTTCATAAACACTTACCTCAATGAGTCCTTGCTTCCACTATTCAAAAATTTACCTCTTTATTAACAATAAACAAGCATAAGCTAGAGATTAAAACGTCACAATCAAAATCCAAAATAAATACAAGTACTATTAAAAATCTGCAATGCATCAGTATTGTAATCATAACTTTACAGTATAGATCATTTATGTTTTGTTGATATCAATTCAATGACTGCTTTGGCCACTTTGTTGATCCTAGGTTATCATAAAGGTCACCATATTATCCACAAATTCCCCTGCCACACTCAGCAGAGCATATGGTTGCTTTGACCCATGCTGGTCTTTCCACTCTGCTGCATGTTGATGATGAGGATGTAAACACACACACACACACACACACACACATCTCTGGCATCATGTATTTAATAGATGTGCCTTGTTAGCATTAGGAATTAAATATCAGGAAACAGAAAATTTTCGTTCTCCTTGAACAGCAGATCCAACAGCTGTGAATGAGCAGTACATTTAATTTCCGCACTGTTTCTCGCAAGTTTAAATATCATTTACAACCTTTATTTACAATGCACTGACCTCGATACCATATATGACATTCTATTTCATGGTAATAGTGTAATGGCTGTGTGCATGCCAGTCTCAGTAACTTAATTATGCTTAATGAATGAATCATCTACCCTAAAAATACAAACAGTGATGTTGCTACTGGTTTGTGTGTGTATGTGTTTGTGTGTGTGTTACAAATATTAGGGATCCAGGTCATTGGAACTGTACAATTTTTGGAATTAAATAATGTAAAGTAATTAAATTCTGCAAATTGCTATTAGTCACGCCACTTCTCTTTCCCATGTAGGATATTTTATGGTATCTTATATCTTTTTATATTATTTTTATTTTTTAAACTGACTTGGAAATGTGAATATAGGGCACATTTTGTAAATCAATCACATCTCAGTGGTATGCATTTCATTAGCATTTATGGTTTAAATCTCAAAATGTAAAAGAATATAATATTAATAATTTATTAGGGTACTAGCATGTGTTATGAAAAGGTACAATGCTTATGTTTAAATTAAATAGTTCTCTCTCTTTCAAAAACAAACAAACAAACAAACAACCTACTTATTGTTTATTACATTTTAATTACATACTATTAAATTACGTTATTAATTACAAATGTCCTGATATACATAGTATGTGTTTATTATCATTATTTAATTATTTATTTTTTCATTTGGCTGCCATCGTTCTATGCAATTTCATTTTATAAATGTGTATTGTTTGTTTTTATACATTGAATATATTATATATTCAATTTCATTTAACCTAATAAAATTCATCCACATAATCAAATCTCCACTTAGAATATCTTATTGTCAAGCAGCAGAGACGGGGTTGCAAGTGCAAGTTGGTTTTATTGCAACAGGGTAAACCTTAAAATAAAAAAATAAAAAAATAATAAAATAAAATAAATAATAAATAAATAAAGAATAATAATTTAAAAAAGGAATTAAATCAGTATAAAAACACTTGAAAGGTAAATAAATATAAAAAAATAAATAAATAATGATAATCCAGAACAAGATCGAAATCATCATGATGTAAATTCACTGTGAAATTTTGCAATAAATGTGTGTGAGTGTGTGGGATATTTGCAAACTTGACTTAGTTCAGATGTCTGCATATAATACTGTGGTAGAAGTTTAACATAAGAGTGACTCTGTGTGCTTGGAAGTGGAGCCCGGAACTGCCATGTTGTGGTATTTTTTTCAGAATGTAAGTACAGGGCAGAGCTTTGCGCTGACATGACAGTCATATAAATAAGGTTATAACCTTGTTGCTTAGAGTAATCTGTGGATATTAAAAATATAAAATGAAAAACAAAAACTTTCTTATGGTATATTATTCTTTGTTCCTTTGTTCATCCATCCATCCATCCATCCATCCATCCATCCATCCATCCATCCATCCATCCATCCATCCATCCATCCATTCATTCATTCATTCATTTATCCATTTATTCATCACTGTATGCTGTTGAAAGAATAACCTACCATCCAGACAGCTGATTTCCTCGCAATCTTCAAAATAAAATGAAACTGTATCTTTTTTATAAGCATCTAACTGCTCCCTTCCTGTCCTAGCTTTTACTATTCTGAGCAATTACTAAATTCTTGTATTTTTAGGGGTTATTGCTAAAGTGTTTGTTGTAAGTCGCTTAGAACAAAAGCACCTCCCCGATGAATAAATTTAAATTCATTCAATTATTAACTCATTGTTCTTAAAAAGCCATTTTATCATCATGGTTGTAATGGATCTGGTGCCTGTTCCAGAAACATATTGTGCATGAGGCAATAATACGCCCTGGACAAAGACACCAGTTTATTTCATTGCACCTGAACACACACACACACACACACACACACACACACACACACACACACACACACACACACACACACACAGTCAGACCATGTTACAATTAAACATAACCAACTTACCTATTGGCATGTTTTTGGAAAGTGAGTAGAATCAAACTTAATTCCCTGAAGCTATGAAGTTACAATGCTCCCTGCTGCACTGCTGAATATGTGCTTGTATGTGTGTGGGTGTTTGTGTTGAACATGTGCAAAGATTCCCAATGGCATGACCAAAGACAGAATTTGGTATAAGTGTCCTTTTCTAAGTGGTTAAATTGGAACAAGTAAATATTAAACAATTTGAATCTAATTTAGCAACGAGAAAGACTGGCTCCAACTTCAACTAAAATCCAATCAACCTCATTAGTTTGCCCATTTCACTCCTGGAAGAAACATGTGTGTACAGAAGGCCCAATCAATCACTCTTCGTATCTTTGTGTGTGCCCAGTTTCAAGTTTTGCTGGGCTGCCAAGCATTCAGCTGATGCAACCCCTTCTGTTAGATTTACCTCTAGTGGGAAATCAGAGAAGCAGTCATCTAATCCACCGAGTCTGATTTGTCCTGAACTGCTTTATGTGCAAGACACATACACAAACTTTGCCTTGCCATCTTAGCACTCACCCTGTTTTGTGATGCCTAGTTCTTCTACCTCTTCACTTTGCTGTCACAGAGCACAGACAGAAAGAGAATTCAAAAAGTGTTTCCCAGTTAGAATTTTCCACAAAACACATTATGTTCTGTCTGGACCTTTTGCTGTGCTCAAGTACAAGTGTGTTCTGTGTTTACTTTACTTTACTCGATGGATCTTTTGATAGCTACAGTATGATTTTGGAAATTAAAATTTTCTGATTGTTCATAGATCACAACCGAATTTTGCTATTTACTTTTTGTTATTTTTATTATTATTATTATTATTATTATTATTATTATTATTATTATTATTATTATTATTATTATTATTAATAATAATAAATATCTTTAGCAGCCAACAATGGTAGCTCTGGGCTATAGGATTTGAACTTGTGACCTTCCAATCAAAAGTCCAATACCACTGAGCTACCACTCAACAATCACAAACATATTGCTTTCTTAAATGTATTTCTGTCTATTCTTCGGGTGTCTGTGTTGGTGGTGGAATTTCTGTCTGCTCTTTTTCAGGCTCAGTCCACTGCAATCTGTCACATTCCTGCAGCTGTTTTGTCACTGGAAAATGACAACTCTGACATGCCTTCAACCACAATGTGCTTTAGGATTTGTTAAATTGACACATCTACATGTATATTTAAACCCTTTCCCTCTTCATCCCTGCATAGATCATTGTTTTTGCTTTGTTTTGGTTGCACAAGCCAGTGCACTGTTAGTGCCGGTCCCAAGCCCAGATAAATGGGGAGGGTTGCGTTAGGAAGGGCATCCAGCGTAAAAACATGTGCCAAATCGAACATGTGGATCATGAATACGGATGATCCGCTGTGGCGACCCTTAATGGAAGAAGCCGAAAGAAAATAGTTTCTAAGAATTTTTCTACAGATATTATGACCCACTGTCTGCTGTAGTTTGTTTGCAATTTGTGCCTGTTCCCTTTAGACTCATTTGTTTTGTTTGAAAATATATCTTGGACACATATATATTGTAGATAGTTTAGGAAGAAGTGGCATTTATGTTACATCTCACACAATTTTTTATTAGTAGTTAGGTCACTTTGTATTTGGTAATATTTAGATAATACCTTCGGCCAATATGTAATTTAAAGCTTAAATTAATCAATCAATCAATCAATCAATCAATCAATCAATCAATCAATTCATCAATCCATCAAAAAACAAACAAACAAACAAACAAATACATTATCTTGGCCTTGGCAACAACTATTGTGTCTCTAACCAAGAACAGGTTTTTTTTTCTTTACCCTTTTTTAATTTTATTTCTCTTCTGTATATAAGTAATAAACTCAACAGAATATCGTATCTAGTACATAGTTAGACCTCCCTCAAAATACAGTCAACCTTAGAGGGAGAGACCTGCACATAACAGCACTCAATGTCAATTTTAGCTGGATCACCTACTGCTTCCCATGATTCTTCCCATGAGTCTTAGTGCTGATCCTGTCTTTCAACTGTCACTCAAATGTAACAAGAAAAACTAGGAAGAGGTTTTAACCCAACAGGGCTGTGTTATATATGTCACTCCTGAAGATTTCCTAATATGGGTAGGAAATGAACTGAATGGCATAATAGCCAAAATAGCTGGAAGTGTGTCAGATTATTAGCATATTACAGTATGTAATAATAATAAACAACTTCTATTCAATTGGTTAAATACATTTAAATTTTAATAAAATAAAGCTTGGTTATTTATTTAAGTATTTTTTAATTAACAATGCTCACAAAGCAGTGTTACATACATCTGAATGCATATTTATATTTAGATCCCCAGTGAGAAAACCAGAGGTTAGACTGACAGGGAGACACTCCCTGAGACAAAATGAGAAAGAAACCTTGGGATCAGAACAAACTCAAAAGGGAACAAGTTCCTATCTAGGTGATGTGTGTATTAGTTTCTTTTTGTCACAAATTCTGTTTAAAAAAAACCTAATACCTATAAATATAAGATCATATACAAAATGGCAACTGGCATCAAGAGCTTTACTGTTCTTTCATTGATCTGCCCACTGTCACAGTGCTGGTGGTGCAGGTGGTACAGGTTAAAACTGAACATCACTAGCCTTCTGTGTGTCAGGTGACATCTTAAAATACAGTTAATGCACCACTATTCTGTTGAGTGTATCCTCCATCCAAAGCATTGCAAGCTTTCCTTATATTATTAGGGTGTGTGCTTCCAAGTGTACTGAATGTTTATCAGCAAGATTCAAATCCTGCAAATGTGCCTTAGATGGCTGGTTAAAAAAAATTTTTTAATCCTTACAAATATTTAATATCACAAACATCAATCTTAAACATAGTTTACAGCAGGTACGGGAATCATTCCTTATATGTAGATTCCCTTTCTCCCACAAAAAGTCTGATAGCTTAGTGGTTAAGGCATTGGATGTTGGATTAGAAGGTCATGAGTTAAAATTTCAGCCTCACCAGGCTCCCACTCCTGGGCCATTGTGCAAGGCCCTTAACCACTCCACTGCTCAGTTGTGTAAATAAGATAAATGTACAGTACATCTGGAAAGTATTCACAGTGTTTCACTTTTTCCATGTTTGGTTAAGTTACAGCCTTGTTTCAAAATTGATTAAATTTATAATTTTCCTCAGAATTTTACAAACAACGAGAAAGATGTGTTTAAAATCTAATTTATTTAGATGTTTATTGAAAGTAAAAAAAAAAAAAAAAAAAAAAAAAAAAAATTCTTGAGATGTTTCTACAACTTGATTGGAGTCCACCTGTGGTAAATTCAGTTGATTGGACATGATTTGAAAAGGCACACACCTATCTATATTTGGTCACACAGTTAATGATGCATGTCAGAGCACAAACCAAACCAAGCCATGAACTCCAAGGAATTTTGTATCAAGGCACAGATTTGGGGAAGGGTACACAAAAATTCCTGCAGCATTTAAGGTCCCAATGAGCACAGTGGCCTCCGTTATATGTAAATGAAAGATGTTTGAAACAACCAGTAAGCGAAACTGAGCATTCGGGGGAGGTGACCAAGAACCTGATGGTTACTCTGAAAAAGCTTCAGCATTTCTCTGTGTAGAGAGGAGAACCTTTAAAAAAATATCCATCTCTGCAAAACTTCACCAATCGGGCCTGTATGGTAGGGCAGCCAGATGAAAGCCACTCCTCGTAAAAGGCTCATGACAGCCCACCTCACATGGAGTTTGCCAAGAGGCAACTGAAGGTCTCCCAGACAATAAGAAACAAAGATTGAACTCTTTGTCTTGAATGCCAAGCATCATGTCTGGAGGAATCCAGGCACTGCTCATCACTTGGTCTATACCATCCCTACAGTGAAGCATCCTTGAAAACCTGCGCCAGAGTGTTTTGGACCTCAGACTGGGGCGATGGTTCATCTTCCAACATGACATTTACCCTATTTTGGAATAAAGCTGTAACATTACAAAATGTTAAAAAAGTTAAACGCTTTGGAAACTTTCCAGGTGCACTGCATATACATGAAATTAACATGAAACATTGACTATTCTCGGTAAACTCTGTAAAGATATACTTTTTTTTTTACTTTTTTTTGTACATTGTAACTTCAACTGTGTTTGCAAGACTGTCATTACAATGTTTTGTTATTAATACTCACTTTGCCTCTAAGTGTTCATTGTTAAACAAAGCTTGTGGTATTTGTGCCACAAAATACTTGAAATAAAAGAAAATCAGCTCTCACAGATTCATTAGATTTGCCTTTTGCAATTATTTTTTTTTAATTAATGGAATTAGTTAAAAGTCTAAATATGATTATAAAAATGTACCTTTTGTAAGTACAAGATCAAGTGGACAACTGAACCATTTTGCAATTTCAACTGCAGGCAGTCATGTAAACCTATGTGCATGTATGAAACTATGTAAACTCTGTGGCTCTGTTTTTATTCATTTTAATGATTAAGTAAGACAAATTTGAAATGTTTGTCAAAAACACAAAAATATAACAATAGAAATAATATAAAATGAATAAATTAATTAAATCTAATTTGTATGTATTTAATGTTAAATTAAACATAGGTAATTATTGAAAAATAATAAATTGTTTTCCCAACTAAGGCTTAATTGGTGATGCTAAATAGTATAAGTGTGAATGAGAGTGGAATTATTTGTGTGTCTCTATGTGCACATTGTAGTCAGTGTTGCCATACTTGCTCAAGATCTAGCATGACCCCGAGTAGATTAAAATGGTTACTGAAGATGAATGAGTAACCAAATGAATGGAAGCATTCATAACACAGGAAATAACTGTGCAAAACAAGAATCTTGTGTAATCTTGTTGAGTATACATGTGTCTAAAGAGCACTTTCAGGTAAACTCTGTAGCCATGATTGTGATGTTTTCTTTTTATGATATGGCTAAGACCCTGTAACTGGAAACTTACTTTACATTTAGGAATTGCTTTGTCCAGCTTTGGCAGTATGCAATATTACAGTAAACTACTGTTTACAGTTTGCCGGTTGTTGCCAGTGGCATTATGGTGTTGGAGCTTTGTCAGTTGTGGTCAGTACTTGGAATGGATAGAGAACAAAATGATGATTCATTTCTGCTCATGATTTTCACTTTGCACTTTGCATTCTGCCTAGTTGCACAAGCATTTCATCATCCTCTGAGCATGGGAAACCTATTCAATCACAAAGCTTCATTCAACGGCCGTTTAAAGACACACTTTTATTATTCAGCTCAGGTTTTATATTCTTCTATATACATCCACATATCTATCTATCTATCTATCTATCTATCTATCTATCTATCTATCTATCTATCTATCTATCTATCTATCTATCTATCTATCTATCTATCTATCTATCTATCTATCTATCTATCTATCTATCTATCTATCTATCTATCTATCTACATTATCTATCTAAAGAAAATGTAAAAATTACTGTTGTGTGCCTTCAACATTGTTGTATGCCACAGGAGTTCTGCATCTACTTTTTCTATGACTTATAAAAAAGTTCCTTCAAACAGTCTTAGATCGCTTTGTGCACAGGCACACTTTGTCACCCTGAAAGAAGTTTGGGCATCTTGGTTCGAATGAGGAGGAAACTGTAATGCTACAGAATACATAGACTCATAGAATCTAACACTTGCATACGTTTAACTTTGTGGCAACAATTTGAGACCCATATATTGGCCTTTGTTCATTTACTGCATACTGCACAATTCTGTAACCAAGTCATCTCTCAAAAGATCTGCATCTACATTGTAGGCATTATGTAATCCTCTACAGTATCTATGTGGATCATATAAGTAGGCATGTGTAAAAGAATCACACTTATGAACCCAAATTGCAAATATTTCAGATTTAATTGCATAACTATCCAGCATTTAGGAGAGATACTGAAACTCAGCATGGGAATGGTACATCAGAATTATAACTGTCTATTTTAGGTATGCTGGCCTTTATCCAGCAGCTGCATTAATCTGCCATCTGTACCATCAGGACAGATTTTTTGCCCTCACATTCAGACTGAATGTAGTAATTATAAACAAATGTGCATGCTCTAAACTCTCTCTCTCTCTCTCTCTCTCTCTCTCTCTCTCTCTCTCTCTCTCTCTCTCTCTCTCTCTCTCTCTCTCTCACTCACACACACACACACACACACACACACACACACACACACACACACACACACACACACACACACACACACACACACACACACACACACACTGATAATCTTTGTTGTATAGATATTTCTGATTGAGTTCAGTCATAAACCACCAGACTGCTGTGATTCATAGAGTACCAGAACGCTAATGGAGACAATGATCTTCAAAAAACAGCAATCAAAGTATCATCAACTGGAAAGACCATGCACTTAAAATGCACTTAGGGTGTTTCTGTTTTATAAGTATTATTTTGTGTTGTCTGGCCTTTAGAAAATAATAAAAAAGACAATGAAAAAAAATTTTTATCCCTGCAAAAAAGAAAACAAAATGTGTGTGAATGTATAATAATCATCAAAACTGATGTGTGACAATCATCTTGAAAGGCACTGATAGTGTAAGATAAATCATGCAGAAAATTTCAAAAGAGCAAGAGAGATTTCTGTAAAGGTCAATAGCTGTATAGCTGACTTCAAATGCAAATCAGTAATATACCTTCCCTCTTACTTACCTGGTTAAGTGAATTATATAAGCATATCTTATTTCATTTGATTCACCACGCAGAGGGCCATCCACAAGCATTAGTGACGGCTATAATACCTTACCTTTATATGTTGTATATCACCGAGAATTACAATCAACATACATAAGAACAATTGCAGGCTTGTTTTCCATAGAAAGTGACTTTTTGCTTGTAAATCAATCTAAACAAATTATATGGTGAGTCATACAAATTAATAAATTGTATTATTTATTAATTCGTTTGTTTTGGGTTTGTTAATTTTTATTTCAGCAGCACTTTTTTTTTTACTTAAATTCACTTATCATGTTTCTGCAAAGTTAATATTATCTGAATAATATATTTTTTTTATATATATATTATTCATACTATACTACACTATATACTCTCCCAAAACAGGTACACTGATTATATGCATTCAGGAACTTCTATACATTGCTGCCATTCCAATAAGGAGCCTAAGACTGAATTTTAGTGTCAAAACAGCTTTTTACCTTCCTAAATGTCTCCATTTCCATCATTACATGCCCCTTTGCGTCTCTTTCTTTATCCCTATATGTCTCAAAGTCGAATGGTGTGAGCCATTAATCAATAAATCTGTAGCATATTTGGAATTGGGGTTTTGTTCTTATACACTCAGTGTAATACCACTTAAGTGATCATTCCAGGCTCTTGCTGAAGTACTGTGAAATTGAATGTGTAGTGGAACAAGGACACCACCTGAAAGGGAGACAAATGACAAAAGAGCAAATGTTCTTAAAGTTCATTGATGGGCAGGAAGCACAAAAATGGTACAAGAAGAAAAGTGAAACCAGAGTAAGAAATATCGCAGAGATCATAGTAACTGACATCAGTTGTAGTAGCTGTAAAGACTTTTAAAAAAGGTCATGTTATATCTGTTGGACTTAATCCGATTACTTTTTACTCATAGTGTAATTATTATTTGAAGAACTTCAGTTACTGGCATAGAATTTGGTAACAAATAGGTTGTTTTGAGTATTTTGGAAAAAAAAAAAAAATTTTTTTTTTTTTTGCAAAGCAGAAAAAAATATTGTAAGTGAAAGTTCTTTGGATGGAAATGTCTTCATGATGATGGGTGAGAAAAAAAACGGACAGATTGGTTTAAGGTATATAATAACAATAAATCCCTTTTCTTGCAAATGTGGTGAGCAGAAAAGTATAGCAACATGCATAAATGGAATCAAAACTGAATTCTTTGCATTTATTTGTTATTATTACATTCAGTTTTATATATATTAAATAAGTAAAAAAAAATGCTGGCATGTTGGGGTGTACATTGAGTGTTTTTTTTTATCTGAAACAACCTACATTTATTTTTCACACTGCTACTCTTTTTATACCTTAATAAGACTAAATTAAATTTTGATTCAGTTTTGACAATGTTTTCTTTTTCTCTTTAGTTAACATTAGCTCTGAAAGTAATTCTGGTTCATGTACAAGTTAACATGCTCAATCTAATAAAAAAAAGTACAATAAGTCTGTCTATGCGGTTCTTATCGGCATACTTTTATTTTAAATACAAGCTCGCTAAAAAAAACCCTCAATTTTAATTAATTTTGAATATTTCTCATGTTCCTGCTGTTACAATTTTGCTGTAATGTCCATGCTAAAGCGCAGTCTGTAAATAACTCTCAAAATGTACAAATTTGTGTTTTCATAAAATTCACAGAAATGTTTTCAGAAAAGTAATATTTCGTTGGTTGGCGCTCAACAGTCAGTCTTTAAGGTTAAAATATATATATATAGTACAGACCAAAAGATTGGACACACCTTCTCATTTAAAGAGATTCTTTTTCATGATTATGAAAATTGTAGATTCACACTGAAGGCATCCAAACTATGAATGAACACATGTGGAATTATATACATAACAAAAAAGTGTGAAACAACTAAAAAATGTCATATTCTAGGTTCTTCAAAGTAGCCACCTTTTGCTTTGATTACTGCTTTGCACACTCTTAGCATTCTCTTGATGAGCTTCAAGAGGTAGTCACCTGAAATGGTCTTCCAACAGTCTTGAAGGAGTTCCCCGAGAGATGCTTGGCACTTGTTGGCCCTTTTGCCTTCACTCTGCGGTCCAGCTCACCCCTAAACCATCTCAATTGGGTTCAGGTCCGGTGACTGTGGAGGCCAGGTCATCTGGCGCAGCACCCCATCACTCTCCTTCTTGGTCAAATAGCCCTTGATGCCTTCAGTGTGACTCTACAATTTTCATAGTCATGAAAATAAAGAAAACTCTTTGAATGAGAAGGTGTCCAATCTTTTGGTCTGTACTGTATATATACAGTGGGTACGGAAAGTATTCAGACCCCCTTAAATTTTTCACTCTTTGTTATATTGCAGCCATTTGCTAAAATCATTTAAGTTCATTCTTCTTCCTCATGAATGTACACACAGCTCCCCATACTGACAGAAAAACACAGAATTGTTGACATTGTTGCAGATTTATTAAAAAAGAAAAACTGAAATATCACATGATCCTAAGTATTCAGACCCTTTGCTGTGACACTCATATATTTAACTCAGGTGCTTTCCATTTCTTCTGATCATCCTTGAGATGGTTCTACACCTTCATTTGAGTCCAGCTGTGTTTGATTATACTGATTGGACTTGATTAGGAAAGCCACACACCTGTCGATATAAGACCTTCCAGATCACAATGCATGTCAGAGCAAATGAGAATCATGAGGTCAAAGGAACTGCCTGAAGAGCTCAGAGACTGAATTGTGGCAAGGCACAGATCTGGCCAAGGTTACAAAAAGATTTCTGCTGCACTTAAGGTTCCTAAGAGCACAGTGGCCTCCATAATCCTCAAATGGAAGACGTTTGGGACGACCAGAACCCTTCCTAGAGCTGGCCGTCTGGCCAAACTGAGCTATCGGAGGAGAAGAGCCTTGGTGAGAGAGGTAAAGAAGAACCCAAAGATCACTGTGGCTGAGCTCCAGAGATGCAGTCAGGAGATGGGAGAAAGTTGTAGAAAGTCAACCATCACTGCAGCCCTCCACCAGTCGGGGCTTTATGGCAGAGTGGCCCGACGGAAGCCTCTCCTCAGTGTAAGACACATGAAAGCCCGCATGGAGTTTGCTAAAAAACACCTGAAGGACTCCAAGATGGTGAGAAATAAGATTTTCTGGTCTGATGAGACAAAAATAGAACTTTTTGGCCTTAATTCTACGTGGTATGTGTGGAGAAAACCAGGCACTGCTCATCACCTGTCCAATACAGTCCCAACAGTGAAGCATGGTGGTGGCAGCATCATGCTGTGGGGGTGTTTTTCAGCTGCAGGGACAGGAGGACTGGTTGCAATCGAGGGAAAGATGAATGCGGAAGTACAGGGATATTCTGGACAAAAACCTTCTCCAGAGTGCTCTGGACCTCAGACTGGGCCGAAGGTTTACCTTCCAACAAGACAATGACCCTAAGCACACAGCTAAAATAACGAAGGAGTGGCTTCACAACAACTCCGTGACTGTTCTTGAATGGCCCAGCCAGAGCAATGACTTAAACCCAATTGAGCATCTCTGGAGAGACCTAAAAATGGCTGTCCACCAACGTTTACCATCCAACCTGACAGAACTGGAGAGGATCCCCAAATCCAGGTGTAAAAGACTTGTTGCATCTTTCCCAAAAAGACTCCTGGCTGTATTAGATCAAAAGGGGGATTCTACTAAATACTGAGCAAAGGGTCTGAATACTTAGGACCATGTTATATTTCAGTTTTTCTTTTTTAATAAATCTGCAACAATGTCAACAATTCTGTGTTTTTCTGTCAGTATGGGGAGCTGTGTGTACATTCATGAGGAAGAAGAATGAACCTAAATGATTTTAGCAAATGGCTGCAATATAACAAAGAGTGAACAATTTAAGGGGGTCTGAATACTTTCCGTACCCACTATATATATATATATATATATATATATATATATATATATATATATATATATATATATATATATATATATATATATATATATATATATATATATATATATATATAAAAATACATTTTTTTTTTAAGTGATAATAGAGACGTCCTATAACACTTAATCTGACTATAAATAGCTAAAAGATATATAATAAAGTCACTATGTTTGTGCTGTTATTGAGCTGTTGTTAAAAATGAAAATCACACTGTATACAAATAGTATTGTTCTATTACAGTATGCCCTGTATCATGTTTTACTGCTTACTGTGTCAGCATTGCAAACCAATGATATTTTAGTTAATCCTAAGTAAATAATATGATTTTAAAAGAATTCTGAAATTTTTGAATTGTATCCTAATAAATATTTTTTTTAAGTAATTTCAATATTTCCTTTATAGGACTAGTATTTGAATCAAGTACTTGAGTACAAAGCAATGTTTCTCCTATCGTCCTAAATCTATCCTAAACAGAGATAGATTCATATTTTAATACAGATTTAGTCTCAGATAATTATTTTATAATTTCTGCAATATTTAATGAGTATAAAAGGTAAGATGTTATATAAACTAAACATAAAAGCAAATGTCATTATCATAGTGTAGAGAAAAATTCTGCTATTTTCTTCCTGATTCTCTGTCCAAGAAAAATACTTACATTTACAGCATTTGGCATACTTACAGAGCAAATTATCTTTTATTTATTATTATTATTATTTTTTTTAACTGTTGAGGGTTAAAAGCTTTGTTCAAGGACCCAGCAGTGGCAGTTTACTGGTGCTAAGATTGGAACTTACAACTAGAAGTCCAAAATCCAATTGTCTACCAGCCGATTCCTCTCACATTTGCATTTCCAGCATTTGGCAGACACCCTTATTCAGAGCAATTTACAATTATATAATTTATTCAACTGAGCAGTTGAGGGTTAAGGGCGTTGCTCATGGGAACAGCAGTGGCAGCTAAGTGGAGCTGAGATTTTAACCTACAACTTTCTGATCAGAAGTATAACATTCTATCCACTGAGCTACAGTACCACCTTCCTGCGATTAAGTCAGCACAGTGTACCTTCGACTGCAATTTTAAAGGCAAATGTTTGTCCTGTTACATATTGTCTTTGTTTGTTACATTAATGTTCACTAGTTGATTATTTAAACGTTGAAAACGTTTCTTTTACATTTTTAAGTAAGTTTGCTTTGCACATTTCATCACTTGTGACTAAGACTTTTGCACAGTACTGTACATCATTACTCTTGCACTCTTCAACCATGGTCACACTTCAAAGCTTTCTGCATTTGAGTTAATTGAAAAGTCGGCTATTTCTTTAGGCTACAGCAACAAAAGATCAAACATCGCATCTCATGTCTTAAAGATTTATCCAAAGATAACTCGGAGGTCAACATCAAAGCATAATATAAGGGGTCCAAAGTGGGTTCAGATCACATTGAATAACAGCTGAAATACAAACAGCAGCAGATAAAAGAGAAAGATAAGAAATGCCCTTCAGGATTTGAGATTTATACTGGTGAAATTGATAGGCTGGGACATGTTCAAAAATTATTGACAAAATTTGTATCAACTTCGTACAAACTGTTTTTTTTTTTTCCCTTTACAGTGAAATTCAATAGTTAAGAAAAAGACAAAGTCCAGATTTAAGCAGTCATGATAGCACTGATACAGTGCACTGTTGGGTCACGACAAACAACTCCATTTCCCAGCAAACACTGTGATTATCTAATATGGCCGCTATGGACCATTTTTGCATACTCTGCAGTTTCTTTGTGGTGTGCTCAATTAGTCACACACATTCACACCCTCAATAAAGAAACTTTATAGACTGGTTCACACACTAATTGCAAAGTATTTGCTCAGTTCCTGTGTTTGTATCACTGACTTTACCAAGCCTTATTTATTTTATAATTGTATATATATATATATATATATATATATATATATATATATATATATATATATATATATATATATATATATATATATATATATATATATATATATATATTTTTTTTTTTTTGATTTATTTATTACATATATGTCTCTTTTCTAGCCCTAATTGTGTTCTTCATAAATCACACAACCTGTTTCTTTTCCCTGTTCAAGAGACTTCACCTGCATTAGCATCAATCAGTCCTTATAATGCATGACAGTGCATATCTGTGCACTCACCAAGTCACATGACCACAAACACAAGAGTCACATCTTTGATTATCACAGGTGTTAAATCTCACATTGTATAGCACTCCTTGTCGCTATTTTGCCGTCGTCACCTTAATGTGTATCATGTTCATGGTGTCATGATGAATCCTTGTTTTTTCTTCTTCAGGTTTCCTAGTCGTTGTGTTTATTTTTTCTTTCTGCATGTCATCTGCCTCTACTACCTATTCCTGACAGATAATTGTTTCCTTGACACTTTGAGTTTTCAAGATATATATAATGTATAATAAATAATAAAACACTATTAAAAAACTTTCTTATAATAAATTATGTTAACAAAACTCCATTATCTTTCATTTATATAATTATATCATGTAAGTGCATTTTTTCAAATGAAACCCAGTAGTATAATGGCATAGAAGACTGTATTTACTGCATATTTTTATTTTACTGAGTAAGCCATAAGAACCATTCAAATTTAAATTTTTTAATAGTTTTAGATGTTATAAAGGTAATGAAGTGTATATTCCTTACTTGTTTTATTACAAGCAGGAAGAGCAATTTATTCTATTTCATCTGCTTGTGTTTCATGTAATGCGAGGACAGGTGGATGCAAGTGCAGGTAAAAGATTTTATTAATGACACGTGTAGACAAATCCAAACTGTGATCCATATTATACACATGTAAGACAGGCAGACGTGATGAACAAAGGTAGTGAGGCAAGGAAGCAAAAAAAAAAAACAAAAAAAAAAAACAAGCAAAGACAAGAAAAAAACAACAACAACAGGAAATCAACACATTAGTGCAAAATTATTTAGGGCTGAACTTAAAACAGATGCTAGCACACCACACGTGAGTGAAACAACTAATTTCAAAACCATGGCGGCGATATGATATGAATCAAAACAAAGACACGTGGAATCCTAAATACATGTGGCTACATAAGCACAGCATCACACAAGGAAGTGTGCCAGAGTGCTAAGAGCCAGCATGAACTTAAAATTATATGTAGCAAACTTATAGGTACCAAACACAAATTATTTAATTGAATTAAATCTATTAATTGAATCTATGATTTTATATATAACATTTTATTGTTATGATCAGTTGTTCTGCAAATGTGGTTTTGTGAATTCTTCCAAAAATGAATGTCATACTCCAAAAGAAACGACCCTGAAATGTGTCTATAGAGTTATTATTGCAGCGCTGAAATGATTACTCATCATTGCTGAAAATGTTACATTTTTCCCCCATCATTTTTGTGAATTAAATTTATGGTCACTGAACAGCAACATCATTATTTTCACAGCCCTTCTCCTTTCAAAGTCATTAAAACAAAACTAAGCCTATTAATCTTTGCAATATTTGCTTGAATAACCAATTATCAAAATCATTTGTTGCGGCTCCAGTATTTTAAATAGAAATGAACTAAATGCCAGTGTATTAATACATAAGATACATAACATCCATTGAATATTGCCAGTGTTTTTTCCTGTCACAAATTGTGAGTGACTAAACCATGAAAAACCCTGAAACTTGCAAACGATCATCTTGGAGGCTGTTTTTTCCAAAGCTGTTTTCCAATAAATTAGTTTTGCTGTATATTTACAGACATTTTACACAAAATAGCTCTATAATTGTGCAATGGATTAGTGTTTTGTAGCCAAAAAAAACCCCTAGGAAGAGTGAATCATTGTTGCACAAGGGATTTATTTTATTAATATTTTTAATACGTGTGGTAAATGGTGTGCAATCCTCTGAGTGTTACTGCCCATGTTTAGAAATAAGATTCCTAATTCATGTGTATAATGCCACCTACCAAACAGGTGCCACTAGTGGCTCCAACAGTGGGGTATTAGTTATTCATTTAGTATAATGCCTCTTTCATGCTTAATTCTGTGTTTTCTTTATGCTAAATATGATATGCCTGTACATTTATTCTTTTTTTTTTCATGAAATTAGCACGGTGTATTGAAAGTACTGTTGCTGGCACTGTCTCTGGTATTCCACCTCCCACTGAAAAATATGTGTATAAATAGGCTTTTACATAACCACACACAGGTGTAAACACCCACTCGGTTTCTGTTTGTTCTCTCTGACTCCTCCCCAGTCATCATCAAAGTGAGTGCATTAGGATACTTAATTTACATTTCACTATGCCAATACCATATTTGTAGCTGTTGTAAGTTTTACATCATCCAATAGGATTTGGTGAACTTTAAATGAACATTACACTCACACTGCCAGAACGTTGTTGCCAGCTCTCTGGCAGCAATAGGATTAAATCAGCGAATGCTGAGAACATCACATTACGTGTTCTGAGACCACTGTTCAAGACTAAATAAATGTTCAAAACTTTTTATCTGCAGTAATAGACAACAGATTCAATATGTCTAGTATTAACCTGGCTTTTGATGGAGAGAGACCCTTAATGTGACTCCCAGAAAAACAACAACAAAAAAAAACATGTGTAGACACTCATTTAAGCAGCAGGTCTTTCACACTCGCAATCTGATTAAACCTGATTGAATTGATTGTTAAGTTAAATCAGGTGTGTGTGAAGCAGAGGGAACATTATGCTGTGAACTGCTGTGGCCCATGGGGAATGCAGTTAATACAGTTGGAAGGGAAGTCACTTTGGGAAAGTTAAATGTCTTTTAGGGAAAAAATTCTGTACCACAGGGCTTCTGCTTATTCTGAAAACTTTTATATTTTCACCATTTATTGTTTACAGAGATGGCCAAAGTACACACATCCTTTACTCAGGTAGAAGTAGAGATACTCACGTTTAAAAAGACTTTAAAATATTTTTTTTTTTATCTAATGAATGTATACAGGTTAAACAACCACCATATAGAACACAAGCAGAGAAAAGATACTGATGATCAGGTGATAAGGAATGTCTGTTCTCAGTCATGTTTACATCACTTGCTCCCTCTGTTTCGTTCACGTTAGCCATATTACTTGTTACCTACTGCCTCACTTGTACTCAGGGTAGCCTACGTCTGTGGTGCGTGATAACCAAGAAATACACCAGTGGGAGTTTAAAAAAGCCAATGACAAGAAATAGGTTCATGGGCTGAAAACGGCTCGCATGGAGAAGGAAAAATATTCATGTCAACTAATAGAAAAAAAACTAAAGTAACAAGCCTGGTTTGAAAATGTAAGAAGTAGAAAGAACAGATATTTGTGTAAAAAAAATATTAAGTAAAAGTAAAAAAGTCTAAAATAGAAAGAGTGAAGAAAAATAAATAAAATAACCATTACCAGTATTTGTACTTCACTACTCCCCCCCCTCTGTACTTTATCATCTACCATTATATCTTGCAGTGTGCTAGTGGAGATTTATGCTCATTTGAACAGAAGGCTTTTCTGTTTAAATGAGCATAAATCTCCACAAGCACACTCCAAGATATAATGGAAATTCTTCCCAGAAGAGTGAAGGGTATTATAATAGCAAATGGGGACTAAATATGGAATGAGATATTCGAAAAGCACATAAAAATATTATTTTAGGTGTCCACAATATGTTCATATAGTGTGAATTGGTAGTTTTGCTACAGAAGTTGTCTCTCAATTCAAGGGTCTTTGGATTAAACATGATCTTCATTTATTTCTTTGTGGAGTTTCCATGTATGTTATCCCAGTGTCCATGTGGGTTTCCTCAAGCTCTCACATGTCCTTCAAACTCCCAAAAATATGACAAGTGTGGATTGTCCCATGCTAAATTGCTCCTAGGTGTGAATGTGTGACTGTGTTTTCACAATGCAATGACATGTGATCCCACACAGACTGTATTTCAGCCTCATGTGCAATGTTGGATCTCCTGTCAACTGGGATCAGGGTATGCTGTGTTAAAATAAAATGAATAATATACTGTAGGTTGATCCATATCTACCAATGCAATTAAACAAAGAGCAATTTGAAAGCATAAAAACAATTGACACTCTTTAATATGTTTATCTTTATAAACTGATAGCAGTAGAAACTGTTTAGCTTTCCAGCTTACTTTTTTGAGTATTTGATGTTATAACTAGCAAGCCAACATGAATACACAAAAAAGTCATGGCACAAACCAAGGCCGTTGTCATTGGCATGAATAGTAGTGAATGATGCTGTGTTGTACTTGCATGTTGTACTCTCATCCAGAATGAGATCTATTTAATAAATAAAGTACAAATACTGTACTTTAAAAAAAAAAAAAAAAGAAAAAAAGCATGAATTATCTCTGGTGCAACCGGGTTACAATGATAGACCAAGGCCAAAGAAACTTTGCTGAATAAAGCTTGCCTTTATAATGTTTTATGCTCGTTGGCCTGCAATAGATTCATATCTCAACCACAGTGTATTCCCACCTGACATTTTGTCTTCACATGATATTTTTCAGATCCACCAAAACCCAGAACAAGATCAAGTAGTTACAGAAAATATATGATTGCCTGTTGCTTTAGATTAAAAATATTAGCTGAATATTTGACTAATTTGGGCTCTGTTTTATTTTTATATAATTTTACAAATGTCTGCAACCAACTACAGTACATGCGAATGGGGTTAAACACACAAAAAAAAGCAGTCTAATATAAGCATTTGTTGTCTTAAAGTGATTCCTTGCTAAATCACAGTAAGTAAGGAATTTATCATTGGTCTCATTAGAGTCTAATGCTTTAAACTGAGATTTAATTAAAGTTATAGTGTGCATAAGTTAATGCTCTTTTGTGACAAATCTGCATAACACAATTTATATCCTAGCGATTATACTAAGCTAAAATGGCAAGATGAAAAGGTTTAAACAAAATGAATGAGACAGGAAAGAGTAATGGAACTGTAATGAATGGAAATTCGGTGCCACCCAGATGAGGATGGGTTTCCTTCTGGGTCTGGTTCCACTCAAGGTTTCTTTTTCATGTCATCTCAATGTTTTTTTTCCTTGCCACAGTTGCTTATTAGGTATAAACTAAAAATTATAAGGAACAAGCTTATTCTGTAAGCGTATACGTTATTTTATGCAACTTTATAAACACTTTTTGTAAAGCTGCTTTGAGACAATGTCAATTATTAAATATGCTATCCAAATAAAAATTAATTAAATGAAAGTGAATTGAAAAATAGGTCATTTAAACATACCAATTTTAGCGTTAAGACATTTGGGTATTTAAAATGTTGACATCACATGCTGTGAATTTTACACTGACCCTCAGAATGGACAAATGTGTTTTTTTTTTTTCTTTTGCTGTCATCTATTTTTAGCTTTTTTTTTAAAATCCTCATGACAGAGGAGTTTCCATGACTCATACTGATTTCATTTTACAAATATGAACAGAAAACTGGCTGGAGAGAGAGAAAAGGAAATTGCAAGAGAAAACGATGATGTCCTGAGAAGACTCTAATTAGGGATTCCCTGAGAGCTTGTAAATTCCTGTATATTTTTGATGCTAAACCCAATTCTGTCATTGTTATTTAGTGCTGTGTAAGCTCTCTGTATATCCAGGTGTGCATGTAATTAGGTACTTTCCTGAGAGAACAATTACAGTCACATGTATTTCGAGCGATGGACCCTAAAAGCCAAGTGCACGCTAAATACTTAGCACACAGGTGGAGCATTCGGAACACTGGCTACAAATTTGGTCCAGGACACAAAAAAGTACATTTTAATAATGAAAAAAAAGAAAAGAAAAATACTTAAAAAAAAAAAAAAAAAAAAAAAACCTTTTCACCTTGCATTTTAAATCTTACAGCAAAACCAACCTATTTATCCATAATCCACTCCCACATCATCTCACACACGTGCGCACACACATACACACAATCATTTTGTGCCCACACAGATGTACGTATACACACACTCCTTTCTTGTGCTTGTATATCTGTTGTATACAGAAGAAGTCTGCTGCTGTAATAAGTGCTTCCTAAAGCTGGCCCCCAGGGACTTTTCTCTCTTTTTTCTATTCCCCAGCATGCACTGCATGTTATGCTCTCTACTGAATTTGCCTCTTTTCCAGGCAGCATGTCCAACAGAAGAGATAAATGTACAAGCTGAAAGCATGAAAGGATTAAAATGGTTCTACATGATCTCCACCAGGGATAAGACCTTGTTTACAGAGACACTCAATTACACATACAAGTAGGTTATTGCATAAAAATCAGACACTTCCTGACCCGCTTTTTTTTTTTTTCTCCATCTCTTTATTTCAGTAATTATTGCATCTAGCACAGACTGTCTAATTAATAATTAATAATTATAATCAATAATGTCTGATTAAAATCATTCTGACTGAAAGATTCGGTGGACTGTTTACAGCATGAATTGTATGCATACTACTGCTGTAAGGTATGAGGAAAAGACGAGTGAAGGAAGCTGACCTTTTTGATGCATCTCTAATGGGGATCTCAATACTACCCCTCTCTCCTCTGAAAAGCAGAATGACGATCCATAGTAAGGACCGGTGGGAGCGGGTTGTATTGCTGGAAATTTGTGACCTGGAATAGAAACTAAACTTCGACAATCATTATCATGTTTGTGTGGACTGGAAGAGGAATTTATGGCCCCAAACAAAGAGACCGTCAGAAATCCAATTCCCCTAATTATGCGTGTCGCAGTTGTTTTTATAAAAAACTCGGAAGCTGTGTGGAATACCGTGTTGTGGCAAATCAAGTGCTCACAAGAGCACAGTAAAAAAAGTTTGTGTAAATCTTCTGCAAGGGGATGATAAATGGGCCGATATGAGATCTGATACAGATGCCAGATGAAGAAGAGGCTTCCGAAATCGCACAGAGATTTGAGTAAGCATTTCGGTCCTTCAAGAAATGGGTCTGATCAACGGCAGTAATCAGTTTAATGTGTTTACATAGCAGAATTTATTTTGTTCTGTTTAAAGAAAGGTTTATCCCACCACCTCTCAAACCATTACAATATCATTCAGTTTGGGCATTTTTATTCCCATTTAGGTGTTTATTTGGAGCATTTTCATTCAGATTGGAATTTTAAACCGATAATAATGCTCCATGATAACCCACCTTATGAATGCATTACGAAAACCTGAAAAACGGAAAAAAAAAAATGCGCTACCACAGCAGACTTGGAGGGTTTGCCGCCTCTCAGGAGGCCCCTAGGGCTACAACAGGGCATCGCTCCGGCTCTAGGCATACCAGAGGTCAATCTCGAGAGACTGATTCCCTTAACGGACTATCAAGCAATCTGCCAGATGTGTTTCGATGGGTCTCATGAGTCTCGCCGCCCCGGTTCAACGGGAAGTTCCCGAGGTTTGCTTTTAGTGCTGAAACTTACCAATTCCGGGTCCTTTCGTTTCGTCTTGCCCTCTTACGCGTTCTAGATTATATTGACGATTAGTTGATATTGGCTTAATCTGAGAAGCTGGCAGTCCAGCATCGAGATGTTGTTCTTGCCCACATGAGGGAGCTGGGGTTAACTCCAAATGCCAAAATGAGTGTGCTTCCTCCATTAATGAGAACCACCTATCAGGTGTAGTATGGGATTCGACCGTTATGCGGGTATAGTTCCCTGCTCGTGTCGAATCTATCCTTACGGCCATCAAGAGAGTTAGGGAAGCTCACTGTGAAGAAGCTTTAAGACTGCTGGGTCTGAGGCTGGCAGTGTCCAATGTGATTCCACTTGGCCTCCTGCACCTGAGACCACTCCATTGGTGGCTCAGAGCCCCACATGATCAAGGTCACGCTGCCAGTCCTTCGTGCCTTGGATGTGTGGAGAGATCCAGGTCGTCAACTAATGCTTATGACAGATGCATACCTCATGGGCTGCGGAACTGTTTATCTGCTATGGCCTCTATACAAACTAGCAAAAGCTCAGCAGATGTTATTTAATCCTTCTATAAGTCCTCTGGTTGCCCCACTCCTTCCGGGATCAAAGCTCACTCGACCCAGAGTGTGGCAGCCTCTAAGGCATGTCCTCTTGAGTTTCTCTCCAAGACTGTAACACTGTGGGCTGGTCCACCCCACTGACTTTGTCAGGTTTTAGCCTTGACCTTAGTGCCACTCCTGGCCCCTCAGTCCTTCAACCTAGCTGTGCCCATCCACACTATGCAGGGACTGGTCAGTCTAGCATTGTTGGACTGTCGTTCCCAAAGCGTTGTTAAAGCAGCTCAAGTTTATGTAAGGTAACGTCTCTAAGGTATGTATATAACCCTGGTTTCCTGCAGGAATGAGATGCTGTGTCTCCATGCCACACTGCCTGCATCCCTTCAGTGCTTTTTTCCCTTTCAGAAGCTAGCACCGGTTTAACTCCATGTGTGTTTTATAGCTTCCTGGTCTTGACGTCAGTGACGCCACACCTTTCATTGGACTGACTACACGTGATTCAAAGCGCAGACAACGCGGAAGTGTTCCCAAAGCAATGTTGATGCAGTCTCATTCTCTCAGAAAACCAGAGTTATATACATAACCTAGAGACGCTCCTGTTTCATGTTTAGTATTCAAGTTTTGACTCACACCTGACTTGCCATTTCCGATTACTGATATACCTGTGATTACACTGACAAATTCGGGAGGGTGCAACTTTATGCTGTGCTACAGCCAAGAGACTGTGACGGAATGACAGCATGTGGCTCTTCTGGGAGAGTAGTAAACCTGGTTCTCATGCTACCTGCAGTCCCCATAAGCATTATCTCTCTTTAGTAAGCCTCCATCTCCCAATGCTGTTTGACTCAATTGATATTTGTGTCACTCATTTTTCTCACATGTATTCTCCACAGTAAAATGATTCCAATGCCTAAGGGGTTGTTATTGTGGTCTCACATACCAAGACTGCTTTCCACCATAGACAATAAAATATCGCCATCCTTTTGAGGGCAGACACCTTTTGTGCCCAGTTCTTTTGTGATAAATCCACAAAGACATGGCTTGCCAGGGTTGAAACTGAGTGGAGCCCTGATCTCAATTGCACTGAACATCTTTAGGACCTATTGGAATGACATATGCTCACTCGGCCTTGCCTGACATTAGTGCCTATTGCACTGTTTTGGATGAATATGCAAATTGCTATAGCCACATTATAAAATCCTTTGAAGAACCTTGTGAGAGAGTGAAGGCTGTTATAGCTGTTATATGTTCATGGAAATGGGATGTTCAATACTACACAAATACATTTGGCCATGCAGTGTATTTTTACTCATGGGTTGAATAAACTTTAATGCTCCTTTAAATACAAGACCTTGAACTGTTTCTAGCAGCTTGAACTACTTCCACTTTAGCTTTCTGTTACATAATGCACTGAAAGCACAATAGTGAAAACAGTGCTGGGTAAGAACGTTGTATTAATATAAACAGCAAATAAATCCAAATTGGCAGGCTGAATCAAAACGTAATCCAGGCTAAGGTCGGGCGATAGGCAAACAACTTAAATGAGGCAAAACATGAACAAGAAAGTAAAAACAAGCGAGTTTATAGAAATGAAAAACATGAACAATGAATAGAAATACCAAGTGACAATAGAAACTAAGAGGTATACAGTATCTCACAAAAGTGAGTACACCCCTCACATTTCAGCAACCCTTTTATTATTTATTTATTATTTAACAATACTATAGAAATAAAAATTTGAATATATTTTAGAGTAGTCAATGTGCAGCTTGTATAGCAGTACAGCTAGCTGGCAACGAAAGTGTGTACATCTTATGTGAACATGTAAAAAATGTGTCCAAAGTGTCAATATTTTGTGTGAGCACCATTTATTTAGCACTGCCTTAATCCTCCTGGGCATGGAATTCACCAGAGCTGCACAGGTTGTTTCTGGGATCCTCCTTCACTCCTCCAAAATGACATCGTGAAGCTGCTGGATATTAGACGAATGGCGCTTCTCCACCTTCCATTTGATAATGCTCTACAGGTGCTCAATACAGTTTAGGTTTGGAGGCATACTTGGCCACTTTATAATTTTCAGCATTAGCTTCCTCAGCAAGGCAGTTGTCATCTTGGTGATGTGTTTAGGGTCATTATTATGTTAGAAAACTGCCGCTTGGCCCAGTTTATAAAGAGAGGGTTTTACGTTCTGCTTCAGAATGTCACAGAACATGTTGGAATCAGTGTTTCCCTCAATGAAGAGTTTTCTTGGTATTTCTCAACAGGGTGTCGCCACACAGGCTGGACACCATCTGAGCCAAACAAGTTTCTTTTAGTCTCATCAGACTACAGGACATGGTTCCAGTAATTCATGTGTAGGATTATTCCTACGGTATTTCGATTCCTCTGTATGTCTGCACATACGGTGGCATTGACATATAAAAACCTTGAGACTCTCCTATTTTGCCAATAACATTAAAATGTCTTATTGACCACATTGTAAAAATAAAATAAAGATTTTGTTTCCATGAGTTACTGTAACTCGCACTTGCAGCAATAATTGCTGTAAAATTTAAGGTGATTGCTCATTACACTGAATGTCTAAAAAGAGTGCAATGTTGTTTATGGGATTATTCATTTATTCATTTATTTCAAAAAACATGGTTAATCCATAGCCTGTCTAGCTGGCAGTTTAATTGGATAGGACTACATATTATATTAATTGCATAATATTTTACTTTTATACTTTTATATTGCTGTTCATTACATGATGCAGTAAAAACTAATGTTCATTTCATAGTTTTGATAACAGTATGTTGGATCGTTACAGCGCTTTGCTCTCTGGACTGGTACATTAATAATAAGGTTCAGGATGCTTTAGTCCTCACTTACACCAGAAGTCTTCAACACTACACTGGCTCTCAGTAAAATGTCACAGTAATTATTAGATACATCTAATGACCCATGAAGGACAGAATGGTCTCATCTCACAGTACTTACTAAACATTCAGATTATTACGATGACTTTAAATCCCTCAGATAAAAAAATTCCAGTGTTTTTGTTTTGGATTTGGACACAGTATCAGTTTCGAATCTAGGTTTGAAAACTGATACTGATTTATCCTTTTTTATTTTTATTTTAAATGCTTTTTTCTTACATTGTGGTTCAGGGTTCAGTATGTTAGTTCATGGGTATGGAAGTTTATAGTAAACTGGGTTGTTGAAGGCTGTCACCTCCTCACTCTTATGTTACACAAATGCTTTATATCCAATGGTACTTTCCTAGCTAGAACTCTCCTCAAAGACACATAAGAACAATTACCTTTGGAAAACCACAGTAGCATTAAAATGCCCCTGATATACTGTTCCCTCTTCATCAATCAGCATGTGCACTACTGCTGCCTGATGTCAGAGCCTGATCCTAACACTTCTTCATGGATTATTTTGCCCTTTAGATATCTCTGATTCTCCAGGTTACCTCTTCTGTTTGGGGATTGTGCAGATGTGGTTTACTTTCTGCTGATGTGGATAGTCCCATATGGATACCCTAAAGATTGCTGTGTATGGTCCCTCATGGATACCCTGTACATCCTTTCAACACATGTTCCACTTTATCATATACAATTGTAAGAAAAGTGGTGATTTATAATCCCACTATCTTGGGTACCCAGAAGCTGATGGATTCCCTTTTGAGCCCTGAACACTAATTGGAAGACTATCCCATAGCTGTGAAGCTATTATATATATATATATATATATATATATATATATATATATAGCAGGTAGTTTTCCTTATTCAATGTACTGACAAAGAGCCTGTGCTTTTTGATTAGAGAAGACATAGCAGATCACAGTACCAAGATTATGGAGAAGTACCGCTTCAGTAGATTAGAGTGCACAAAGGAATCGAGAGTAACTTCTAAGCAACTAAAGGCTTACACTTTATTGCAAAAGGTGTGCTTGTGGACATTTGTGTTCATCAGCCACAGGGTGTCTGTAAAGTAAGGTACTATACTATTTTTTTTTTTTAACTCAAGAAAAAAAAAAAGATATCAAGAAAACGACCTCAAGCTCTTAAGTTGTTTTACCCAAGAAGAGGTCAAAGTCAAATAGTCAAATCAAAGAAAGTGCATATGACAAAACCCATTAACATCCTATAATTAAGTTTAAATTGTTCTGTACTGAGGAATGGGTAAAATAAATCCTTTTTGAGCTGTTGTGGAGGGCTTTTTTTTTTTTATATACATTTGCAATATTTGCACACTGACATTTTAGTAATAACAGAAACAACAATAATTATAATGATAATGGTTGTTATAGTTATTAATATTATTAGAAACATGATTTTGATACAAAAACTTTACATTACTTTTGAAAAGTAATTACTCTTCAAAAAATAATTTTACTCATTACACTTATCATACCACATACATGGATGAAAGTAAATTTAATAATAGACCACATAATTAAGGCTTGTAGATCTGATTGAATCTTAAAAATAATAACAAGTTAATATACTACACTAAGATATGTTAGATTATATTCATTTAAAAAAAAGAATATTTAAGTATCTATAAGTAAAACCTTTTGTATTTTGCTGAAAAAAATATCATATATATATATATATATATATATATATATATATATATATATATATATATATATATATATATATATATATATATATATATATATAAGAAAAGCAATGATCTGAGGTTTAATGTCTTAGTCGAACTGTCTCCCCCTCCCTCCCTCCCTTTCACATCAAATGGGAGGCAGTTTGCCTCATCATTCACTCTTCATAGAAGGTGTGACATTAATGCTTTCAGGTCACGATTTAGGACACATCCATTCATCTATCCATCCATCTGTTCATTTGCGAGAGATGTTCATCTTCAGAATTCTGATGGGGTACCTTTAATAGATTGTGTGTGTGTGTGTGTGTGTGTGTGTGTGTGTGTGTGTGTGTGTGTGTGTGTGTGTGAGTGAAAACAGAAAGACTGTTGACACTAATGTCTTTCATCTCACCCAGCCTTCAAAATATGTTGTGAAATATTTCTATATATACCAGGGATTTAAATGTCAAACTTGTTCTTTATCCAGAATAGTCTAGGAATGGTGTATGACCTCCAGCCTAGCGTAGAACTCATCTCGAAGAGGAGAAAATATAAAGTCTTGCAAGTCTTATTATGGTATAATCACTAAGATAATTATTACAAACCTATTACAAACTTTACCTAGAGGCAGCGGGATGTAAGGGGACAGTCTCTTTGCTTGTGCTAATTCAATAATCACAGTTGGTGTCCGCAGCAGGAGTCTGATCATAAGCAGTCAGGATAGGAAATCTAGAAGACAGGCTAAGGTCCAAACCAGCAATTAACCAAAACACAAAGAGCTACGTGCACATTAAATATAGAAAAAGAAGAGGGTGTTGATCAATTTTGAAACAGGGTTTTGTGAGGGAAAAAAAACAAAAAACTGTATTACCACCTTGTTGTTTAAAAAAAAAATATATATATATAAATCTATACAGTATCCCTGCCATTTGAGTAAAATGCCAGTATCATTACATTGATTTTATATTGAAATATATAATGTGCTGCATATTATGTATCTACATTGTCTTGTAATAAGAGATGCTATAGCATTGTGTATATACAAAATCAAGACAAAAAACACACTAAATACTATAACAAGAACACACTAAATACTGAACAAGAAAGCCATAACATAGACTTAAGCATAACAGTTTACCACAACCAGGCAAGGACAAAACTGAGACAAACTGTGAAATGCAAGGTGAGACTTAAAAACAGGACCAGAAACAGGTGAAAGTGATCAGTGTCATTGCTAAAACCAATTACTCGCATTTATCTCTATTTCAGGAAGGTAATGAATCCTGCCACTATGGCAAAATTGTTCTTAACCTCTTAGTCATCAACGACGCACCGACATGACAATATCCCATTGTTCTCAGGTGTTAACGTTTAGCAGTAAATTAAATAAAAAGGGACAAGAGTAACCATGGCTAACGATACATCACTCTAAAGGTCTAAGCCTCAAGCAGCGATTTCAGATCACTGTTTTTCAATAGAAAACGTATAACGAATGTATTTGCTGAATGTGTTTAAGCAATACACACAAATAACATGCATAAAAAAATGCATTACTTACACATTTATTGTAATAACAAATCACAAACATATTCACTGCTGCAATTTCCAGTTTATTTGGAAAGACGGCATAAAGCATTTTGCTCCAACCAAACAACAGTGTTGTAATTTAGATGGTTATTATTTTGCTTCACAGAACTTCGGCTGGTGTATTGTGTATATGTTTTGGAATTACTTTCGCATAAAAAAAACATCTTGCTGGTAAAAAAAATATATATATATGGCTGGTAGAATATAATGTTACATTCCAGGTGTCCAGGTGACGTTTATTATGCACCACCTATAATTTCAAACCTTTTATTTCCATCCAGTAGCATTATGGAAACAAATGAATTGATGGAAAATGTAGACAATGAGTGCAGGATTCTAACGATATATGGGAGGATTTCATTCTCCATGTGGGTGAGTCTTACTATTTACAAACTCTTACTGGTCAGAGGCGCACATGCAGTGACGAACCAGGAAGTGGTGCAGCTCTCAGTTCTGCAGAAACAGCTGTTTCCAGCTCGTGCTAACTGTGCTTTGAAAAAAAGGAAAAAAAAGGAAAAAAAACGGACAATCAAACAAGTGGTTTTATCTGAGATTTGCACAAAGCATCAATGTGAAAAATATTCTTGTTGGCGGAGTAACAACAGAGACTTGGAGATCTGCATAGAGATGCTATTTCACATCTGTAAGTTTCAGATCTGAGTCCCTTTAAAGTTTTATACGATTTTATAGGTTTAATTGCCCATTTGTTTTTATAAGAGAAATGCTTGAAAAGTAAGTGTGTGTGTCTTTGGATGTAATATTTTCCTGAGTTTATAACACAGTAGCATGCAACATAAATCCCCCATGGTTTGGCTTTTTGTTTTCTGTAATCTAGAGACTAACTTGGGGCATTAAAAAGCTCATTCAGTTGCCATCAAATAGCACTATTCAAGTGTGGAAAGCCTGGGAGTAATTCTATCAATGTGATACATTTTGCTAAAAGTGCTAAACACCCAGGATATTACTTATACTGATCTATTCACCAACAATCTGGCAACTATGCATACAAAAATATATTTTGCTACTTTTATAATTTATTGTTGTTTATAGATTTCTTTTTCCACAACATGTCAACCTGATGAAGATTTAATGGAACAGTATTAATGTGCTTTTATGTACTGCTAGGAAATGCAAATGCATTTATATTTATTCACTGTAGGAAAGGTTTATGCTACTTTATTGCTTTGAAATGTTGCCAACTGCACTGCACTGCATTTAAGCGTAGTTATTACAAGTGTTGTCTGTTTTATGGACAGTACTTTTTATAATGAAAAATGTAGTAAAAAAATTGTTTGACCTGAAAAACACTATAACCTGGTTTCTAGTACTCTATGTACCTGGCTTCATTTAATATGCTTGGGTTTATAAGTAATTCTATTGCAAATCCTAATCAATTGTCTATGGTGTGTAATCAACCAAGTTATCTTATCCATCATAACTTGGCTCAAGCTATTTTTGCTTCACTGCAGACCAGCCAAGTGACCATCTCCATTCTCCAGCCTAATTAAAATGCTTACACATTTACTTGATAATGTTGGTACTTCTTCCAGTTTCTTATCCTCAAAAGTGTTTTACTTCCATTTTTACCCTTACAGCCCTAGGTAGTATTTCCTGCAGATCAAGTCAAGTTTATTTCTATAGCGCTTTTCACAATGGACATTGCCTCAAAGCAGCTTTACAAAATAAAAAAAATAAAAATAAGGTAAAAGGAGTGTATTTATCGCTGATGTGCAAGCCTGGGCAACTGTGGCAAGGCAAAAGTCCCTTAAATGTTATAAGGAAGAAACCTTGAGAGGAACCAGACTCAAAAGGAGAACCCATCCTCATTTGGGTGACATTATAGATCCAACACCAGAACCTTTAAACACTCAAAGTGGTCCAATGTCCAAGCTCTAAATAAAGTGGATTTCAAATGGCGCTGGTATGTCTCTAGGTGGTTCTACTTCTTTGAAGGTCCATAATCTTTGTGAGGTGGGACGTGACTGGAGCTGGCGCAACCTCGGGATGCCTCAGGACGGGTAGAGAAAGAGAACTTTTAATCGGCACTGGGAGAGTGTGTCTGAGTTCATAGGACATATATAACCAACAACCTTATCTACACTCCTTAGATAACATGGGAAGGCATTAGGTGAGATTAGGGACTGATAATCTGCCTTCCAGAAAGCTCAAATCATCTCATTTCAGATTTTCTCTCAAATGACTGACATAAGGTTCATTCTTCTAAATTTAGTGACATTAAACATTGAATGTTATATCCTCTGTCTATGCTTTCTAGCATGGTGCCCCTTGTCATCACTGTTTCATGTACAACCACTCCATCTCCAATTTTTCTTCTATATCTTCCAGTATCCAAACAGTCCAATAACAACTTCCATTCACTAGTATGTGGAATGAATCGTGTAACAAGCCCTTGTGACTGCTACTAAGAGGCTTCACCTTGCTGGATTGGTTTATGATCGTTCTTGACCTCTTAGCAGCCTTCAACATGGTCAATCACAAGACTCTGCTCACAAAACTTGAAATTAATGGTCCAGCCGGGAAGAATGATTTAATTATTTGACATAAATAAGACAAACAATTCCTCCATGCAAACACTCTACAGCTGTCCCACAAGGCTGAGTGCTTGTTTTGTACATTTTGTTCTCTGCACCTGCCCTCTAAGTGAGGTAAAACCACTTACTTCAGCACTAAATCTGGATTGCATGCAAATATATCTCTAAAAGAGAAATCACATTTTATCGGTCTCACACGAACAACCATGCTTTTTTTCAGCTGCCATACATTGTGTACATTGTGTCATGCAAATAGAATTGACATGAACAACAATTTTCTTGTAGAGAAAACCTAAGAGAAAAAATAAAAAATAAAAAAATAAATAAATATATATATATAGCAACAATATGAACTATACGTGGAATAATATGCAGGTAGTATTGTTTTATGTGCAATGCAGTGTCATGTAACATTATTATGTAGCGGGGCTGTGAAAAGAAGTCCTTTAGGAGGCCTATAGGAGGCAGAAGCATTTCCCTGACAATGACAAAGAGAGGAGTCTGTTGGTCAGATGAGTGAGGTATTTCACTATCTTCTTGGCCTTGGTCTAGGAGCACTCACTATAAATAGTCTACAGGTCATGGAGCTTAATGTGGAACGTGTACTCAGCTAATAGCACCATGCTTTTGAGAGCCCACCTATCATTCTTTATGCTGTTCCCAAAACAGGCTATAGTTAGAACACTTTTAGTGTTAGTGCTAAAGTGTTAATGCTACTAAGCACCTTAGGTTTTCAAGAAATTGTAGTGTTAAATGTTGTCAACAAGCAGCATATTAATCATTTCCATTCATGGTCTTCAGATGGCTCAGGGCAGAGTGTAAAAGGTGGGTGTTGGTGTCAGTTGTAGATCGATTTTAACAGTATGAGAATGGTAATGGGTCCAGAGTGTAAAGTAATGTAGAGGTGAGGTCTCTTTCTAAAGTCTTTCTAAAAGCACTTCATCATAACTGAAACCAGGGTTGCTGGGTAATCCACATCGAGGCAGTTGTACTGGGGTTTCTTTTGGACAGGATAAATGATGAACTGTTTAAATTAGGTGGGAATTATTATTTGTGAAAGGGTAAATACCTCAGTATACAACCCCCAGTGCACCAGTAGTCAGTGTGGGCACTAGGAACCCGACCTGAGATTCTGTCTAGTCTTGGAATGATAAAAATGTTTGTGATGGACAAGTACAGAAACCATGTACTTGAGCTGCAGAATGTAGAAAGAGTAGAGATACATTAAGTAAAATATTACCACAGTAAAATTAAAAGTTCTCTCTCAACTTTCACAGGTGTAAAAGTATAAAAGTATTTTAAAATGTACTTAAGTATTCAAAATATTATGACTATTTTGGCTATAGTGTGATATCATTTTTGTTACAAGACTCTTGCTTAATCAAGTTTATGCGAAATACTTTAATGTTACTCTTAGCACACAAATCTATTAATAGATTCCGGGATTCCCACTTCCGCTTTCCTGGGGCAGTGCAATCTGGCAACCGCCATGACCGCCATCTTCCCTCAGTATAAAGAGATGCCAAACATTTATGTTCTCTGCCAGATTGTCTCGTCGGCTTCCTGTTCGTTTCAGACCATGTGACATCATTGGGAGTGGCTATCCTTCCTTATCATCCCATCACCTCAATAACTGGCCATGTTGAAATAGTTAGGTGCTGAAATGGGGGGTCATGTGTCATGACAGTTGTCTCACCTCTATCCCTCTGGTCCCAGCCTGTTCTGGCAGAGAACCAACCTTGGGTCTCCGTTCTGTCCCTACGAAGTACCATGATATGGGCACTGTCTTCACTGAAACCATTATCGTTACCTGCTCACCGTCCTTACGACTGTGACATCAACTTGCTGCCAGGAACCACACTCCGCCAATAGCCATCTCAACTACCTGATGGGTCCTGAAAGGGAGGCTAAGACTGATTACAATGCTTACCACCTTGAATGCATCCGGGAGGGGGACAAATGAAAGACAGCCTTTAATAGCCCCACAGGCCACTACGAATACTTAGTTCTACCTTTTGGCCTCACTAATGCTTTAATGACATCCTTACAAAAATTCTGGACAACATACTAATCTTTTTCCTCTGGAGGAACACCGTCGCTGAGAAATGCGTTTCATGTGTCTAGCACATCTTCATATTATCTGCAGGGAGCGTGCAGATGGAGACATGCGAACAACTATAAAAATTCCCTGGCTTTGCTAACATTTACCGGACGTTCATCTAAGGATTTAGCTCCATAGCGGCCCCCAACACTGACTCATCTCTACTCATCAGCCATACTCCTGGAACCAAGAAGCCGAACAGGTTTTTCAGACACTCAAGATCCGGTTTACCTCTGCACCAGTCCTTACTCTGCTTGACTTGTCCCGGCAGTTTATTGTGGAAGTTGATGCCTCTTACAAATGTGTGGGGGCTGTCCTGTCTCAAAGAGAAGCCAGAGACAGCCGCCTCCACCCATGTGCCTTCTTCTCATGCTGACTACCCCCGCCAAACAAACCTACTCCATCAGGAACCATGAGCTGCTGGCTGTCAAGATTACTCTCTGCTCTCACATTTTTCCTCTCTGCACTCTCTGATGACATGGTCAAAGGTGTTCAGATATATATATATATTTTTTTTTGTGCCCATAAGTTTTGTGACAATTTGTATTTCTGGATCAGAATAGAGATATAGTGCATATTTGCATGTTTTATGTGTATCTTGTTAATGTTATACATATATAATGAGATAAAAAAATATTTTCAGTTAGTACAATAGAGAATGTATTATACTTTAGTACATGAAGTATGTAGGAAATCATATTTTAAAACATTTGTGTTGTAATCGGAGGAACAAGTAATTTAGCAATCATATTGATTAACCCCTACAAATTTTGGCTGGTTTCCAAAAATGTAGAATGTTCTATTGTGCACTTCTTTGTACTCAACTCATTAACCTAATGACTTTTTAATGAAGCTGTCTGGACATGTTTGTATATGCTGCCACAGTCCTTTGCTACAAAAAGAAAACAAAAAACAAAAAGAATGAAACTGAGCTGCTTTACACAGTATTATTATTATCACTTTTATTTTATGAATTATTATTATTATTTTACATTATAATATTTAGTAGTAGTTGTAGTGTCGTATTATAGTAGTGTTAACAACAGCACCAGTAAAAATAGCGTCATCAACAACAATAATAACATTAACAGTCAACCATTTTAAAATATATTTTTCTGACTGCAAAAGAGTATATGGGTTGGGAGTCTTGTTTGTGTGACTAGCCAGCATTTGATCTACTTTATGTAGTCATTGTTAAAGTGGGACCAGTTTTGACACACAAAATAATTACATTTAAATATGATGACATGCCTTATATTGATTTCTAACAAGGACATTTGGTCCATCACTTTGATATCCATTCTGTCCCATTCCCCCTGACTGCATCATGATTGTTTTAAAGGAAAAAGCACCTCATAGAACTTTTAATAAGACAGTTTTCATGCCAATATTCTCCAAGTTGTTTGCCCCCACTTTAAACTAATTGCTTGGAAGACAAAAATGCCTAAAGTCGCTTACTGCATTTCAGAAAACTTTGAAAGTGTCTACTGTGATGAAAAATAAAATGCCAGCCCTTTTCACAAAGTGTTCACATACCACACACTATGTCCCTGCTATTTAATTCTGCATACATTTATATGTATTTATTTGGCATACACTTTTTTAATCCAAAGCAACATACAATAGATCTTACCGGATTTTTAAAGGCTTTAATCATTGGCCAACACTGACAGTTTGGCAGATTCAAACTTATAACCTTCTACTTATGTGTACAGTAAGAGGATGTCTAATAATTAAAAAAAAAAAAGTAATAAAAAAAAAACTTGGGTTACAAACAATTAAACAAACAAATAAAAAAATTATCAGGGGTCAATATTATTAATTTTAAAGAATTATATGGACTTTGCACAAAAATAAATGTGTTCACATTCCAGTGTAGGAATCAATGTAACACATTCCAGTGTAGGAATTAATGTACCGTAATTTCCGGACTATAAAGCTCACCTATATATAAGCCGCACCCACTGAATTTTACAAATATTTTTTTTAGGTGTCTACACTAATGTACTTTACACAGGCTTTAACGAAAGACATGTTACACACGGTGTAACGGGTGAAATATGTTGCGCTTCCTTTAGGAGCATAGCGGTATTTTGGGAATAGCCTGGCACTGCATTTTTCCGCTATTACTGCATGTGTGCAAGATGAGGATTATGTCCTTATTATTTTCTGTTGATCATTTCTAAGTATCGTTGACTAACCCGTAACGCTGTTGCCAGGGAAAAAAAAAGCACGAGTTTTGGAAACCTGTCTGTGCTTATATGATTTCTGTTGCAACTGGAGTTCTCCCTTCACCCAGACTCAACGGGTTACAACGGCTTGTATCTAAACAGTAGCCTACCAAGAAAGTCATTGTTCACTGTCTTCCTCCTTTCTTTCACAACAATTTTTTCTCAGGAGTTTATCTTTTGGCATCGTCGTGCGTTTAAAAATCACCCGATGGAAGTTTTTTCTCCCGAAGCCGTGCAGCTCAGAACACAGGTGAGGTGCGTTTTTTCGTTTCCGTTCGGAAATTTCATTGGTCTAATGTTATGTCGCTTAGTTTTTTGACTTGGAGTTTGTGAAACCGGGAAAAAACAAGGAAAAATTCATGAATTAGCCGATTTGTTGTTTAAGCCAAGGGGTTCAAAACGTGGGAAAAAAGTAGCGGCTTATAGTCCGGAAAATACGGTAACTGTAATATATCAACACATAAATAAAGGGGACCAGTTAAAAAAAGCCAAAAATCACCATGTGTAAAATTACCCAACCAAATTCCACAATGTTGCCTTGTGGTGAGATAAGCACATACCAGATATAATGTCAACTCGAATTCCATAATTTGTTCAAAAGAACTATAAAACTAGGTCATCTTCATTCATTTCCAGTAAATGCTTCATCTTGGCACTGGTAGGTCTATACAAAATAGATCTTATTTAATATAAGACCTTGAAGGGTTTTTTTTCCCCCATTTTTTATTGTATATGCATTAAATGTCTTTTCTCTCTGCATGCTATGAACTTATGTTAACCCTCATTATCTGTTGTAATCAGTTGGACTTTTAACATTTCTTTCACATATGTTTGTAGATTGAAGTATCAGTTAAATCTAAAAAATAAGCAATTTAACATCTCAGGAGTAGGAGGTTGTTCGAAGTGTTCATGATGCTAAGTACCTCTTTATCTCATTCATAAGAATGTTTTTAATTAATAAATGTTTCCTGGAATCCTTTGTAACTAATGTTAAATGTAAATTCATTTATAAATTTCTGAATAAACTGACTCATTTGTTATTATTCAATATATATATTGCAGTGGCAGCTTCACTGCCTCACGACACCAGCATCTTAGAATCAAACCTTAGCAAGGTGTACTCAATGTGTAGGGTTACATATTGTTGGATGTTTTAGCTGTACAAAACCAAATAAAGCAAACTGCATTTAAAAAGTGTGACATTTGTCATTGAATCTATATGGACAAAAGTATTCCAACAATTTGTGACCCTTTCACAATCTTCCACAGAGTTAGAGGCACATTTTTTTTTAGAATGTAACATCCTGAAAGAAGTAGAATTCAATATTTCCTTCACTTCAACTAGGAGACCCAAACTTATTCTAGCATAACATTGCCCCTGTGCACAAAGTAAGCTCTATGAAGATATGGGTTACATGGGTTGGATTGGATGATCTTGAGTAGCCTGCTATAGAGCTCTGAACTCAACCTTATTAAACACCTTTATGGATGAACTGGAACACTGACTGCACCCTAGGCCTCATCAACCTACATCAGTACCTGACTTTACTAATTCCCTTGTTGCTAAATTTGTATAAATCCTCTTGAAAACCCTCCAAAATCTAGTGAAACATCTTCCCAGAAAAGTAGTTATTATTATAACAGCAAATGCCGACTAAATGTGGAATGGGATGTTCAAAAAGCACATACGAATCTTATGCTCATGTGTCCACAAATTTGATTTGATATGAACCAGACAAATATTACCAGATATGACAATAAAGACAATAATACAGTCTTAGTCATTTAATGTTTGCAAATATTTCTCTTGCATTTATTTATTTATATTATCTTTTCCAACAAAGCTTTCCTGGTACTGAGAACAGCTTCCTTCTTAACACCCTGCTCTAATTGCTTTACTTTGTTTAATGCTTTATGGTGAAAATCAATATTGCCCTGATGAATAGGATTCATCCTGAATAAGTCACAATGCCTCATCAATATACACACAGCCCAGAAAATCAACACCCCACATAACCACCACTTAACGTCATGTTCACTATAAATCCACTCTTCATATATTATTATATTTTTAAAACCAACACAAGTTGGTAGTATAGCTGGAATGGATTTAAAATGTTAAACTTGGAATCCCAACATTTGAACTTATTCCTGTATATTTGTTTGCAAAATCTGTTTGTGTTGTTTGTACAGAGAGGAGGAGGTTATATTTTGAATTCAGTACTAAAGAAAAATGATGTAAGATTTCATTAAAATCTATTTATTGTTAGTTTTTTAACATACCTAATAGCATCTGAAGTGTCCATTATCAGTGGCAAAAACAGAAGACAAGTAGCATCGCAGATAAATGCCTGTTTAATCATTTATTTTTCCTTTATTCATTCTGTGTAACAAACTCCAATAAATGTTTTTAGCAAACAAACTGTGGGTCAGTTGGGTGTTATTGTGCAGTCATGAGTATTTACCAAAAATGGTCCAAGGAAGGGCAACAGGTATACCACATACAGACTCATGGGTGCCCAAGGCTGTGTGAAATGGCCGAACAGGTACACCCCTACATTGCAACAGTATTCCCTAAAGGTGTGGCCTCAATAAGTAGTGACAAATTGCAAAAAGGTCAAAGCAGTTTTAATATTAATGCTGATCAGTGTATTTATGCGATTTAAGAGATAAGTATTTAAAAGTGAGTTCATGTCTATTGACTAACATCTGAAGCTTAATTAATGTTACATAACCTAGTTATATTAAGAAGAATATCACTCTTATGCCAATGATTGGCAAATGTATCATTGGAGAAATTAGGGTAGAGGGTGAGATGTTGGCTGCAGTGTATGTTTACAGGATCACAAGCTCCAATTGATCAAAATATCAATTGGATTCTCTTTGATATCCATGCAGTATAGATCATTAAACATGTAAATGGGAAATCAAAAGAACAAAAGATTTTTCATATAAAATAGAATGTAATGCAGTGCTGAGAAAAGAAGAGACAGTAAATACACGAAATCAGATTGCTAATTAAAGTCTCTGGCTATTGAATCATTTCCTGTTGGTCTTCCCCACATTTTTTCAGCAGCCATATGTGGAATATTTAATATTCCATATATAATAGATTATATCTCTTTGATTAGAGTCCTGTTGTCTGAGCGCTCCAAGTGCTAGAAGTTCTGCCAAATATAGGTTTTCCATCTCTCCAGCATTCTCATGAGGTTTTTTTACTTTTGTATTCTGTATATACAGTACTGATTGGATTTTTTTTCCCTCATTGCTTTGTGATTTTTGCTTTATTGTATAGTTTGTACTATATGTATTTATGTATGTACATATGTATGTACAGTACAGACCAAAAGTTTGGACACACCTTCTCATTCAAAGAGTTTTCTTTATTTTCATGACTATGAAAATTGTGGAGTCACACTGAAGGCATCAAAACTATGAATTAACACATGTGGAATTATATAGATAATAAAAAAGTGTGAAACAACTGAAAATATGTCATATTGTAGGTTCTTCAAAGTAGCCACCTTTCGCTTAGATTACTGCTTTGCACACTCTTGGCATTCTCTTGATGCCTACTTTGAAGAACCTACAATATGACATATTTTTAGTTCACTTTTTTGTTATGTATATAATTCCACATGTGTTAATTCATAGTTTTAATGCCTTCAGTGTGACTCTACAATTTTCATAGTCATGAAAATAAAGAAAACTCTTTGAATGAGCAGGTGTGTCCAAACTTTTGGTCTGTACTGTATATATAATATATATATATAAACTTTTGGTCTGCACTTTATTTCTTTCTTTATTTATTTATTTATTTATTTATTTATTTATTTATTTATTTATTTATTTATTTATTTGTTTTTAACTAATAAAACTATGTTAAATTATAATTTGCAGTCTGCACAAAAGCCAAAAAAAGACAAAGCCATGACATGGAAACAGAAGGTTTTAATGGCCTCCCCAAGCCTGGGGTAGATCAGTACACAACAACTGCTTTACACACATGGAGCCCCTGTAAACAAGTTGACACCTCAGAGGCAACAGCAACCTCTCTTGCCCTTACTCTATACTAGGTCTGTTCTGTTGTTATCCCTGTGAACATGAATTTTCTGTCTGTCTGGGAAATTTCTTGCACCAATTCCCTAAACGGACACCAGAAACACTGGGGTCTAAAAGCACAGTTGCACAAAATGTATAATGCAACTGTTTCCAATAAAATAACCAGGGCAGCTGCAAGGTATGCTTATGCTGCTGAACAAATTTCAATAACAAAATCATGCATTTACACACACAGACAGACACACACACACACACACACACACACACACACACACACGCACACACGCACACACACGCACACATCCTATACACACAGACATGCACATAACCATTATAGGCAGTGCAACATAAATTTTCTGTCGATGTCCACTAACTGCAATGAAATATATATTGATTTATACTTTCACTATCATTTCCAACCTTTTTTTTTTTTTGTCAAAAACACTCCCTGCATGCAACGGACTATGGGTAATTCACCAGTTGTGTCCTTGGGTCTTTCTGAGATGAATGGCATGTTTCTCAGTCGCATTTGCTGGATCCTTCACAATAGGATTTCATTGACATCCTTGACATTGTTACATGGCTAAAGGCAGTACTAGTATGACAGTACAGCAACTAGCTCCAGAATTATTGCCACTTCTCTAAAAGGCAAACATGCTGTTACTAATGTTGGTTCAGTTTTATGGAAAGTGCCAAATATTCTGTTGTAGATTGTGATATATTTTCATTATGATGTCTGTTTTTTTTTATTTTTTTTATCAAAAACAATTTTTGCAGCAGGTTTAGGGCTATGGGTGTCAGCTGTGGCATTATGAGATGGATGCATTTATACTTGAATACCATTTTGTGAAAAAGGTTGCATTAGCATTTTCTTTTTTTATGTAAAAACAAACGATTGCAAACAGGGTCTTAAGATCCTCTTGAATTACGCACACCTGTGCAGTGGCAGGGGTGTGTTCGAGTGATCGCAGGGGAAGAGTCTTGGAAATAAAGTGGGTAATTGCATGAATGACCATACACCTGTGTCTGGATAACCATGCTATTTTTTCATATGCTGTCTCTCACAGCGAGGAGAATGCTGAGCAGTGAAAGCCTAAAGTGCGGAACAGTGCGACTTCCCTCCAAAAACATCCTGCTGAGTTTGTGTGTATGTGTGTATGTGTGTGTGCGAGAGAGAGAGAGAGAGAGAGAGAGAGAGAGAGAGAGAGAGAGAGAGAGAGAGAGAGAGAGAGCATGCATGTGTGTTTTGTTTACGTCGAGTTATTTCAGTCAACACGATTGTCGAACTCAAAAGCTCAGACAAAATGACATAAATAAATGCAACACAGTTCTCTCTCACGCTTAGTTCTCCTCACTTCAGCTTTTCATTTCCAATATGTGGTATTTGGCGTAGGCTCTGAGTTCACATGTGGATATTTTAGCATTGTTTAACCTACTAATTTAGAAAAAAAACATAAACTTTAAGGTCAAAAAGTTCCGTTGCTGCCTAATACACTGCCTTTCCACATCCTGTGGTCGTGGAAAAGATGTTGATCTGTTTCAGAAGGGACAAATTATTGGCATGCAGTAAGCAAAGAATACATATAAGGAGATTGCGGCACTACTAAAATTGAGTTAAAAACTATCCAACACATTATTAAAAACTGAAAGGTAGTGGGGAACCATCATCTTCGGGGAAGGAAGGTGGTGGAAAAAAAAAAAAACTTTAATGATTGTGATCAGCGATCACTTAAACATTTGATGAAATCAAATTGTAAAAAAAAACAACTCATGGTTCTGAATGTAAGAGCATTTTCACACACACAATGCGAAGGGAACTCAAGTAATTGGAAACTTAACAGCTGTGCATCTTTAAGAACATGACAAATTGGCTTGAATTTGCCAGGGAGCATAAAGATTGGACTCTAAAGCAGGCAGATGAACTGATGCATCAATCATGTCTAGTGCCTACCGTTCAAGCCTGTGGGGGCAGTGCTATGGTCTGGGGTTGCTGCAGTTAGTCAGGTCTCAGTTTAGCAACCTTATGTGCACAGAAAATGAGGTCAGCTGACTACCTGAATATACTGAATGACCAAGTTATTCCAATAATGGATTTCTTTCTTCCCTGATGGCACGAGCATATTCCAAGATGACAATGCTAGGATTTATCGAGCTTAAATTGTGAAAGAGTGATTCAGGGAGCATAATTTTCACCTTTTGATTAGCCACCACAAAGACCAGACCTTAACCCCATTGAAAATCTTTGAGATGTGCTGTAGAAGACTTTGCGCAGTGATCCGACTCTCCTATCATCAATACAAGATTTAGGTAAAAAATTACCTCAATTTTGGATGGGAATAAATGTAAACATTGCAGAAGCTTAATGAAATGATGCCACGGTGAATGCATGCAGTGAATATCTCACTCACTAATAGGTGCCATGATGAAGAGATAATCAATATTCACTCACCGATCACAATGTTATGATTTCATAATGTTATGCCTGTAGTTGCTTAGAACTTGATTACTTTAATCATGTGGTGCAAACTGTGATACAATGAAGTGCCATTCCTGTCATACAGTACCTGTCAGAGGAGCACAGTCCAGTGTTGGAACCATGGAAGAGAATGCCTGGCATATTTCTGTTGTAATGGCATTGGCATTGTTTAATAATGCATTTAAAAAAAAGGAATCTTGCCTTTGACCAGTCTGTGGTCAATATAAAAAGGATGCTGGGCAATTAGAAATCTATGTAAAAACATTTTCATGTACGGATGGAAATACCAGAATCAGGTTGGGTTCAATAGTATATCAGCCTACAACAGAGACTTTAGGGATGATGTCAGGATTTCCTGAATGGCCCATGTGTCACTTTTTAGTGATGAGATCATTACAACTTTCTACAGCTTACCATCAATTGTGCTGTTGAGCGAATGAAGATGAAGGGTGTCTATCTAGAACTAGATAGGCTAGGAGGATGGCTGTCACACAATATGTCTGAAGATGTGCTGTAAAAAAAAGCACTTTCTGGTGGGAGTACAAGTATCCAGTTGATAAATGTACAGGTGACCTTCAGCGACAAATGTACATATACAGTAGGTTTACACAGTCACTGTGTGCAACTTGACTTTGTACACTGCTTATTCCCACTGCTACTGCATGCTGTTCTTTTTTCCCTTTTATTTCTTTGTTTTGCCAAAAAAGAATGACAAAAATGTTGTAGTCTTGCTTAACTTTTTATCCACTACAGTAATATTAGTCATTTTGAAAGCACAGTAAGAAAAAAAGGATGTCAAAGCAATGTTCAAGGGTTTTACTGATTATATGGCTTAGAGCTGAGCACACACATTATATTTTGGAGGAGAACAAGAATATATTTATACACCTACCTTTATTTTTTGTCACAATATTTTTCACATCTTCCTTTCCCCTCCCTTTTTCACTGGTTCACCCTTTCACCCGCTGTGTCTCTTCCTTTTCCAACCTTCTCTAGCCATCTCTTTCTTTATCATTTGCTTTTCTGCCTCTTTCTTTTTTTTTTTTATCTCTTTGTCTCCTCCATCTTGACTCCTCTTAATTTTCCTTAGCTTTTTGTTTTTCATACTGTCTCTCACTTATTCATACCCCTTTTTCTCCATGTCTATTCCCTCTATCATTTCATATTGCTTAAAATTACTATCGCTTTTCCTTTCCACTCTGTCTGTTTATCTCCCTTTTCCTGCACGCACAATCGCATTCCACATATTTTAAACTAATTCTACAAATTCCCTATGTGCTTGTGACTTTCTTGTTTTTTTATCCTAATAAATAAATAAATAGACTCAACAATCTCTGACAGGTCTAATCAGCGTAGGATGAACAGCGGCCGTTCTTTCTCCGTAAGGCATCTCATAAACATCCATTTGATTGTGTCACCCCCTTGGAACTGTAGCTGATGCCGATTTGTGATTACAAATGTCTCCCTGCACTCTATCCTCTTTAGAGCAGCTGCCCGAACAGTGAATGCCTCTCTAACACACTTCATTCTCAATCAGCTCAGTCCTGTCCAGCCATTTTAGCCCTAAGGGGCTGAAAATGAGATTTGAAAATGCTCTGAGTTAGTCCTGAGGTGTAGCTGGGGAAAAGTAAGTGCAATTCGCCATTCAGTACATTTCTATTTACACTTACTTGGCAAAACTTGGGTGCCTGGAATGACATTTATAAGTGCTTTGCCTAGTTGGAATATGTTCCTATATTAATGAATGTGAAAACTGGTCAAAATATGAATTTTTACAGTTGTTTGTCTAACTGCTCTGATTCTCTCTCTCTCTCTCTCTCTCTCTCTCTCTCTCTCTCTCTCTCTCTCTCTCTCTCTCTCTCTCTCTTTATATATATATATATATATATATATATATATATATATATATATATATATATATATATATATATATATATATATATTTATTTATTTTTTTACAATTGAAAAAATATGAACTATGAAATATAAAATGGCCTCTCTTCAACCATCATTGACTAGCATATAAATGTTATTGCTACATATACAGCGTTAACTTTTTTATATACTGCATATATATTTTATATACTGTAAATACTCTTTATAATTCAGTTTTTTTATTTACTATTTTTGCTGATCAACAACAAACAAGCTCTGCACTCGTGTACCTTGTTTTTTTTCTCCCAAATGCCTTGCTTTTACTTGATTGGAAAAGGCTTTATTATGTTTTTGCAGTTTACACCTTCTAATTTGATATTTGATTTGACTAATGTACATTTTTATACATCATATTTGGGCATGCAAGTTTGCAAACTACTAGGCATTTCATGCGTACATTGCTTCTTATTTATTTTTCTTGACATGCATGTATGTCTATGCAGGAATTCTTGACAAGCCTCCAGTCTTCACACCCCAAATGACATGTCCTCATAGAGCTGCTGAAGGGGTGCTGAATAGACAGCACCACTTTAACACCACTGTTTTGTGATGGCTGCAATGACTCCTCAATATTTGCAGAGGAAAAGAGTAAGTATAAAATGGTGCAACAAAAACAGCACCCACTGCAAAGCTCAGCTACTACAATGCGCCAAAATCTCTCGCTTCGACACGCTTGGTGAACACCCCTGGCCTTTTAATGCCACCCACTGCCAGCTCATGCTTCTATTCTAGGCCAATAGAACCTATGGATACACCCTCCCCTAATACTTCCACTGACCAGCCAGCACTAAACACAGAACAAAATTAAAACACCACTGTTTGTTCTAATATTAGCAAAAAAGTATGTATAATAAAGATAGACAGTCTTTGTATCTTTCGCAGTGAAATTCTTCCTATCAAATACTGCAAATGGAATTGTTGATTAATAGTGATCAACTGTTGAGGGAAGCTGCGTATATCTATACTTAACTCTTAGTTGTCAGTGTTGCGCTAGCGCGTCCCATATCCCAGTGTTCTCAGGTGTTAATGTTTAGCAATAGATTAAATAAAAAGGTAGAAGAGTAACCATGACTAACTATAAATCATTTTAAAACTCTAAGATTTTAGATCGCTGCCAGAGTTTTTTAATAGAAAATGTATAACGAATGTATTTGCTGAATTTGTGTAAACAATACACAACAATACACAAACGGCTGGTGTTTGTGTGTGTGTGTATTTAAACTTTTGCATAAAAAAATGGCATCTTGCTGGTAAAAATAAATAAATAAAATATGGCTGGTGGAATATAGTGTTACAAAACACTTGAGATGACAAAATTAAAAAAAAAGGAAAATAGGCGGAATCTTTGAGTCTCTACTCTCTCTGCAGGTGTTGTCAAGTTTTTTTATGCGCCGCCTATCATTTCAAAATTTTTATTTACAGAAGGTAGCATTATGGAAACAAAATGACTGATGTAAAATGTAGCCAATAAGTGCAGGGTTATAGTGATATATGGGAGGATTTTATTCCCCATGTGTGTGAATCTTAGTTTTATTACTCTTTACAAACTCTTTACTGGTCAAAGCAACACGTGCTGTGAAGAACCAGAAAGTGATGCAGCTGTCAGTTCAGCACAAACAGCTGTGTGTGTGTGTGTGTGTGTGTGTGTGTGTGTGTGTGTGTGTGTGTGTGTGTGTGTGTGTGTGTGTGTGTGTGTGTATTGGAATGGCCACACATCAATATGAATGGCCATGACTCTGAAACAAGAGCTTGTCTGGCTACCTGGTCATCAATATGAATGCAAACTCAACATCAATAGCCCCAAACATGTATAAGAAAAGCCTTTAATAGTCATCCATTCAATAATATGCAGACTGTATGAATAGAGTATGAATGACCACCTGAATTTTGCAGGTGTCTCTCAAACAGGGTGAGGGAGAAAAGGATCAGACATAGTCTCAGATAAATGTTTGTAGGAATCTCATTTGTTATGAAAACCTTCATTACATTTGAAATATAAACTCATGAGACATGTGGCTTTTAACCCAGTACTTTTCTGGATTGCTCCAGGACTGATATCATGTATTTATATATGAAGAAATAAAAAATTTAAATTCAGGATTTTTTTTTTTTTTTTTACAGTACTTTTTTACAGTACTTCATCATCTATAATCTTTTTGAGCAATATTAACTTTAAATAATAGACAGTAAAGCTCAAATTTGTCTTCTTTTAAAAGAAATTTAAATTGTGTATGTAGCCCACTTTTATCAGGAACTGTTAACATTTAAAGTTAGGTAGGGCATTTCAGCTGTGAAAAAAAGCTGTGCCGAAGGCTAAGGATTATTTAGGGCCAAGAGTTTTGGCCTTTTGTGTTTTTGTCTTATTTGCTTATAAAATCAACCCTCCAAATAAAACCTATGAATACCTCAGCAAACTAAAACATAGGGACTTACATTTCTTCTCCAGCAACGTTCACAAGCCCATCAACCCCACCCCTCCCTTCCCTCATTTCTCCCTTCTTTTAGGTCATTTTTCTCAATTTTCTCACCTGTTAGTAAGGCATTCCTCATTTCAGTTACTCACCCAGAATATTTGTCTTGGTGTAGTTTCCTGATTGTCCAAATTTCTAGTTTTCTTACTTCTCTAGTTTTCTAAGCTTTTCCTTGGAAGTTTTATATTCTAATTATTGGAATGCAGATTTCACTGTGTTGACATACACTGTTATGAAGGAGAAACAGGAATTACTTTACATGTATGTAATGTGCTTAATTATATTTCTGTATATACATATAAACCACTGTTCCTTCCTTGGACCACTTTTGATGGATACTGACCACTGCAGACTGTAAATACCCAACAAGATCTGCAATTTTGGAGATGTTCTCCCTAGTTGTCTAGCCATCACAATTGGGCCCTTGTCAAACTCGGTCAAATCCTTGGGCTTGCCCATTTCTTCTGCTAGTAACACATCAAATTTGAGGACAAATTGTTGTTTCATATATATATATATATATATATATATATATATATATATATATATATATATATATATATATATATATATATATCACAACCCATCAAAAGTGGTTCCCCTTCAGGAACTCGAGCTGTGTCAACAATGCTTTGGGAATGCTGCCATGCTCTGAATCGCGTGTGCAATCAGTTTCATAGAAAGCATGGCGTCACCAGCAGGGTGACATCATGACCAGAAACAAATACAATTACATGGAGTGAAACCGGAGCTAGCTTCTGTTTGTTCAGGAAGTACTCTGTGTAAGTGTGTGCTAAAAAAAAGAATAATAAAATGAATGGGACAAATAAGACGAAGCACTCATTTTGTCCATGCGTTCCTCCTTGCCCCCGTTTTATTATGGGGAGGATACTCACAGCCTGTGTGCTGCTTGCCTGGGAGCAGAGCATGCTAGGTCAGTTATCGAGGGAGCTGACTGGGCAGATTGTACTTGCATGCCAATGCGAATGCTCTGCTCCCAGAGAGCACACTTTGAGGAGGAGCCTCAAAGTCCCAAGGTGTCGCTATATGCTAATATAGTGGGACTGAAGGAGTTTGGTTATGGAACGCATCATTCCCAAAAGCCCCAGCATTGCCCACCAAGCCCCTTCGTACTACCTCTGTTCTGGTGGGCAAGGCTTATGCCTCAGCAGGTCAAGCCACAGGCTGTCTGCACACTATGGCTGTGCTGCAGGCTTATCAGGCTGATCTTAGCTCTCAAGGTGACCAAGGAGACAGCTACTTCTATTGGCTGGTCCATGGCCACCCTTTTGTCTGCTGAGAGGCACCTATGGCTCATCATGTTGGATCTTTCCGACAGGGATAGGGCCATGCTGCTGGATGCCCCGCTGGTGCCGACTGTCCTATTCGGCATTGCTGTTAAGACGTATGTCAATAGGTTTCCAAGAGGCCAAAAAGCAGTCAGCGGTGTTCCAGCAATATCTCCCACGTCACTCTTGTGGGGCTGTGGTTGGGGCACAGCCGCACTAGGCAGGGATTTGCCATTCCCAAAGTGTTGTTGATGCAGCGCCAGTTCCTAAACAGGAACGTCTCCAGGTTACGAATGTAACCTTGGTTCCCCAAGGGAAAGAGACGCTGCATCTCCCTGTCACATTGCCAGCACCTCTGCAGCACTTCCTTCTCCTTTCAGAAACTAGCGCCGGTTTTACTCAATTTGATTTTATAGTTTACTGGTCGTTTAGTCACCCCGCCGAATTTGTAATATGTATTTGTAATATGTACAGAATTTGTGGTATGTACTATAAAAATAGGTCAGATTCATGGACGCAACACCTAACAGATTACAGGACTTTAAAGATCTGCTTCTACTGTATCTCCTTGGACCCCATTTACACCTTCAGGTCTTATAAATTCTACTGTATGTCTTTGACAGGTTAAAGCTGTTTTGGCAACACAAGAGTGACCTTATACACAATATGCAGTATATGAATTTATTTGAATATTGTCGTATGAATTGACTGCAATATTCATATACTCAGAGTAAATGATTTTTAAATGTACCATAATTTAACTTCTCGGAGTTGTTAACTCGCATACAGTGCATCAACATTTGTAGCATGAATTAAATTAAATCAAGGCCATGAAATTAAAAACGCTCTGTAGAAACAGAAAATTGATTTTCCGATACTGACAACCAAATTGTAAGCAATGAAGTAATATTAAGACAAATCCATTACAGATTAGTTTGAAAACTTTGAAGAAGACGAATGCAGTGGTGTTTTTTTGTCTGTCAATAGCTTTTCGATTTTTCCACATGACAGTTATCATGATTTAACCATATTCAGAAAACGGAAAACCTATTAAGCACTCAAGGTCAGGTTCACAAAACATGGCAGTTTTGCAACACACCATAATCACTATGAAGAAAGGCAGAAACTAGTACAGGCAAAAATATTTGAAGGCTGCATTCACTATATCGACAAAAGTTTAAAAACAACTGACTACAATAACAGGCTGTAAGTTTTTCTGCCTAGGCCTTCAGTGGTGTCCTTCCGGGATCATTCTAGCTCATAATGCCATCATTATGACACCACAGCTATAGAAATGTCCAGTATTATATGGAAAAACAGTAGAACAGAGTTCAAATGGAAAGCTTAACAACTGTTTTAAATGTACATCTTTTTTAGAAAAATCTAAATCTTGTAAATGCCTTTATGTAAGTGTAACCCAAAAAAAAAATTCTCCTGTCAGCCATTGTGGAATAATAATTATGAAAAAAAAAACTTTATTAAATTTAATTTATTTGAGTTTGTACCATTTGCAGTAGATGCGGTTTGTGGGCTGTAACTAGTGCACTGTTTGACTATCCAGTCAAATTACATGAAAATGCAAACATTATTGTGCACTTGCTAGCTTAGCGCTGTCAACTCGAAATCTGATAGGTTAATTAAAGCAAAAGCCTTCAAGCAGCATGAACTTTATTTTGCAAGCATCCACAGTCCTCATTTTGAAGGCCTCGAGTCAGATTCTTTTGGCGATATGCCATCTGAAATCTGATTAGATAGTAACACTGTGTTGTAACACTATGAAATGAAGAAAATAGACTATTGAGAATAATAAAATGCATATTCATGGATTTTTATTTGTCACAAACAAAGTTATATTCAGAATAGAACGCTGTAAAAAAAATTAAACCCGATTGGCCACTCAGAAATTGTGCATTTAGTAAAGGTTTATAAGTATAAAATATATGTCAGGTAACAAGATCTTGCTACCACATCCTAAGACATACTATACAATCGTGTCACTTCCCTGGTTTGAAAATTCAGGTGTCCAAATACTTTTGATAATATATTGTATGTGACTTTTTTTATGAGAAAAACAGCCATTGTTGGAATCTGTCATTGTCAGGTTAAGAAAATAATTTGTTGTCAATCGATCTAAAATTAAGAAACTCCATGACCTTGCATCATGGAAAGTAATAGGACTCAATTACATTCAAATATGTGCCAGTATTTCAAAAAGTATAAGGGTATTGACAGACCACATCTGACTGATGCTTGTACTGCTGTATTCTGCCTTCTATGTTCTGTGAAATGTTGTATGTGATTGTAGCAAATGCACACAAAAAAATAACTTTCTATTCCAGAGATACCCAAATTAGATGGTCAGAGATGATTTGGCCCACCAAGCCATATTTAAGGAAAAAAAGAATCAACTTAATTAAAAAAAAAAAAAATATGAACCAGCATCATGTCTTTCATTAGAATTTCCTGGATAGCTGTATTAGTATTGCACCCTATTGTACAATAAGTTGGATAATAAAGTGACAGTAGTCTGTATATCAATAACAATTTTCCAAAAATGCTAGTAGCACACCAAGCCATGCCTATTTCCCGAACCCATTATTCATTTCTTTTCCATCAGCAACCTTTGTCCTTCTCAGGGTTGCATGGGATCTTGAGTCAGTTCAATTTAGTGCCGTTTAGAGCAATTTAATGTAATGCAAACAATCTTTCTACTCTCATGTTTGGACTTTGAGAGGAATAGAATCTCACGAATCTCTAACAGGATCTGTAGTTTGATCCAGGTCTTGGGGACCCTGTTGCATGTTCCTGTGTCTAAATTGCTCTTGTTTGCTCATCCATTCTAAATATATTGGCAAAATTTCTCCAAGGTATTAATGGTGTGTGTGTGTCTGTGGGGAGGGGTGTGGGGGTCTATGAAAGTAGCAAGACTTTGTCAGTGTATGACCACCTTGAATTCAGAATTCCAGAGACAGGATATTGGAAAACTGACTAGAATTAAGTGGGCACTAAAGATGAATGATTAATGAAATAAATGTAATATATGTGGCCAACAGGTTCAAATTAGAGCCTATTATTGCTAAAAGATATTATGTCTACATCAACACATATCATAATTAGTACCTTATAATAGGACTTTAGTGTTTAGTGTATGCAGAGAAAGAGACAACAAGCAGAGGAAAACAAACAGAACGAATATAACAGTGTGTGATACGCTTCACTGAAAAAAAAAAAAACGATTTCATTTCCTGCCATGTTGTGTAGCGTGACACAGTCAAGCTGGCTGCTAAATAGGCCTCAGCTGATGAATATGGATGAGCTAGGGTACAAGGTGGTAAATTGCATGTTCCTATGATTGCCGACTTCTTTTAAATTATTAACCACTGGGTCGAGAAGGGAAGGTGCCGAATGAAAAAAAAAATCCTTTCAACAAGGTCCAGGGAGCTATATTGTGCCCTTGCTGCCCACTTGCCAACAACCTGTCCGCCTTTCCTCTGCTTTTGATCTCTTCTCTGTCTTTGTGTAAAGGTCATCAGAGATTAAAGCGTTGTTAAGAAGGCCACCGAAATGGAATCTAGGCAACAGCACGCTTGTGAATCTGGCAATCTGCAAAGGAATTTCAACAGAAAAAAGGTATAATCTGCACTGCTCAGTCTTCAATTTACGATCCACATGGTGTTAAGTTATGTTCATACTGCAGACACATTGTGGCAGTTTCAAGAATGTATTGCTAGAAAAGCTGTTACTGTTGCTGACTGAAAATTGTGTGTGATATGTAGAAATTGCACTAATTTATCGTAAACATTTGTCAGATTTTGTCCTACATAGATTTATGGTGTGATATATATAAGTGAATAACTTAAGTGAATAACCCAAATGCAACCTGGTACCTCCCACCAGAAGGCACAGAAACAGAGCGTTGCGTCATGCACTCCCCTGGTCACGGATCCTGCGCAGCGCTCTGGGTTAAATCTCTGGAAAGTGACAGATCTGAGGGCTGTCATTTTCAATAAGAGGGCTTTGACCAAAAAGTCCTGACTCTGGACGTTCTAGATATTTGGCCATGAAAGGGCGTGTTGCACCGCATTTACTCAGTGCCTGCCTTGCCTCGGCTCCCTCAGGGTCTGTTATCCCTGCCACGGAATGTGTTTCAGGGCACGGCCAGCTCCAAAAAGCATCCTCCTCGGTTTCCACTTAGTCTCATAGTGGTCCAGGAGAATTCTACCTGGCAGCCTGGCAAGCTCTGCCAGATGTGTCTCAGTGGGTCCTGCGTATTGTAGACAGAGGATATTTGATTTAGTTTGGGTCTCATCCACCCTGGTTCGACAGGATTCATCCAACTCTGAGAACTGAGCAGGCTCTGGTCATGGAACAAGAAGTAGACACTTTTTTGAGGAAGGAGGCCATGGAGGTGCTCCCTCTATCAAACAGAGAGTCCAGGTTACAGCTGGTACTTAATCCTAGATCTACGTCTGCTGAACCGCTCACTTATGAGACTCAGGTTCATGTTCTCAAGCAGTTTGTGTCTCAGATCAGATCCAAGGACTGGTTTGTCACAGTGGATCTAAAGGATGCATTCTTTTATGTATCCATCCTTTCTCTCACAGGAAATCCCTGAGGTTTGCTTTGGGGGCCTCAACTGACCAGAATCAGGTTCTTCAATTCAGTCTTGCTCTCTCACCTTGCACCTTCACGAAGTGTGTGGATGCAACTCGTCCCACTGAGACTTCAGGGCATCCGCATCCTCAACTTTATCAACGACTGTTTGATATTTGCTCGATCAGAGCAGTTAGCTATCCAGCTTCGAGATGTCGTTCTCGATCACATGAAGGCACTGGGGTTTTGGCTGAATGCCAAGAAGAGTGTAATCTCTCCATCACAGAGAACTCCTGACCAGGAGAAGCTGAAAGAGTCCGTGGAGGAAGTCATATCAGTTGTCCTCTGGTCTCCCTGCTCCTTTCGGGGTCAGAGCTCTCTTGACCCGGAGTGTGGAAAACTCTAAGGCTTGATCCTCTGGAGTGTCCCAACAAGACATCTGCAATGCTGTGGGATAGTCCACCCCACTGACCTTTGTCAGGTTGTATAACCTTGACCTTAGTGCCACTCCTGGCCCCTCTGTCCTTTCGACCTCCTTTCGACCACTAGTCAGGGACTAGTCAGTCTGGCTGTATTGGATTCTCGTTCCCAAAGCTCGAGTTTTTGAAAAGGAACATCTCTAGGTTATGTTATATATATATATAACCCTAGTTCCCTAAGGGGAAATGGTGGCTCCATCCTAATGTGGTGGATCAAATTTGGGAGAAATTTGGCAAGGCTCAGGTGGACTTGTTCCCGTCTAGAGAGACGTTGCACTGTCCCCTCTGCTTCACCCTTACTCCTCCAGCCCCACTGGGGCGGGACGCCATAGCTCAGGCATGGCCAAGGCTACGCCTGTATGCTTTTCCCTCATTTCTGAAAGGAAACTCTAGCTTTGGGAATGAGAAGCTGTGTCTCTAAGCCATGCTGCCAGCGTCACTGCATCGCTTCTTTACAGAAGCTGGCGCCGGCTTTAATCCATTTGCTTACTATAGCTTCCTGGTTGGATTCCTTGAAAAGATTACACACGTGATTTAGAATGTGGACAATGCAGAAGTGTTCCCAAATCTTTGTGATGCAGCGTCTCGATCCCTCAGGGAACTAAAGTTTCATACGTAACCTAGAGATGTTTTCATTTATTCATTCATTAATTTATTCATTCATTAGTTCATTAATTTATTCAGCAACTGTATTATCTGGTCATGGTGCATACATTAACTCATACACCTAGAGGACATTTGCAAATCTATCTTTGAACATGTGTTTTAGAAGATGGGAGGAAACTAAAGACTAGAACCCAGAGAAAACAATTAACCATGCAAATCTCCACAGAAACATAAGTTTAGAATTGAACTAACGACCCAAAAAGTGGGAGATGGCAAAGATACCAGTTGTGGCATCCTACTGCCCTGAGCAGGTTTTGTTGCATTTTTTAATTGTCATTCAAATCTGACCTCCACAACTGAGTACTTCATGTTTCTCACTGTAAAGGGTCATAGGCATGATCACATCAGACTGGAAGGCAGCCCAGTTTGTCCAGTTGTACTTTTCATTGTTAATGCACTTCCACTCATGTGTACTTAATGATGGTCTTTAATAGTGAATAAGTTCATTATAGTCTACTAGTATACTAATGTCTAACTGTCATAATGCCAATAATGGTCAAGTTCATGCTTCATGTTTTTCATGGTTCCGTTTGAAACCCTAATCTGTCTCTATTCTGAACACACTCCATCATCACCATAATTTTTATCTCATTAGGGCTATATATATATATATATATATATATATATATATATATATATATATATATATATATATATATATATATATACAGTATATATATATATATATATATATATATTATATATATATATATATATATATATATATATATATATATATATATATATATATATATATATATATATATATATATATATATATATAAATATTTCCCATTTCCCTGTATACATCACATGGACCTATGGACTCCAGACCATGTGTTTTTTTAACATTTCATTACACATTTAGACCCATCATTATAATAAACTTTACTTATTTCTCTGCAGGGGTTGATTTCAGCATATCAATTAATTCTAAAAGTGTTCAATGGGCTTGAGGTCAGACCTCCATAGACACTTGTCTAGAACAGGTTTGGGTCTTCTAGTAAAGGAAAAAGAAAATATGCTATGCTGCTCATCCAGAGACATCTTATTGTGTGCCTCCAACCTTGTAGAACGAAGAACCACATATGGTGTCCCAATAATGTTTTTTATATAGTGTATGTGGTTAAGCTGAGCATACACTATTAAACACTGCTTAACTTATCCTGACAAACTGACTAAGTTAAGTTTTAAAAGCATGGATTAAAGATGACAAGACACTAAGCCTGACCACAATACACAAGGTGAGAACATCAGAACTGGAGTCAATACAAACTGAAGGCAACAGAGGTAGAGTCGTTTATATGCTTACTGTTTGATTTCCCCAGTGACTGCAGACAAATTTTAGAAATCAGTTGAGGCACAGCATTAGATTTGCACTGCTGAGAATGGATCCATAAATGTGATTTAAGATGAGCACTTGGAATATATGGCATCAAAATATTATATATGTGAATATAAAAAAGGGAAGATTCAAATTAATTTAGTTTCATATAATGTTTTCACACACATAGACAATGAATTTGCTTTATTTTCAGCATCACCTTTATAACCTTCTCAAATACATTTAAATAGGAGACTTCTTAACAAGACCTGTCCACCACAAACATTACAATTTATTTACCTTAGCACTCATAATCTTCACATATACTTAGAGGCTTGTTTCTCTCCTCTGGAGTATACGTTGTGATTTTCCAAGTTATGTAATTTCATTTATTTAGTTGGCAATGAAATTATGATAGATCTGTCCATCATTCATATACAGCACATTATAATAATGTAGCCAGCAGACACAGACAATGGAGGACCTCTTTCCCCCTGTATTGATCACATGCTTATTAAAATTCTTCCTCTCCTGCAAACATCCTGACATCACTGTCTATCCTGAACTGGACAGTCACTACATGGAAGAAAAAGATTTACTGTAGCTATGCATTATTAGCAACCAACAGTCAGTTTTCCTCTTTTTTTTATTTTTTATTTTTTTAGAGATTTTTTAGAAGATTAGATTATCTTCTAATAATGCTGATATCTTAATGTAACACATCTAAATTGAGTTATATAATCCTAAAACCATGCTGTTTACTTGGATTTTATTATGTTTTATATGTGCATATACAGTACTAATTGAATGTTTTTTTCAAATTTTCATACTCTGAAGCTCCTGTTGTTCTTTCGGGTCTTATTCTGGGTCTGAATTAGTCTGATTATAATTACTTTTCACTATATCTGCTGTTTTTTTTTGTTTTTTTTTTTGTTTTTTTTTTCTGTATTTTCCTTCTCCGTTTCTAAAAAAAAATAAAAAAAAATAAAATAATAAAATAAAAAAAGCATATATCGTGATTTTGCTTAAAAATTCTACTTACAAATCTGTACACATACACGTCAATGCATGCAAGGTGAGTATGAAAACATTCCAGGTGAACTTATCAACAAAGTATTAAAGACTATGCTCAAGGTATTACTAATTCTAAAAGAAAATCCTAGAAACTGGTCAATGTCCAGTGTACAGCTAATTGGCAAAAGAATGTTCATCCTGGTCACCTGGTCATAAGTATGGTATGTGATTTTCAGCCACAAGGGTATTACGTACGAAAAGCAGATACTGATGTAGGTGAGGAGACCTGGGATGCAGTAAGCGTTCCAATTCATCCCAAAGGTGTTCATGATGATCTTCCTCACCAAACCATGCAAACCATATCTTCATGGGCTCACTTTGTGCACAGGGACATTGTCATGCTGGAACAGGTTTGGGTTTCCAAGTTCAAGTGAATGCAAAAATGTATTATAGCGCATCTAAAGATGTCCTATACTATTGAGTGCCTCCAACTTTGTGGTAACAGTTTGGAAAATAACCACATATAGCAGGAAAGGGCAGGTGACCCAATAATTGGAAATATAGTGTATATGGCCTGGGTGTTAGGGATTCTTGCATTCAGGAGTGTTTTCTGAATGGCTAGATCACCAAAGTCAAATTTGCAGACACAGGCAACTAGATCTGGAGAAGCAAAACTGACACAAAAATCTTGTTGTAGATTAAATATTTTGCTGTCCACTTGGGAAAGCATCTGCTAGGACAGGATACTGCAAGGATGGTCAATAATCCAGTAACTTATGTCAACTATATCAAGCCAACAAGTAGGGGCATAATTTATAAATTTTGCAGAGTGGGAAAAATTAGCTGTGGAGGATGGAACAGCTGGTGAGGCCAGTCCTAGTCCAGATCATCTTATCCCAGAAATCTGTCCAGCTCTGTCAGGTAAAGCTACAACTGGCAGTTTTTTGACTTTGAGTGTTTTGCACTCATGAATAGTTCTATCTGTGCCAGACCTAACTTCACCCAGATCTGGGATGCCACCAAGAAGCAGATGCCACATCAATGCATTTGCGTTTCAATGTAGATTTATTGCTCAAACTGAGGAAGCTTTGGTTATGCCTTTGATTATGCCTATTGTTGTTTGAGATTGCAAAAAGTTGATGATTGCTAAGAATCTGCAAGGACATCAGGGACAAATAAACTGCACACATCCCCTGATGTACCTTATGGCAGTTAATCACAATTTCCAAGTATCTCTGTGGCATCCAGAACTCTGCTAAATATGCCCTGATATGCCCATGGTATAACCATGTTGGTTCCATTACTCGGACTACACTTTAACAAAATAAAAAAAAAAACAGCCTGATTCTGACATTAACATACAGTTTCATATAGTAACAGAAATGTACTGTAGCAATGTATGCAGTTTTTAAAAAATACTGCAATATACAGTGAATAGTAATGCATTCTGGGTTAATGTTAGAACCAACAGTGGAGAGAACCCACAAAAACAACAAAACTTTTATAAAAGAGATGCTGAACAGGAAGCCTGGCCCTGCCAACTCTGGATTTTCTTTTTGAGTATTATTTATCAGAATCCCTCTGTCTGCATCGCGATCTTTAAACATCTTGCTACTGATTTAACTTAACCAAGCAATCTTGCAGCACTTTAATGTGGTTCTTTTAATCTGCCATGCTGTGACTAGAAAGTTACACAGTTTATGAATTATTATTATTATTATTATTATTATTATTATTATTATTATTATTATTATTATTTTGTAAGGCTCAAAGTAAAGATTACTGAATCATTACAAATCATTTGGTTTGCCACTCGAGGCATTATTGTGCTTATACATTTACATTTACATTTGCTGCATTTAGCAGATGCCCTTATACTGTAGGGTTTTTTCCCCCTCTTTTTTGTGCATTTTCTCTTTAATAGGTAAAAATATAGCTGATTAGTTTCTTTGTATATTAAAACTTTGTATCTTTGTATTATAAAAATGCTTTATAAATAGCCTCTTCGTTTACATAGAATGTTGATATGAAGTTCCAGTCTTAATGTAATATTTTATACAGTAAGCTAATTGTAGAACATCAATTGGATATACCCAACTGCCAGTAGTTAAATGTAAAATCCCCAAAATATTGCAATGTTCTGTAAAACAGTGCATGGTATAATTATAGTAACATACTGTAAAATTAACAGTAAATTACTGCCAACCATGCTGACTCTTTTACTGTTAAAATACATGACAGTTTTTCTACTGTGTGGGACACATTGTACTCTGTATTGTTTAGAGCCCAGGTTGATCTATCTAAAAAATGTCTAATGGTTAGTTGCAGTAGAAGACATAGGAGAATCACTTATGTGTATGCCATTATCTATGTCAAGTCTGAACAGAAGCCAATGGCTGAATCTTACCAAGGAGCAGGTCACCTAGAGCATGTCAACCTATTATTTCCATTTGAGCGAGCACCAAAAAATCTGTAACATATGCCACTCAACAGTGGCCAATGAATGCAACGATTACTCCACCTTTTGATGGAGACATAAAAGTAATCACATTTGCCATTCATAGCATATGAAACAGGAGAGTCATCAGGGAACCTGGTCAACCTTCCTAAATAACCTGCAAATAATCAGAAATAACCTCGTAGCCACAACTCTAGCACTCATATAATAAGGGACAAAAAGAATGAGAAGGATGACTGACCACGAGCTGCAAGGAAAGTGATGAGAAATACAAGCCTTCGAGTTCAGCGTCTTAGCTTCTGAATCATTGATTTTCAGCTGAGCCATGTCTGCTGTCAAGTCATTCATTCATTTCGAGAGCAACTCAGACTGCTTTCTGGCTTTTTTGCAATGCTTATCGGTTGTCAGTGGGACTGGGCATTTACAACTCACAGGCTGTTTAGTCTGAAAATCTTGGGCCAGATTCAGCGATGAGCCAGGATTTAAAACCGCCAGCCAAGCATGTTGTGTCTGAACTCCCATCACCCAATAAACACAGGAGATGTCTGAATCACCAAAGCTTCTTAAAGAAATGCCAAGGCACTGGACACATACTGTAGTTGATGCCCAACATAATTTTACAAGAGATTCAGTCATGTATGCATGAGTGCAAATCCTGGATCATGGTTATCAGTGGTTGCTCGCAGACCCACCTCACCTGAGTATAGAAAAAAATCAAGCATTTTTTGCAATTATTGTTTAAAAACATAAAAATTGTATGATTATTTAAGAAAAAGAGTAAGGATTAGCAGCTAATAGACTTACAAGTTCAGAATGCTTTGCAAGTACAGGAAATACCAATTCTAAACTTAACAAGCTATGTTCTTAGCAGATCAACTTGAAAGGAGAAAACAAAAAAAAGGATATTATATTATAAGGTTATCCTCAAATTGGAAAAATGTAGTTATTTTGTCTTGCTAACTTGACAGTGAATCTCTAAGCTCAACTGAGAACATCCAAGTTGAGCAACATATAACAACTTATTGTATAGAATCTTTTAATTATAAAAAGAAAATACATAATCAATAGGTATACGTCAGTCCTTTTTATGTTCTTACCAAATCAGAAAAGAAAATGCACTCACCAATGACAAAAAAAAAAAAAATCTATCCACATCTTTAGAGACATGAACATCTTTATCTTCAACAGTAGTCAAAATTTGCAAAGCAGATGGCCCCATACCATGTTGGCACCTGTTGAATGAGAGTAATTTGCTGTTTTAGAAGGTGAACTAGGAGTATAATTTAAAAGCTCTATTATCTATCTATCTATCTATCTATCTATCTATCTATCTATCTATCTATCTATCTATCTATCTATCTATCTATCTATCTATCTATCTATCTATCTATCTATCTATCTATCTATCTATCTATCTATCTATCTATCTATCTATCATTTTTTGATTGGATGTTAAAATGTGGTGTTGCACTATTCCACCCCAAAAAATTCATAGATCTTCGGCCTTGATGAGTATAAAACAAAATCAGCCTTTATTTGACAATCTTTTCCAAATTCAAAGGTAGTGATTCAATCAAAAAAGGGTCTGTGTCATATCTAATAAACAGACAGTGCATATTAAGCATATACCCACTGGCATTCTAACACTTTCATAGAACCCCTGTACTCTAGAGCAGCCTGACTTCTTCATAGCATGGATTCCAGAAAGTGTTGACATTACTGCCTCACATAATTGCCTCAGATTTGTCAGTTGCACATTATGTGACTCTCCTGTTCTACCACGTCCCAAAGGTGCTCTACTGGATTCAGAATGTGGAGGCGATTAAAGCACAGAGCCTGTGCCCCACTATAGCCTCAGTTCTAAAGAGAATATTTTCTTTTTTTTCTTTTTTTCTTTTTTTAAAAATGGAAACCCTAAAAAATTAGCAGTTTCTAAAATACTCAAACCTGCCCGACTTACATGATACTGCCAGTCGGTGCTTGAATTAAGTCGTCCCCAGTTGTTGTGTAATTCATAATTTTTTTACTAAAATAATCTTGGGGACCCCTAAGTCTTTTTTGACTTGTCATGGGGGGTCCCTAATGCCTTATGGGGTCGCAGATCCCGAGAGCCCCCTCAATTCGACCCCTGCTGCCAGTGTAACAGATACAAATGAAATACGCATACTTACATTTGAATTAGTATGGCATAACATTATGACATTATAACATTATAACCAGTGAGTGAATAACACTGATTATCTCTTCATCATACTGTAGCACCTGTTAGTTTGTGAGATATTTTTAATTTTTATTGTTTAAAATTAAATTTGGTGTGTTAGAAGCAGAATAAAATTAGGATTTGAGTGAGTTTGACAAGGGCCAGATTGTGATGGCTAGATGACTGGGTCAGAGGATCTCCGAAACTGCAGCTTTTATGGGGTGTTCCTGGTCTATAAACTGTTGCTTATGTTATAACATAGAATTTAGGTTTACATTAAAGATAACATAATATTTATTATGGCCTTAAACTTATGAGTTTTAGTCTCAGACAATTACAATCTACATAATACATATATTAAGTCTGTAGCAGCCAGTACAATATTTCTTTCAGCTTTAAGTTTTTGCATAGATCATAAAATAAAATGTGTAATATGCCACATGTGTGCATGATATAAAGTGTTTTGCTCATTTGCCAGGTCAATTGATGTCAGTGTTCATTTAAACTGCCATTAGTCATGATTTTAACAACCGCAAGTTAAAAAGTAGTGAAAGAAAACTTCAGGAACTTGCTGAAACAGAGAGAAAGCTAGATCTAAAATATATATATATATATATATATATATATATATATATATATATATATATATATATATATATATATATATATATATATATATATATATATATAAAAAGCTGGTCTTGGCTGAGAAGACATGCTTTCCTTTATTTAGCAGCGGAACTGTGTTGCTTCTCCACTAACTTCTTTCACCAGCTGCTTTCCGCAGTCAATAACACTTCATGTCTTGACTTTCTTTTCTTTAAATCTGAGTAATCCCACTTCCTCTGTGTCATCTATGCCCTCCTGTTTCCTCTTCCTACTTTTCTCTGTCTCACTGGCAAAGATTTAGCGAAAAGAAATCTGTAACCTTATGTTACATGTAACTATTAAAATATTTTATAAGCGTTCTTCAAAAATGCAGTAAGGGGGGGAGGGTGGGGGGTTTATGGGTGGGTGATGTGGAAATGTTTGAAAAACTCCCCAAATTAATTTTTAGTAAGTTAAATGGTTTTCTTTCGAGGTTCTCACAGGCTCAATAGGTTTTGAACTCACAATATTATTGTCCTAAGCAACTCAGGCTCACAAACAATATATAAAATGGGTCATGTTTTGATCATGTTTAATGCATGATGTGATGATTTTGCTATCTACTGTTACCCAATAAATATATGAGTAATCTGACATAGCAGTCATCAAGTGCTTGAACTGCTGCCAATTCTCTTGCATAACGCTTTCCTCCAGTGTCATGATATATTAAAGAGATATCCCAGTTATTTCTGTAACAAAAAACACCTCCATGATACTTCAAGGCATTTCCTGAAATTCAGGTTGTTGTTTTTTTTGAGTGCTTAGTAAAGCTGGTTTCACACTGTTCTTGGCATGTGCTGTGCTTGTCATTCTGGTGTACATAATTTTATTCTAAAAAAAAAAATGGCAGCATGCCAGGCTGGGTGAAGTAGTGGGATTGACACTCTGGAGAATGGAGAGTGTGTCTTCAGCATTGGTAAATGTGCAAGAAATCTTGTTCGAGCCAAATATAGAGCTGCAAAATCTCGAAAATGCCTTTGTCAGATTTATTTTCAGAGCTTCTTCAGGCCAACCTTTTTTCATTCTTATAGTAGTAGTTATGTTTAGAATAATCTGATGATCAGAGCAGATAATTACCAAATCAGTGAAGAGAAAATGCATTCCAGGGAAACTGCATGTGATGTGCATAAAACATTTTTTCCCGACTGATATTGTGCCACTAAATTTATATAAACATAGTGCATAATGTATATTCAAATACATATAAGTTATGTACTCATAACTTATAACTATATATTATGTTAAGCTGCTGGTCATCTTTTGGGAACATGTTCTTAAAAATCCCATACAAGCTATGAATAACTTTTGGATTTGCATATAATATTACCAATTGAGGACTCCTGAATTCTCACAGTCGATTTACGAGTGCAAAAGTAATTGGTGTTTTGAAGGCTGATAAACATGTGTGTTTTATTGTCACACGGTCAGTACAGTTATATTGCATAAGTATTGCAATTTTCAACAGATGGACTAGACATCAAAAATCACACCCAGACTGCCAACAATTTCATTTAGGAACTGCTGTTCACCTAATGTGATTTTGTAAATGTACAGAGGCAAGCAAATCTAAGTACTTGAGCTATAAACTGTTAATTATGAGCTATTATCCGTTAACTAGCGATAAAAATGAGGCAGCGATAAAAGCATGAAACCTACAACAAAAAGCCCAGTCACTGTGCCACTAAGCTTAGGTATTTTTATTTATGTTTTTTTTTTTTTTGTATGATTGCAGTATAATATTTATTACTTGGCCTTGATTTACTTTTAAACTGCATTTATATATATATATATATATATATATATATATATATATATATATATATATATATATATATATATATATATATAAACTGTATAACAAAAATTATTTTTGTTTTGAAATTACCCCACAAAAGGCCACTGAAGCAAACAAATAGTACATCAGTCAATATGGCTAATTGACTTGGGGTTTCCAATTCTTTGGAGCATATACCTCTAATCATTGGGAATCCAACAAGCAGCTGTAAAAGATCCCTTGTTGACAGAGTGTTTAGTTACCACTGATCTGATATTATTGATCGCCAGTGTTTAAATTACAGAGGGTAATGCTGACCACCATCAACTCTATATTTTTAAATCTAGTGTTGGAATTATCCAGCAATTTTGAAATGTAGTTTTGATGAGGACACCAATACTCAACCAAGTACATGAGATTATCCAGTTCTTGAAGAATCTTTGTACCAAAGACCTGGGCAGATCCCAGCAGTGGGTGGCGCAAAGTGTTGCCGGCTTCTGCCAATGGAGATTGATAAAGCCAAACTTGCTTTCTAATTAGCGTCAACAGCCACAAGGATTTCCCCTCGCCCGGTTACTACGGCTTCTGTTGCTTGGAGTGCTGCCTGCATGATCTCTGTTCCCATTACTGATGTCATGTCTGTGAAATTTATTTCTGTTTTTAAGTGAATGAATCTTTCTAATTCAGTTTCATGTTCTGACTCATATTTCTAATGCACTTTAAGTCCTGCTTGTGTGACTGCTTTTTTTGCTGTGAAAAAGCAAAACCCAATTGTGTAAAAATGACTGATGGCATTGAAATCATACTTCATATGCATTTGCAATTACATTTGTATTCTTATTTATGACCACCCTTTTCCAAAAATACCTGCAATGATATCACTCAGAAAAAGCGTAAGCACAAATCATTTTAATAAGTGAAATCATGAGATTAATCTAAATTAAAGCATGTAATTAACATTGAATTGCTTTCACATATATATTGCAGCATAAATAATATTTAGTTCATTGAAATCGAAATCCGACACGTTTTCTTATATGGAAGGGTTTGTATTGGTGGGTGGGAACATATTCAGGTGCAGACCAAAATACACCATTCTGCTTATGACCTCTAGCAATTGGATTGCAGAAAGATAGCAATTCAATCTTGTATCAAACCCATTGCAGGAAGTGGATTAAACAGGTTGTGTATTTTGGGTCATAGGGGTGGGTAAAGTATTAAATTGAGCCATGAGGTGTACACTGAGCCAAAGGACAGTTCTGCAGAAATGCCTTGCATTCCAGATTACTGAGACGGATGAATAAAACAGAAAGATAAATTCTGGAGGAAATGTACAGAAATGATGTAATTATATACTATTACACTTGGGTAATTTTAAATGATTTTAGATATATATGCATACTTGTTAAAGTCTTGTCTTTTTCACAGTATTTCCAATCAAACAATGCAGGAGTTTTATGAATACATTATCAGGCCTACACACGCCTTAGCAATTTTTTTTGTCCGTTATATGCATGTCAGTAAAACTAAACCAAACAAAATAAGCAATGAATTATTGCCTCTTCTGTTGCCTTTAACATTTATATGTTAATACTGAAGATGATTAAGGTAGATTTGGTAAAATAATACATTGTTTATTCATATATATATATATATATATATATATATATATATATATATATATATATATATATATATATATATATATATATATATATATATATATATATATATATATATATATATATATATACAGTGAGGAAAATAAGTATTTAAACACCCTGCTATTTTGCAAGTTCTCCCACTTAAAAATCATGGAGGGGTCTGAAATTGTAATCGTAGGTGCATGTCCACTGTGAGAGACATAATCTAAAAAAAAAATAATCCAGAAATCACAGTGTATGATTTTTTTACTATTTATTTGTATGATACAGCTGCAAATAAGTATTTGAACACCTGAGAAAGTCAATGTTAATATTTGGTACAGTAGCCTTTGTTTGCAATTACAGAGGTCAAACGTTTCCTGTAGTTTTCACCAGGTTTGCACACACTGCAGGAGGGATTTTGGCCCACTACTCCACATAGATCTTGTCTAGATCGGTCAGGTTTTTGGCCTGTCGCTGAAAAAACACGAAGTTTGAGCTCCCTCCAAAGATTCTCTATTGGGTTTAGGTCTGGAGACTGGCTAGGCCAAGCCAGAACCTTGATATGCTTCTTACAGAGCCACTCCTTGGCTGTGTGCTTCGGGTCATTGTCATGTTGGAAGACCCAGCCTCGACCCATCTTCAATGCTCTAACTGAGGGAAGGAGGTTGTTCCCCAAAATCTCGCAATACATAGCCCCGGTCATCCTCTCCCTAATACAGTGCAGTCGCCCTGTCCCATGTGCAGAAAAACACCCCCAAAGCATGATGCTACCACCCCCATGCTTCACAGTAGGGATGGTGTTCTTGGGATGGTACTCATCATTCTTCTTCCTCCAAACACGTTTAGTGGAATTATGACCCAAAAGTTCTATTTTGGTCTCATCTGACCACATGACTTTCTCCCATGACTCCTCTGGATCATCCAAATGGTCATTGGCAAACTTAAGACGTGCCTGGACATGTGCGGGTTGAAGCAGGGGAACCTTCCGTGCCATGCATAATTTCAAACCATGACGTCTTAGTGTATTACCAACAGTAACCTTGGGAACGGTGGTCCCAGCTCTTTTCAGGTCATTGACCAGCTCCTCCCGTATAGTTCTGGGCTGATTTCTCACCTTCCTTAGGATCATTGAGACCCCACGAGGTGAGATCTTGCATGGAGCCCCAGTCCGAGGGAGATTGACAGTCATGTTTAGCTTCTTCCATTTTCTAATGATTGCTCCAACAGTGGACCTTTTTTCACCAAGCTGCTTGGCAATTTCCCCATTGCCCTTTCCAGCCTTGTGGAGGTGTACAATTTCGTCGCTAGTGTCTTTGGACAGCTCTTTGGTCTTGGCTATGTTAGTAGTTGGATTCTTACTGATTGTATGGGGTGGACAGGTGTCTTTATGCAGCTAACGACCTCGATCAGGTGCATCTAATTTAGGATAATAAATGTAGTGGAGGTGGACATTTTAAAGGCAGAATAACAGGTCTTTGAGGGTCAGAATTCTAGCCGATAGACAGGTGTTCAAATACTTATTTGCAGCTGTTTCATACAAATAAATAGTTTAAAAATCATATATTGTGATTTCTGGATTTTTTTTTTTTAGATTATGTCTCTCACAGTGGACATGCACCTACCATGACAATTTCAGACCCCTCCATGATTTCTAAGTGGGAGAACTTGCAAAATAGCAGGGTGTTCAAATACTTATTTTCCTCACTGTATATATATATATATATATATATATATATATATATATATATATATATATATATATATATATATATATATATATATATATATATATATATGAGATATAGAAGTTTTTTACAATTAAATGTAATTTATTAACTTGATAGATAGATAGTTAATTTATTAACTTGATAGAGGCGTTCCCAGGCCAGCCGGGAGACATAGTCTCTCCAGCGTGTCCTAGGTCTTCCCCGGGGTCTCCTCCCAGTGGGACGCGCCCGGAACACCTTCCCGGGAAGGTGTCCAGGAGGCATCCGGAACAGATGCCCGAGCCACCTCAGCTGACCCCTCTCGATGTGGAGGAGCAGCGGCTCTACTCTGAGCTCCTCCCGAGTGACCGAGCTTCTCACCCTATCTCTAAGGGATCGCCCAGCCACCCTGCGGAGAAAGCTCATTTCGGCCGCCTGTATCCAGGATCTTGTCCCAGAGCTCATGACCATAGGTGAGAGTAGGAACGTAGATTGACCGGTAAATCGAGAGTTTCGCCTTGCGGCTCAGCTCTTTCTTCACCACGACAGACCGGTACATTGACCGCATTACTGCAGAAGCTGCACCGATCCGTCTGTCAAACTCCCGTTCCATCCTTCCCTCACTCGTGAACAAAACCCCAAGATATTTAAACTCCTCCACTTGAGGCAGGAACTCTCCACCAACCTGAAGTGGGCAAGCCACCCTTTTCCGACTGAGGACCATGGCCTCGGATTTGGAGGTGCTGATTCTCATCCCAGCCGCTTCACACTCGGCTGCAAACCGTCCCAGTGACTGCCGAAGGTCTCGATTTGTTAAAGCCAACACAACAACATCATCTGCAAAGATCAGAGACGAAATCGCGTTCTCACCAAACCAGACACCCTCCGGCCCCTGGCTGCGCCTAGAAATTCTGTCCATAAAAATTATGAACAGAACTGGTGACAAAGGGCAGCCCTGCCGGAGTCCAACATGCACCGGGAACAAGTCTGACTTACTGCCGGCAATGCAAACCAAGCTCATGCTTCGGTCGTACAGGGACCGGACAGCCCTTAGTAAAGGACCCCGGACCCCATACTCCCGGAGCACCCTCCACAGGCCGCCGCGAGGGACACAGTCGAATGCCTTCTCCAAATCCACAAAACACATGTGGACTGGTTGGGCAAACTCCCATGAACCCTCCAGCACCCTGAAGAGGGTATAGAACTGGTCCAGTGTTCCACGGCCTGGACGAAAACTACACTGTTCCTCCTAAATCTGAGGTTCAACTATCGGCCGTATTCTCCTCTCCAGTACCCTGGCATAGACTTTCCCAGGGAGGCTAAGAAGTGTGATCCCCCTATAGTTGGAACACACCCTCTGGTCCCCCTTCTTAAAAAGAGGGACCACCACCCCGGTCTGCCATCCCAGAGGCACTTTCCCCGACCGCCACGCGATGCTGCAGAGGCGTGTCAGCCAAGACAGTTATAAAACTATATTTTACAATTTTAAACATAGTTATTTCTTTCAAGTAGTCAGAATACAGAGAAGTGCATCTTGTAACTTATTTTGATGCTTCCATCAAACTCTGCAACCTTTTTCAATTGCTCTGTCTCAAGAATAAATTTAGGGAGGCTAACAAACAAAACTTTCTGACTTAAAAATTAAATTAGAAGTGGCCTTTCTTCTTTCTTTAACTTTAAGGCTTTTTTTTTTTTTTTTTTTTAAGTCATCCCCTTATGAATTGTATAATTAATGCATTCTTTCTGGGATGCCTGCTCACACTGTCCCCTTGTCTATGTGTGTGTGTGTGTGTGTGTGTGTGTGTGTGTGTGTGTGTGTGTGTGTGTGTGTGTGCGGGTGTGTGCGCGTGTGTGTTTGTGTGTGCATGCATTTGTCCTCTTCAATGACAAAAGCTGTCATCTAGTTATCATTCCGATGCTGGGACACGTCTCAAACAGAAAACGGGCCTCTAGATCATAGGATGGACTTCCATTAGTGCAAATCAAATTAAGCCCTGCATGCCAATCTCATTTCTTTAAGCTCATCTATCTCTGTGCCTTATTTTCAAAATCCAAGTCTGAAGTGGCTCAGTCGTGTTTTAATGATGTCCATGTAGGAGAAATCTGTGCCCTTAAACTCCTGCTAGATGAAACCTGAATCATGTGAAAGAAACTGAAGGAGGATTGACAGATGAAAAACTACAAGGACACATACCTGGTGCAGAAGATCTTTTATCCATGACAGACACTCCCAAGTGATATCTCGTGCTCACACTCTCTCGCTCCAAAATATTTCACCCAAAATATGAGCTGTAAATTCGACCTCTAACATAATTTGTAGTATTTCTAGATGATTACTATTATTTTGCTTCTTTTATTCCAATCATCATTTCATCAATCAGAGAAAAAGGATGCTATGGATATCTTAATTTTTTTTTTTTTTTTTTTAGCTTTCCTCTCATCGCTATCATCATCGGATGATTGCGGCTCTCACACTCTTAGTTTATTCTGCAGCTGAAACTCACCCTCGAAATGATGAGACCATTTTGACCTACTGTCTCAATCTCTATATATTTCTTTCTTTTAATCTCTGTCTTTCTACCGATCCACAACTGCAGACCAAAAGTAGGCCTGCTGATAACATCCTTTCTTCTTTATCACTTCGTGTCAATTTCTTATCATCTTTTTCTCTTTTTGTCACCTTTTGTCTCTCTTTTTTTCTCTCATCTTGAATTCATGTAATGGCATTAATATATTAGTATATAGTACGTAAGTATGCACAATTTTGCTAAATATTGTATAACAAGAATTACAATAATAATAATAGGAAAGACAAGAATTACAGCATTAATATTAATACTACTACTACTACTACTACTACTACTACTACTAATAATAATAATAATAATAATAATAATAATAATAATAATAATAATAATAATATTAATAATAATAATAATAATAATAATAATAATAATAATAATAATAATAATAATAATAATAATAAAATAATAATAATGAAAGCTCTAAGAGTCTCTCCATTATAACATTCTTTTATTTTTTGTTTTCTTTTGATCATGACATAAGTTGTTTTCTTGTTATTACAACTTAATTTAGTATACATAAAAAAATCTGTTTTGTTGCTCTCACAACTGATTTTTCTTGTGATCTCGACAAAACAGATCTTGTTTTCTGGCTCCTCATGATCTTAACATAAAAAAAAAAAAAAAAAAAAAAAAAACTTTTTCTCAGGATGTTATTTTATCACGATCACGAGAAAACAAGAAAGAAGACATTATAATTTATGGCCTTTGGGGATTTCCGAAAAAAAAATCCTACTACTACTACTACTACTACTACTACTACTACTACTACTACTACTACTAATCTCTTCTTTTTCTTCTTTCGGCTGCTTCCATTAGGGGTCGCCACAGCGGATCATCCGTCTCCTACTACTACTACTACTACTACTACTACTACTAATAATAATAATAATAATAATAATAATAATAATAATAATAATAATAATAATAATAATAATAACCACAACAATGTATTGTAATGCCAGAACCTATCACCGGTTAAGTGGACAGGAAATTTACCCCTTAATGAGATATTAGTCCATTGCAGGGCACTATGCACTTAGCACTTATTCATACCTATGGGCAATATAGTCTTGGCATTTTACCTACCTGCAGAATAAAATGGATAGAGACTGGAGAACTCCAGGAATCCTGGAGCTGTGACGTTGCAAAATAACCTGTTGCTTTAACATGCCAATCTGCCTAGCTGAAGAACTCCCACAGAAAACCCACAAACAAAAACAAGCAGAACACATGGAATGCCACAAAAATAGTAACCCAAGCTCAGTACCAATTCCTAGAAGTTTGGGGTGGCAACATAACCTATTTCACCCAGGCTCAATAACTTTCAACTAAATTTAATACATATCAATATGTACATTTCCTGAACAATTCATAATATGCCAAAAATATAATGAGAAGCATGAATTTTTGGTTATGACTAACAGAAAATAGGAAGGGTGTCAGTGTGAGAGGGTTATAGGAAGGCAGTAACATTTTATTAATCATGTAGAGTATGAAGAAATATTACAGTGACACCCCGGCAGTGGAAGTATGGACTATTTGGAATAGTATGCCTCTAAATAATACCTGGAGATTCTGCATTTCTTTTTCTTGAGTGACATGTAATTCTGGTTTCTATGTGTACATTATTTTTGTGAATATGAATTTTGTGTTTGACAAAAAAAACATATTCGAGTAAACAAGTAAATAAAAATGCAGCCGTGTCTTTATTCGAGAGTAACATATGTTAGCTGTCTGTCTAAAATATGGTCTAAGATCACCTCACTGCATGCATGCATGGTGAGATTAAACGTTGTATTTTTCTTTTACTTTTGAGCTGAAGTAATCTTTAGCAAAGAAGCAGTTTTCAGAGACACTATTTCATTTTAAAACATATAAGGAGGGGACTTAACTGATTTCACATTGTGAAAATCTGACACCGGTCTCATAGGGAATCATTGTAAGAAGGATGAATCTCGCTGCTTTCAGAATGGCTGTAGTATGCTACGTTTTTTGAAGATGCCATGAAGTTGTAGTGCACTGTGATAGCTGTCAAATGCACTGTAAGAGTAAATTGGGATTTGCTGTCTAGCGGTCCATGGAGAAATTGTAACTTTCTGGGATAAAAAAAAAAACCGCATCACATCCAGCAAATAAACTGTTTACCATTAATGTAATTTGTTATTGTGCTTAAGTAGCTTTTTTGCGCATCTGTACTTTACTGAAGTATTTCCATTTGGGGAGACTTTAACTTAATTTCAAAGTCAAATATTTTAATTTGTACTCAACTACATTTTGAAACTTCTGACTCAAACTTGACAACAAGTGGCCTTTTTTGGGCTCATGATAAATTGAATAGATATTACTCAGTATTTGACTTATTAATTGCATTCTAATAATAGATTGGTTTAACATTAGAGTATTTTTACATAAACTGAGTTGTTTAAGCAAGAGTCTTTTGACAAAAATGATAAAAAGGACATTATAGCCAGGATAAATAATAGTACTTTAGATTACTAAGTACATTTCAAGGCAAATACTTCTGTACTTTTACTCACATTAAAGTATATAGGGAGCACTTTAACTTTTACTGGAGTAATATTTTACCTAGTGTGACTACTTTAACTCAAGTAAAACTCATGGTTTAACTCCTGGTTTGTGTACTTCCTCCACTCACTTGGCCTGCATATGGATGCCAGGTTATTTGGAAAAAATATATTTATTCTAGGTGGAAGTAAGAAATATAAATAAAGCACATAAAAATTGCCAGCCATCTCAAGGCCATAAGCAGGTATTTGCAGTTTTCTGAAATCAATGTAACCTGGTATTAGTACAAATAGGTGCAGATTTCATGAAGGAGAGGACTATGATTCATGCAGCCATCACATAAACATCAATCGGCAGTAGGCAGAGAGTGCTCATATGGTAGTTTGTGATGAACAGACTCGTGGCATGAGCAAAGGTTCTGGAAATCTTTGCACTAGTTGCTTTTGTTGAGTTCAAACCAAGCAATAGCAAAAGAGGGTGGGTGGTGGGGGATTGTTTGAGAACAGTTTGTGCATTGTTTACTGCTGAAGCACTGCTTTTGTCAGCTTTTATGCTTAGAAAAAGAGATTACAAAAATTGAAGGAATTTAACTGATTTAGAGAAAGATTAAGTGAATATTTTAGGGGGGCTGAGATGAATAATAAGGAGCTTAAGTCTCCCTAAATCACATGAGGCTGGTGCCCATCTTCAGCTTCAAAAGGTTTAGGGTGTAGACACTGGCTGCATAAGCATGAGTCTTGCTGCATGGCTCTTTTTAACATTTGGTGTGTAATAAAAGATTGGGGTGTCCTTTTTATGCACAGAAAAGCCATAAATGTCAGAGATGCATATTAGAAGAAACCCAGCTAACTTCACAAGCAAATCAAATATGACATTGTATAGCAGGGGTACCACACGTGTGACACATAGTCACATGCCTACTAGATAGAATATTTGGAGGAGAGAGTGCATAGAGAGAAATACATCTGTAAATGTATTTATGTTTTTATTATATTTTTCTTGATAATATTTCCTAAAAGGACCCCCACACACACATACACACACACACACACACACACACACACACACACACACACAAACCAATTTTGTAAACAATGAACATTTAAACAACTGTAGGCTTCCTGTCCACTCAAACCAGAATGGTTATTCTCTTCTGACCTCATCTCATCCATCTGTTTTTATAAATAATCTCTATTTAATGTTATTAAATGTAATTCATAATTCATTTTATGTGAATAAAGCTTTTAACAATGTACATGAAGTCCCAAAAAAGCTATACACAGATAAAAAAGGTAATAAAGCTTGAATGTATAAGTTTAGTGCCTATAAGTTTATCCCTAATGAGAGAGTGGAGACAGTCACAAGGAAAATCTCCCAGCAAGAGTATTAGGAAGAAACTTTGAGAGAAACCTGACTCAAAAGGAAAGCCATCCTCATCCGAGTGGTACCTAATGTCCATTCATTATAGTTTTATCATTGTTTAGGTTTACTGTTTAGTGATGGGCACTTAAATGCAGAACATTTCATGCAAATTGCAGTCCTTAGCCTTTGTAGCATAATGTTGATGCTAATTCCAGTCCAAATTCATCCTCACAGTTTTTAAGTTGCTCAGTAACTTCATGGCTCTTTAGGCTGTTCATGTGGAACCATCCTCAGCTGCACTGAGTGGCCTCCAATTGAAAAGAAAAAACAAAACAAAAAAAACCTCTAGGGCTGTTGTGCTCAACCATCCCAGGAGATCAGCAGTTTCTAAAACACTTTCACAACCATTCCACCTTTATTGTCAATTTGATCGCATTTTCCAATTCAGATGTTTGATGTGAACATTCAACAACTGAAGCTCTTGACGTGTATCCTCATGATTTGAGTGGGTGATTGATTAATTGCATGAATGAGCAGGTGTGCATGTGGTTCTTTTATGTATATGCGTGTGTGTGTGTGTGTGTGTGTGTGTGTGTGTGTGTGTGTGTGTGTGTGTGAGTGTGTGTGTGTGCATGTTTAAATCAACTCCATGTTATCCATGCACATGAGAGAAGACAAAGGGCACTCAATCTCTTTCCCTTCCTCTCTGCACATCTCTTGTTCTTTGTCTCTCGCCTTCTCTGCTAACAAGGCTTAAGAGGATGCTACCAGCTGTGGAATCATAGGACGATGGTTTTAACCTATTAAGCCATCTTTATGCGCTCTGTGCAATGTTTCCTCACAACACACTGTATAAATGACATATGCACACTCTGTAATGGGATTTAACAAAGTGCAGCCAAACGTCAATCATTAGATGAAGTACACACAGCCTATTGTAAAGCAGCACTATTACTGTTTGAGTTAAAACCTGCACTGAAAATAAACATAATGAAATAATAAATAAACATAATAATAAAAAACGTATATATATATATATATATATATATATATATATATATATATATATATATATATATATATATATATATATATATATATATAAGTTTTTTATTATTATGTTTATTATATATATATATTTATATATATATATATATATATATATATATATATATATATATATATATATATATATATATATATATATATATATATATATATATATATATATATATATATATATATATATATATATACGTTTTTTATTATTATGTTTATTTATTATTTCATTATGTTTATTTTCAGTGCAGGTTTTAACTCAAACAGTATATATTTATATATATATATATTTTTTTTTTTATTTATTTATTTTTTTTATTACTTATTTACTTTTTTTTTTTTTTTCCCATAAAAGAAAAAAAAAACTTTCCTCTTTCTGCTTGTTTACCTTTTTTTCTACAGCATATCTGGACATTATTTACATTGTTTTGTCTTCAGGTCAAAATATGCATTCAAAAACTTTTCTGATCAATATTTATATTATATATTAAGTTGTTAAAATGCCAAGTTAGCACATCTGTCTTATTATCTGTGTTATTAGGTGATGAGATTTCAAAGGCATGTTAATTAGGGTTATGTTATTCTAGTATCATCAGGTCCACTTTGGACTGTAAACTATTCACTAGTGTGTATACTGTTTCCAAAAAAAACAACTTTTAGACAATCCAGAATCAGACTAAGAAGGGGAAAGTGGGGTAAGGGGATAATTGACAGATGGAGATAGATCAGTAATTGTTGATAGATAGAGTAGAAAAAGTTACAAAACACAGTAGCTTACAGTTTACATTCAAAAAATATTTTCTATTACAATTCATTAAATTCAAATGAACCGATATATTAATAATAAAAAAAAGAATAATAATTTAGTCAGTGGCAAATACATCAGTGTTTTGATCATAGTGTGTTCTTCTCCTAATGTAACAAGTAACATTAACGTAGTCTGTTAGCTAGTTTATTCATGTCCCTTATTGTTTTAATGAAATACATAGACATTAACAGAGATTTCTATATAAACGGTATCTATTATAGATGGTGACTTGCTCCATCTGGCTTTCATAAATAATTCTACTTAGCTATTTTGATATTTTAATTTAAAGGTATTTAATATCCATTTTCTTACATAGAGGCATTTGTTATACATTTGCCATGATTTAAAATGTATTGGTTGTTAAATCAACCATGTACAAACTAGAATACTGAAAAAAGGCTACATTAAAAAGAAAAGTTCAATTGAGTCTAAATGTGTTAGAAAAAAATTACAAGTGTTATGTTCTTGCCTATTACACATTTAATGAACTCATTAATGAATGACCTCTAATGCACCATGGTTATCACTAATTGAGGTTTGATCTGTTTAATAGATTCCAACCACTTTATTAGGAGTACCTGTACATCATCTTATTTATGGAGTACTTAAAACAGCCAATTATGTGGTAGCAGTAAAATGCAAAAAACTCATATACTGGTCAAAAATATTCAGTCATTATTCACATTACATTCGATTAGGAAAAAAGTGTGATCATTGTGACTTTGAGCATGTCATGATTAATGACACCAAATAGGCTAGTTTGTGTTTTTCATAAACTTTCATCTATCTAGTCTCTACTGGACAGTTAACGCTTAGAACACATTCTCCTGGTCTATTTCTAGTCTTCAGCTGTTTAGATTCAATGAGTGTATGCCTGAGGTTGCCCCAGATTCTTGCTCTTAGCTAACAACAGTGAAACTTCATGAGCTCCTGTGTTGTGTCTGAGATGCTTTTCTACTCACCACAGCTGTAAAGATTATTTATTTGAGTTCCTATAGACTTCCTGTCAGCTCAAACTAATCTGATCATTCTCCTCTGATCTCTCTCATCAAAAACTGGTTTCAGTCTGCAGACAGGGCTGAGGTCTGGTGAAGGCCACAGCATCTAATTTACATAATTTTATAACTAATCAATAAGCTATATAACTTATCGAGCCACCATGTTGATCGGGCACTGTTGATCGGGCATCATCATTCAGTGAGAGACTATTTTCACCAGGATAGAAATGTTTCATTATTGGATAAAGGTAATCAGTCAGAATAAGTTTGTATTGATTTGTAGGACAACCGTACCTAAAACATGAAAGAAAAATATCCCCATTTAATACTGAACTATATGGCTATGCAATCATCTACTATTTATTTATTTATTTATTTATTTATTTATTTATTTATTTATTTATTTATTAAAAGTTCTTTGCTCTTCTGCATGTATTTTACCAGAGATTAAGTTATAACATTTTAACATATAATAACCCCTAAGGTTAAAAAGGCATACAATTGCATTTAATGATAGTACAAAGTACAAAGCATTGTATTGTATAGAACATAAATTTATCAAATATCATTTATTAATTTAATCTGAAAAGTATAATTAATGGGCATGAAAAATCTGTCTGTATATCATTCTTTATTCATAAGCTGCAAATTGAGATTCCAGAATTTCAGCCCATCTAGCAATCATTCTTTTTTTGATCATAATAACATTTAACTTTCATGAAAGGGCAAATAATTATAGATTCAGATTATTTTTTGATTGCACATCAACACTATCTAACCTATTTTAAGCCTTCATAACTATGATGTTTCTCAATATTATTTTAGTTTTAATTATATATGTAGTTTTTTTTTTTTTTTTTATTAGACTTTGCTGGCAGATTTATATGTATACAATATGAACTGCGTTGTGGCTTTGATTTCTTGCATGAATGTCAGTTTGTTTTTTAACCTGAGGTAAATGTCATTCATATCAACATAAGCTTCACTGTCACTCTTCATTCAGTAGCTCACTGCCTGCTTCTACATTAGTGGGTGTAGGGTATATGAAATTGGGAAATAATTTTCAATTATATTAATTGCCCAGCAATAGGTTGTAGCACTGAGCTAGTCCAGCAGTAGGCACAGCTCTGTCAGTTTAACCAGGGATTATGAACAAAGCCTTATGACTCACTGTGCACAATTCTTCAGTGAAATTTGCACTAAAAGAATGTTCTCATTCACCTTTTAGTTTGCAGTAGTGGAGACTTGGCTGAGATCAGTGTGGAATCATCTAGATTTATAGTAAAAAAAAAAAAAAAAAACTCTGATGTTGAAGTCTAGAGATCCAACCGGATAGAAATGTAATGGCCTCAAATACTTTTGTGAGTTCCTGGACTTAATGCTGAAGGGTATGTATTCTCTGTATTCCTGCCTTTTCTAATCCAGTGCTGCTGATAAATTAGTTGCAGATCAATTGGTTGAATTCTAATTTACTGTTCTTTGGGGTCAATTATTTGCTTTTATGTTGATAAAATGTCAAAATCATAAAATGGAATTGTGCTTTCTTTGAACTTGCATTCAAATGCGTTTGACACCAAACATGACCTCTTCATTGAGATCCTTCTTTCTCTGATGGCTTACGCATTTATAATGAATTACACATACATAAGGTTAAGTATCCTAAGCAAGGTTTGAAACAAAAATGTGCTTTTGCTGATCTTGCAACAGACATTTAGAAACAATCCTGTTCCATTATTTTCCTGCAGAGATGGCCCAGGCCAGGGGTCTCCAATCTTTTCCAGAAAGGGCCAGTGTGGGTGCAGGTTTTTATTCCAACCAAGCAAGTCCACACCAAATTCTACCTGTTCAAATCTAATGATCTTAATTTTCAATGACTATCAGGTGTGACCATTAATTGGTTGGAATGAAAGCCTGCACCCACACTGGCCCTTTCTGGAAAAGATTGGAGACCCCTGGTCTAGGCCTTCTCTTCCTGCTATAGCAGAGTGGTCTGGAATCTTGAGTGTTGTTGCTAATTCTGTAGTCATTTTCTTGACAATCTACAGGCAGGCAAAGGAAATATGTTTATGTAAAGAAACAATGTCCTTTCTAACTATATGTTAAGCTTTCCTGTTATGATTTATGAGACAATAGGGGTTATACCTATTGGTCACTGCTAATTTTCCTACAACTAAACAAAACACTGCCAGCTCTTAAATTTGTTGGAAATAATGTTTTTTTTGGCTGAAGTTCCCATGTTTTTTATTAGTTAACTACAACAATTTTAACTTTGCCTGCTGTCCTGTTACAAAGTCTCTAAGCACCATTTGTTATAATGATAATGTGATGCTAGAGCACAGATCTATCCAACAACTTGATCAAAGCATGTCAATAATCTAAATTAGAAAGTTTTTTCCAAACATTTCTGTTCTATTTTAGTTGATCCCTCAGCTAATATGATTTTGATGATATGATCGTCTTCCTCGTAATTTTTACTGCACTAAAAATTTTGGGGAAACCAGTCTGCTGTTAAAAGACTATTGGTTTTATTGAAAGGTTCTGGCATGTATGCAAACTGCCGGGCAACTGAGAGTGAAATTTTATGAGGAAAGAGAATCCAAACCATAAAACCAAGACTTGGGCCAGATGATCAATAAACTAGAGAAAAATATTAATGCAGCAAATGTCAAAACTGGAACAGGAACAACAAAACCAGATTGTGAGTCTGTGATGCTCTCTGGGAAATGGATTTCACAGCTGAATGTGACACTGAGATGACACTGAAAACACTACCAGCTGAATACTTTGTCATAGGATGGTGTTTACAGCACAGATAACGAAGGTCTTATTTAGTTCTGTGTAGTCACATGTACCTCAAGTACCTCATCCTGGAGTTATGTTGTTTCATGTCACTGTATATTGTACAAATGCAATGTGGCTTAAATGATATAAAATAATGAAAGAACACTTGACCTAATCGATTTATTAAGAAAAAAAAGGTAATAATAAAAATATTAGAAGAGAAATGTATATATTTTTCATGAAGGGTAAATAATTTTGCCACTATACTTTTTTAAAAGAAAATAAAGTTACTTAAAATCTTCTTCTCAGAATTATACTTGTTTTTATCCAGAAGCGATAATTAGCCTTTGTTAGATCTTTGTTTTTTTAAAACATTTTAACATATTGTGGAATGTTTATTTTGTACAAATTTTGGTGGTATGGATAGAAACATAAAGAGAAGCAACTGACATGTGGCCGTCTATGAACTGAACTTTTTTCGCTGATGCCTGATTAATACATGACTTTAACCGTCTTCATCTTTAGTAGTTCAATGTCAAGAAATCCCAGCCCACTTAAAAAGTCCACTCTTTTATTCCACTCACTTCTTTTTTTCCCCTTTTTTTTCCTTTTACTTCTGTTCTCTCCTCCACTAATCTGCAGCTGCCGCTCATTCCGATTCAAATCCCCAGTGACAGCGGAGGTCGGCCTTCGCCTCACGTTGCCATAGCTCCCCAGCTTCTATGGTCTGTATTTGATATGAATGATGGATAAAAAAACCCTTGGGCTCACTGACATGGAGACTAAAAACTTCAGCAATAAATGTATATCAATGGGTCCAAAAGTTTAATGGATTAGTAATGTGTTCTCATAAACAAAACCATACACAACGTTACTTATGTTAATCAGTAGCAAAGCACAACATTTTAAATTGGTTTATTATTGTTTTACTACAGTATACACAGTATAACATGCAGTAAAATGTTTATTGCAGCTGTCCCATGGCCTAGGAAGAATAATGAATGAAATGAATAAAAATTGCAAAATTTAAGAATAAATATATATTAAAACAAAAAGAATATTTGAACTTACAATGTAATCAAATAAAATATAATATATATGCAATTTTAATAAAAAGACATTTTACAATCCTAGTAAGGCAGAAACAGGGTGGCTTATTGTGATTATTCCTAATAAAGTGCAATTGTTTTGCAATTAAACGTAAGTGTAAGTATGTTGTGTAAAGAAAGTCAGTCTTTAGTACAAAATAGTACAAAATAACAGGATGAGGTAGTGAGTGTTGTAAAGTGAGTCCAGTCTTTCATGTACTTCTGGTTTAGGGCTCGAATTGCCTGTGGGAAATATTTATCTGACCACAACTGATTGAATAGTCCATTGTTGGATGGCTGAGGTCCTTTATTATCTTTCTGGCCTTTGTCCAGCACTGCCTGCTGTAGATGGTCTGCAGGTCAGAAAGCTCAGTGCGGATGATACACTCTGATCGCACCACTTTCTGGAGAGCTCATCTGGTACTATTTCCAAACAGGGCTGTAACATTTCCCATCAGTATGCTCTTAAGTGGCATAGGTGTAAAAGTTCCTGAGGACCTTGGAGGGCAGTTTGAAAGCCTCAAAAGTGTCTATAGTGGAACAGATGCTAATGGGTTTTCCTCACCAAGGTGTTGATGTGACGGGACCAGGACCAGGTACAAAAAAAAATGTCCACTTTCTACCAGGGTCTTGTTGATCACAAGTGAGTGGTATCTCTTCTCCTGCTTAGTGCTAAAGTCCACAACCAGCTACTTTGTTTTGCTGATGTTCAAGAGGAGATTGTTTTCCTTGCACCAATACTCTAGGCTTTTTATCTCCTTCAAGTAGGCCTGCTCATCATTACCGGGAATCTAGCAAACCACAACAAAGAGTACAGCAGAGGGCTCAATACACATCCATAGGGGGCTTCAGTGCTGAGTTGAAGGAGGGTGCGACTGTGGTCTGCCTGCCAGGAAGTTGAAAAGCCTCTGACACAGTAATGAGCTCAATCCCAGGTCTGAACCCAGGACCAATAAAATGCAGTTAGTGTCTAACCAATAGTGCATAAGTGGCCTATTTACAGTAAATAGCAATGTTAAATGACAATATGGGTTCATATGTACAACAGCGGGAGAGGTTAATGTACAGAAAGTGCAGTATAGCTGTGCAAAGATTGTAAAGTGAATGACATGTCGAGAAAATAACATGCTCAAATAAAATGATTTAAATTTATGCACATATATAAGGGTAGGTATGATATATCATACATAGTATATACAGAAAAAAAATTTGGGTGGAATATACAGTTGTGCAATGATAAACACAAGTTATGGATAGTGCAATGATGAATGAAGCAGTGCAATATAGACAATATAGACATTCTTTGGAGAAAATTATGGTGAAAAATGCTGAGCTATAGTCAACAAATAACATTTTAAAATAATCTGCATTCCTAGTGTTCAGATGGCTAAGGATTGTGTGAAGGAAGTGAGTGTTAGGAGTGATTTGAATGGTATGCAAACTGTAATGGTTTCTGGGTGTCAAAGTAATAATGAGGTAATAAAGTCTCTAACCAATCTCAAAGCTACAGGACAACAAACATCAAGGCAAGGGGCTGAGGTATCTTTGGGACAGGAATGATGGTGGACTGTGTGAAGCCCATTGGGATTACAGACTCTTTCAAGAAGAGGTTAAATATCTCTGTAAACACAAGTGCTAGCTTGTCAGCGCAAGCCCAAGGGCCTGACCTGTGGTGTTGCCTAGTCTTACACTCTTTATACGCTGTATCTCTCAATCCTAATGTGGATGCTTGTGTATGTATCAAGGAGGGCATGACTACAGCCTGTCAGTTGAGTTATTTATTAAATATAATGTTAAAATATTCACAAACTTTTTTTTTTTTCTTTAGGATGATAAAATAATAAAATAAAACTTGCATTTAGTAGCATACTCTGATCAGCTAGGTCAGGAGCTCCAGCTGTCAAAATCCTAAACCTCCTTAAACTAAGAACAAAAGCAGAATGAAAGAAAGAGAAGCTTGGCCTGAATCTATCTCTGCTTTGGATTGCAGTTAACGCCCTAATTAGAAACAGTGGCACAGTTTTACTCATTCCACACATCCACAAAATGGTTCTTTCTGCTGGGAAAAAAGAAAGAAGGGTTAAGACATAAATGTTACACAGATAGAGTTGCTTAATAAAGGTGAGTAGTGTGTAAAAAAAAAGATAATTACTTGTGCTATGCTGGAGTGTATTAATAACATAGCACACTTTTTAGGCCAATAATGGCTGTGTGAGATCAACTATTACATGATTAATTTATCTTTGTTTATGACATCTTTACAAATTGTAGAATAGATAAAGAACATTATAACCAGGCTTCTTTTTAGTCTGTCTTTTATTTCCTATTTTGTAATTTTGGTAAAGGTGTGACTCTTCTATTGATAAATCAAATGGAATGGAAGAAAAAAAAAGGCAATTAGAAGGATTTTTAGGAATATAATGAAAAGAAAAGAAAAACAATTTGGAGGTTCTTATTGTGCTCTTGCATTATGCATTATTATTGTTGATTAAATTTGGAGTCCTAGCTGAAGAGAAGCCTTACAGAACAATGTTCCCACCACCATGCTTCCCCATGTGTATGGCATTATTTGCTTCATAAGATAGCTTGTTAATGTATGAACATATATTTTAGATGTATGCCGCATCAAACCACAATATCTATGTTTGTTAATGATAAACTCAGTATGCTTGGTTGTTTTTTCTTTATTTTAAGGAATATGAGAGATTGTTGACACAGAGAATTCTCCTTTACTGTTTCCATAGGTCTCTTTTAGCCTCACTGTGTCACCGCTGCTACATTTGTGCTAAGTTTTTGATGATAGCTTTTAACTGACCTAAATAGATAAACATTTTATAAAGGATTTGGACAACATTCATATCCACTGTATATGGAGGTTTCCAAAAAAAACCATTTAACTTTATTCTAAATGAAAGATCACTAGGAAACTCCTTAAGCTATAATATACATTTACCATACACTTCAATATGAATTTGTGTAAACCTGCTCATTTATTGCCCAATCAGCCAATAGTGTGTCAGTAAAAAAATGTATAAAAGGGCATCATTTAATGTTTACATCGAATATGGGAATGTGATTTTTTTTTTTTTTTTATCTTTCTAAATATAACCATGGCATACTTGTTGTTGGTCTTGGATTATAAATGCTGATCTGTTTTTTTTTTTTTTTTTTTTACACAAGTCTCTAGGGTTTATACAGAATGGTGCAAAACAACAAACAAACAAAAAAAATATTAAGATCTTGTAGACTAAAACACTTTGTTGATGAGAAAAATATAGGAAAATATACAAATAGGACTGCCTATATCACTGCCTAGAATGAAATAGTTTAAATAATCCCTTTTTACAATCTTGATGCACAGGGAGGCATCTCAGCATGCATAAAACATCGAGGTGGAGAAGGTGCAACAGCAAAACATTGCATTGGGTTTGACTCTAATCAGCCAAGAACAGTAAACACACACCAACCCATGCTATTATCAAAGTCACAGATATCAAACATTTTCTTTATTCTGATGTTTGTTGTAAACTGATACTCTTGTCTTGATTGTTGAAAGATTTATGACCAAACTTTTGATGTCACCCATATGAGGATGGGTTCCCCTTTGAGTCTGGTTCCTCTCAAGGTTTCTTCCTCATATCATCTAAGGGAGTTTTTCCTTGCCACTGTCGCCACGGCTGCTCATCAGGGACAAACGCACACCATTCACCTTCACTGTTGTTTTCTGTAAAGCTGCTTTGAGACAATGTCTGTTGTGAAAAGCGCTATACAAATAAACTTGACTTGACTTGACTTGACTTGACTTGTATTCGCATGAGTTTATGCATTGTGCTGCTGCCACATGATTGGATAACTGCATAAATGTGTAGTTGTACTCGTGGTATTAAAGTCGATAGCGAATGTCTTTTCTGTTTAATTTTGTGCATCCCACATAATCAGACAATCTTATACATGTCCACTTTGTTTCTCTTTTGCTATGGCTTTATGCCTTTATATTGGAAATGTTAAATATTTTCACAAAGGATAATGTGATTGCTTTAGTATAACAAAAATCCGATGCTGTTATCTTTTCTTCCTCCTTCGTTTGGTCCCATTATCTGGGCGGAATCTGAAATCTCTCCTCCACCAAACCATTTCTGAAAGGTCAATCTTGAAACATTCCAAAATGATTAGCGTACAAATGAACAGCTATGGCATTTACTCCATCTGTTCATGTATAAAAAATACAAAACATGCCACCACACAAACACACACAGAGAAACACACACACACACACACACACACACACACACACACACACACACACACACACACACACACACACACACACACACACACACTTATTTGCACCAAACTGTCCTTGTAAGAACCAGTGGCATAATTATTTATGAATAAATTCGTTATTTGGGAGCAACCAAAAAGTCAAAACAGTCAGATATACATGGTGTCCCCATCAAGAAACAAATATTCCCATTTAACACAATACTGTAGGTAAAAAAAAAAAAAAATAAAAAAAATATTAATGACGTGCCATTTGTCTGACAATGCACTTAAACTCTCATTATGCTAATTTTCATAACAATATAAGTTTTAACATGCTAACATTAGACTAAAAAATTTCACTACAGAAGTGTGTACCAGAAGAAACTGTAAAAAAAACTTGTGTAAATGTGTACCTTAAATGTAATGCAGATGCAGTACCTACAAATATATATATTTTTTCCCTTGCTGCAGTGGTAAAGAAATTTCCCCACTGTGGGACGAATAAAAGCATATCTTATCTTATCTTATCTTATCTTATCTTATCTTATCTTATCTTATCTTATCTTATCTTATCTTAAAATGCATGTATTGATTTATAAAATAATGATAATTATTATAATTATAATAATAATAATTCTGCTTTAGGGAAATTTGGACCATTGTTAAAAGCACTAAACAAATTTAAAACAATTTAAATGTATTAATTGAATAATTTACAAATACATAAATAAATCATTCTGTGGATATATCATTATAGAAAATATATTTTAGACTAAATTATAGCCAGACAAGTGATCTTTTATGATAAAATTCCGCTACGAAGCGGCAACATTTAGCAAATGCTAATACACTAATAAACAGTCCAGATTCACTCATTCATTTATCTACAATCACAGCCTTGTCCTAGTCATAGTCACAGTAGATTAGGTGCCTGCTCTGAGAACTCTGTATCTTAAACAGAGACCCCACCATATTTCTTCTTTTTCTTATTTCAGCTGCTCCCATTAGGGGTCATCACAGTGGAGCATTCATCTCCATACTATTTTTCTCCTCCACATCTTTCAAAGCAACTACCTGCATGTCTTCCCTCACCACATCCATAAACCTTCATCATCAGCATTCTCCTAACTACATACCACATGTCCAAACCATCTCAATCGTCCCTCCCTTACCTTGTCTTCAAAACGTCCTACATGCACTGTCTCTCTAATAAACTAATTTCTAATCCTGTCCATATCTTCAGCTCTGCTACCTCCAGCTCCACCTCCTGTCTTTTACTCAATGCCACTGTCTCCAAACCATACAACATAGCAAGTCTTAAGACAGTTCTATAAACTTCGCTTTTCTTTCACTCTTGCACATACCCTTCTAACACAAATCAGTCCTGCCACTCTTCTCCACCCACTCCACCCTGCCTGCACAGTTTTCTTCAATCTCTAATACACTTTTTATCACTTTGCACTGTTGACCCCAGGTCCCTAAACTCCTCCACCTTCTCCACCTCTTCTCCCTGCAACCGCACCCCTCCACTGTGATCCCTCTCATTCACACACATGTAGTCTGTCTTACTTCAACTGACTTTCATTCCCCTTCTCTCCAGCACGTACCTCCACCTATCCAGGCTCTTCTCAACCTGCTCCGTACGCTCACGTGCAAGAATATCATCTGCAAACATCATAGTCTATGCAAACTCCTGTCTGACCTCCTCTATCAACCTGTCCATCACCACTGCAAACAGGAAAGGGCTCAGAGCCGATCCTTGCAGTCCAACCTCCACCTTGAACCAGTCTGTCATTCCTACTGCACACTTCACTGCTGTCACACTGTCCCCATACATGTCCTGCAACACCTTCACATACTTCTCTGACACACCTGACTTCCTCGTACAATACCACAACTTCTCTCTCGGCACCCTGTCGTACGCTTTCACTAAATCCACAAACACACAATGCAACTCCTTCTGACCTTCTCTATAATTCTCCATCAACATTCTTATTGCAAATATTGCATGTGTAGTGCTATTCCTCAGCATGAAACCATAATGTTGGTCACCTCTTCCTTCAGCCTGGCTTCCACGTACCCTTTCCCATAACTTCATGGTGTGACTGATCAACTTAATTCCCCTGTAGTTACTGCAGGTCTGCACATCTTCCTTATTCCTAAAAACTGGTAACAGCACACTTCTTATCAATTTATCAGGCATCCTCCCACCTTCCAAAATTTTGTTGAACAATCTGGTTAAAACTCCACTGCCATATCTCCTAAACATCCCCACGCTTCTACCAGTCTGTCTCTTAATAGCTGCTCTCACTTCCTCCTTACGAATCCTATCCTCTTCCTGCTTCAACATCTCCACAATATCCATGCTTCTCTCGCTCTGATTCATCAGCTGCTCAAAATACTCCCTCCGCCTTCTTAACACACTCTTCTCACTAGTCAAAACACTTACATCTTGTAGCACATCCTTTCCAGCTTTTTCCCTCTGCCTGGCCAATCGGTACAAATTATTTTCTTCTTCCTTAGTGTCTCATTGTCAGACAAGGTCCTTCAGCCGAAACTGTAGAACGGACAATGAGCTGGTGGGGGAATGGAGGTTATATAGGGTGGTGGTTGATGAGTGCCAGGTGCAGGTGGCTAGTAGGTAGGAGAGCTACTTGGAGTGACAGGTGGGTTTGGTGAAGGTGTGGCTGGTGGATCCCTGACACTCATACAGCTCCTCATATCCCTTTTCCTTAGATTTTGCCACATCCCTCTTCACCTGCTACTGCATCTTCTTGTACACCTTCCTACTTTTCTCATCTCTCTCCCGATCGCAATTCTGTTTTGCCAACCTCTTTCTCCTTATGCTTTCCTGTATTTCCTCATTCCACCATCATGTATCTTCGTTTTTCTTTCTATTTCCAGATGTCACACCAAGTACCTTCCTAGCTGTCTCCCTTATCACTCCTGCTGTGGTTGCCCAATCATCCAGCACCTCTTCACCACCACCAAGCTCCTCTCTGACCTTTTCCCTGAACCCTACACTACAGTCCTCCTCCTTTAGTTTTCACCAACTTATTCTTTTTTTAGTCCTTACTCTACTCCTTTTATTCTTCACCCCCAAACCCATCCTACACACCAACATCTGATGCTGTCTATCTACACTGTCCCCTGCCAACATTTTACAGTCTCCAATCTCTTTCAGGTTGCATCTCCTGCATAGTACATAGTCCACCCGTGTGCACCTTCCTCCACTCTTATATGTCACCCTATGCTACTCCTTCTACTTAAAATAAGTATTCACCACTGCTATTTCCACCCTTTTAGCAAAATCTGCCACCATCTGCTCTTCCACATTCCTCTCTTTAAGGCCATACCTACCCATCACTTCTGTTCAGCTTCACCAACATGGCCATTGAAATCTGCTCCAATCACCAACCTTTAATTCCTAGGTACACTTTTCACCACTTCTTTTAACTCATTCCAGATATTTTCCTTCTCATACATCTTCCTTCTCCTCCATCTTACTACCCACTTTTGGAGCTTAGGCACTGATAACATTTATTATAACCCCTAGAAACATCCAGCTTCACGTTTATTAGTAACTCTCTACACCTCCACTAGACTCTTACTGTACTGTACCCTACACCAATTCTCATTCCATCTGCACCATGGTAGAACAGTTTAAACCCACGTCCAATGTTCCTGGCCTTACTCCCTTTTCCCACTTGCCTACACTTCTCCTTTCCCTGCTGTCTCTTCCCCTCTTCTTCGCCTCCTTTGGTTAACAACAGTACCCTGTTGGCCAACAATACCTACCTGTATCGCAGTCGTTGGTAACCCAGGCTTCGGTTGATCTGGTATGAAATTATGGTTTGTGATTTGCATATTTGATTTGGCACATGTTTTATGCTGGATGCCCTTCCTAAAGCAACCCTTACTATTTATCCAGGCTTGGGACCAGCACAAAGAACGCACTTGTTTGTGAAACCCTAATGGCTGGGTTGGAGACCCCACCATATAAATCTGTATATAGCTGTTTGAAATAACTTTGTACATTTTAATTTCATGTTGCTATTAATTTTATTCAACAATAATACCTCTACTTCTACCATAGTGTCAATTGTTTAAGTCTCACAACTGAATACTCTTTCTGTTTGCAGTTTTATTATTATTATTATAGTATTATTGTATCGACTGCTTTTAGTTGGTTATGGCCTCATGATGAATGGTAATGAAGATGTTTGTGAAAATCATCTGTTAATACTTAATGTATCATTTTAGGAGAAATGTTTTAATAAGGATACCATTCCTGTCAGCAGACTCTGGCTGAGACAAATTGTTTACATTGCTTCAGAATCTGAAGGCTGGTTCTTTTATAATGATGCATAGACACAAATGATACACTTACATGGAAACCATGGCTACCCTAAAAGCTCCATATAATATCAATTTAGGGCAAGTGCATGGTTGGGAGCAAAGAGTCATGACTGAAACCAAGCTACAGAACATTACCCTTCAGTACTGATTTAACAACCTGTTTCAACACAAAATTCACCTGCTAAAAAATTTGGCATATTTTAGGGAAATACTGTATCAGTATCAATTAGGTGCCGAAATAGCTAAATTATTAGAAAAAAATGTTCCCTCGAGCTACAATCATAGGCTATTCTATTAAGGTGCACAATCAGGGACTGTTTTTGTGGATAAAGTATTAAGAACACTTCTATTACTGATAGTAGCGGAAATGTATATCCTGTATTAATATTCCTAAATTTTAACATATATTGCAGTATTGTATTATACAAAAGCACATAAGTACACAATAAGTAAATTTTCTCCACCATAGAAGAACTAGATGTTAAACTTTAAAGAAAAATCTCACATGCAATGTTTTTTTTTGTATGTTGTTGTTTTTTTTTTTTGTTTTTTTTCAGTTTATTTGGTACTTAGGGATTTGTCAGCTGTAATTACTAGGCTGTTAACCTTAACATGGGACATGATAACACAGGGAATTATCAGTATAAGTGTGTTCATTTTTTACACAAGCCTATGTAACACATTTAAGTAATAAACAGCTGATGATTAGCTATACGGACGTTTTACCCTAAAAAAACATAATTGTAAAATAAACGCATAGTAAAGATAGTAATATACTTTGTTAAAACAAGTAAGCCAAACTACACATACTTTACATAAAAAAAAAAACATGGTTATTTATACATGCAGCTGTACAGACTTGTGAAATAATATACGCTTTGGCCTGGCATCTGTGCACATTCATTTTCATTGCTCTATTGACTCATAAAGTGCACTGAAAAAAAGTGTTTTGACATTAAAGATTCTGGCACTGCTGTTTTTTTTTCCCCTCTCATGGAGCTGTCGTCATTAAATTGATTCTTCCAGTCCAGCATGTAAGAAAGTCAACGATGAAACTGAGTCTTCCATTGCAACTCCAGCTTGTCAATAATCACTACAAAGAGAGAAAAAAGAAAGAGAAAGAGTAGGAAGGAGAGAAGAAAAGAAGCGAGCAAACTAATTAAATGGTTAAACCCCTGCATTTTGCTCTGTATTGTTTTCTTTGTAGATTGCGTATTAATGCACGATAGAATTTCCAATATCTATCTATCTGTCTGTCTGTCTGTCTGTCTGTCTGTCTGTCTGTCTGTCTGTCTGTTTGTCTGTCTGTCTGTCTGTCCGTCTGTCTGTCCGTCCGTCCGTCTGTCTGTCTATACACACACAAGCCCATTGGAATTCGATTACACAATTCAAAGAAGCAGAAGTGTTTAACTGCTAATTAGTAAGTATTTGATTTCAATTACAAAGTGCAAGTTTTAATGTAGACTGATTTTTATTTCTCTAATAATTAATCATCAGCAATAAGATTGTGTACTCCGTAATTGGAATCACAAATCGCACTCTTACCAATTAGAAACTAAATTGACTAATTATATTTGTTGACAGTGTTTCCCAGATTGGGGTGCACATTTATATTTAACATCTTGGGCTAAGTGTTAATGTTCTTGCATGATCTATACATAACCATGTAACCTATTAAAATCAACAACGGTGGTATTTTAAATAGGCCAATTATTTTTGTAGACAATGGGAAGCTAATTAGCAAGGTTTATAAAAGTTGTGGATGTGATCATGCAGAAATTTGTTGGGGAAATTAAATGTTTTATAATAATCTTTACTCTAATGTTTGCAGGGTAGTCTAGAGAAATGTGTCAGATTTTACTGCATTTGAAATCTAGATAACTGGTCAAAACGGGGAACAATTGGTATCTCTCCAATGTACACTTCATAGCCAGACCTTTGTGAACTCTGTCTGTAAAGATTCTTATTCATCCAGGTGTGGTTATCTGGAAGTTGAATCATGTCAGTTGGACTTCTATTTGGTTAAATCAAAATGTTTCACTACTCATCTGAGCAGCTTTTTCAGGCTGTGTCTACACTAATCCGGATAAATTCGAAAACAGCGTTTACATCTAAAAACGTTATGTGTCCACACTTCTTTTTCAATTGTTTCCCAAAAGTTGCTCATCCACATTGAAACATCTGTAAACGCTTATTTCCCTGTACTGCACAAAAGAACGTAAGATGCTCTTACCCATGTCATTTCCACCTGTGTTTTTTCTTTCTCTTTGAACTTTCGCGGGAAATTTTAGGAAATGCACTGTCACATGATTAAAAATTCGTCATCGTTTTCAAAAGCCTTCATTTTCACAGTGCACACTACAATGCAAAAATGACATTTTTTTTATGTATTCACTTTAGAGATCAGTTTCCAAAAGCTACATTTTCATGGACTGAAATGTCGTCTCAGTGTGGACAGAAGGCCAAAACGGAGAGAAAAATATGCGTTTTTAAACAAAAATTTATTAGTATGGATTTGCCTTCATTCTGAGGAAAGTTGGCAGGATTTCAGAAATTTGTATGCTCCAGGGTCAAGGAGTAAGGGAAGTCATTAGGATGTAACAATCCCAGTGAAGAAGAGTAAGGAGAGAGAGTATAGATCGACAAAAGACTCTCCCTGTACTCTCCTTCCCCACGCTCACCTCCCCCTTGTCCCTTAACGAGCCTATCCAGGGAGTAAACATGTAGTTGAATATTTTTTCTTTTTTCAAGTATTAACAGTTCCTTTTTAAAAGCAGAGCTTAAACTTGTTCCTTTATTGCAATTTTTCTGTGTAATAAACAAGGTAATTGTAAAGACATGGCTTGCCAAGGTTGGAGTGGAAGAATTTATATGATCTGCACAGATCCTTGTTCTCAACCCCACTGAACACCTTTGAGGTGAACTGAAATGCTGACACTATAACAAGCCTTCTGTCCCGACATCAGTGCCTGATGTCACTAATGCTCTTTTGGCTGACTGGATCTAAGTCCCTACAACCACACTGCAAAATCTAATTGGAAGCCTTTAAACAAAAGTGGGAATTATTAAAACTGCAAAGTCAAACTACCAAGCCAAACAAAGTGGAAATCATCTATTATATTTTAATCTATATCCTTGCTTTGTCGAAGATCAGGCCATGTAAACACCACAGTAAACACGGTCAACCTGCCTAAAATGAACACTTTGATCAAGTTGTTGGATAGGTATGTGTCACAGCAAAATAGACATGAACACAGGAAAGTAAATAGCAATTAATTTTAATTTATATTAACTGGGAAATATCCATAATACTTCATCATCACACTTTACAAATTGACATTGAAAAACTAATACTTTGGAGCAAAACAAAAAGATCATAGCCTGGCTTCATTCAACTGCTGAAGCTATGAGCCATAAAGATCTTTCAAGTAGTGTAGGATCTTTCTGTTGAAAGGTTTCGATTAGAAAAGTTGTAGTAAGAATTTTCTAAAACAATACATGTACCACAGAACACCATGAAGGCAATCATCAACAAGTGGAGAAAATGGGGCACCATAGTGACATAACCAAGAAAGGACAAGAGAGGCTGCCAAGTGACCTGTATCAACATTAAAGTAGCTGCAGAAATTTATGGCTAGTACAGGTCACTTCCTACATGACAACAGTCTCTTGCATTCTTCACATGTCTGGGCTATGGAGTATTGTGGCTAAACAGAAGCTCCAGACACTCTACATGATAAAAATAGATAGATAAATTAAATAAATAAATAAATAAATGAAACAGGCTTGCCTAAATATCATACCATACCATGTGGAGAAATATATATATATATATATATATATATATATATATATATATATATATATATATATATATATATATATATATATATATATATGATATATTGATGACTTTTGTTGAAGAAAATCAATGTTTTGTAATGATCAAGTCTGAACTTAGATCTAAAACTGCTGAATGACTAAAATATAGTTGTGCACTGTAGATCCCATTACAATTTAATAGATTTGGAGCATTTTACCAAGGAAGAGCGGAATAATCTTGCCAAAATGAATGAGTGCTGCATTACAAGCAAATAGTGCTTTAAGAAAATATTAGTTAAATAATGTGCACACTTGTTATTTGACTTTGTTCTTTTTTAGAGTTTTAGTTAATTGCCATATCACATTAAAGGTGAAAAAATGTTCTTACATAATTTCACAAACCATGCAATTTTCAGTATAAAATTTAAAACTTTTTTTTTCTTGGCCACCACCCATTTTACCTTTATTGAAGTAGTTGTGACAAAGCTGTGAATTTGACAATGTATTAATATTTACATTTGTTTTGTAATTATTAACCAGCACCTTCTGCAATTAGCTTTAGACAAGTTATCTTGCAATTACCAGCTGCATGAGCTGTGACTAACAGAGTGGCGGGGCGTGGATTTGGTAACTGGGCCTTCAGTGGGGACTTACCTGACTTAATCCACCTCTTAATACCACCACTATCACGTTGCACTTATAGAAACCATCAATACTACAAAAAAACGCAATATAACAACATGCGGCATTAAAGAGAGAGAGGCATTTCACATATTGAGGGTGAATACCATTTTACTAAAGCAAGCTCCAAACCTCTACACTACAACTGCAACTATGCCACCTACATCATCTGGAGCACTTCAGAATTAATATTTATCTAATAACATGAAAAAAAACATAAATAAAAAGTTAATAAAATACAACCTACTCACCATAGATGCAGACCCAGAATTTGCAATGCTTCACAGAGGCTGTAAGCCAGTGGTACAGCTCGTATTCACTGGTCTGGAAGTGCCGAACAATCCATTTCCTGGGCTGAGACAAGCTAGCTAGATTCGGAGTTGGCCAACCTCTCCTCACGATGTCTAGCTTCCAGTCAGAGGATGGAAAAATGCTGATGCTATTCTGGGCTAGCTAGCTTGAAATTTGATTGGTTAAAGAAACAGACCAATTGCTAATATAGTCTATGGTACATCGGCCAGCACTTTTGATTCTGAAGGCCCTGGGCAGATTAGATTGACATAGCAGCAAATAGAGGCTGAAATCTGATTGGACAAAAAATAATCTACATACATGTACTGTAAGCAGTGCAACCAAGAGAAACGCTACATGAGATGAAGAGAATAAACTGTGGGAAATAAATGTATACAATTTCATGGAACAAATATTAGAATTTAGGTTGTAAGTGTAGGTCAGTGCTTCTGATAATGTTAAAAAAAATGCCTATGGTCAGGGCCGGCGCTAGCTAAAGGCAGAGCAAGCAAGGGCATCAGGCTTGGATGGGGGCCTCCACAACCCTAACAAACACTACTTCACTAATCAAGATGGTCAGCATAAGACAAGCATTTATCCATTTGATATAAATAACTGTCACTCACCTGAAGTGGAACCAGTTAATATTACCTTTAAAGCGAGTTCCCACCACCTGAATGTATTTTGGTGGCACCAAAACGAATGCATCCCTCGGCATGAGAAGCTAAAAAAGCACACAAAGAAACCACAGCTTGTGATGCAGCTATGTGAGTTGTCATCATATATTTTTTTTATTATAAAGTATTACTTAAATAAATGGAGCCTTATTCTGCCAATTCGTGTCAGCACCATTTAAAGATGGATTATTATTTGCAGCCGGTTTATTCAGAACAGTGAGAGCGCTGTGACCACTTTTAAAATACTAAAAAAAATGTAAAACTTTTAAATAAAAACAGCAGATGCTAGATACAAATTACATTTTACCGCATTTTACTGTACAGGATAGGCAAACATTTTCATTATTTCAAAGAGTGGGTAATTGTGTTACTGTAAATAAATGTGACTTATTTATAAAAAAAACTATTATCTTAAACCTTCTAAAGTTAGCACTTTTAAGTATTAAGAAAAACATTATGAAAGCAAATAGGCAGGTCTATTTTAATCACACTGGATGCATGAATGCAAAGTGTGCAGCATTCCACCATGCTATCAACTCACCCTTTTCCCTGTCCAAATCATTAAAACATTTCTCAAGGTTGTGTGGTCTTATCAATACAATATTCACAAAAGACCTTAAGAAATAAACTACAAGGCCAGGAAGAAATTCTCCCCATTGTTTATCAGACAAATATAAGATTCTACTTAATGACTGCAGTACATAAGGGGGCATATCACCATAACTGTCTTTCCTAACACTGCATATCACCACCATCACAACACTGTGGAACCGATTCATAAATCAGATTTATTTTAAACTTGGCTTTCTTCATTTTCTTTTTTTTCTTAAAAAGGTACATTAAATTTTTGCTAAGAAGGACATTAAAGAACATGAAGTCTTGATTGCCTAGCAACAGGATGCTACTTCTTTTATATTTTAATACACTTGTTGCAAGATATGCAAAAAAAAAAAAAAAAGCAGTCACAGTCGAAAAGCACTAAAAATATTCAGACAATTACGACTAATAATAATTTCCTCACATGTAAGCAGCAATATGAACTATCTGTATTTGTTTGAATTAAAAAATATATATTAAAAACATTTTATTTGAAACAAAATGGTGTAGAGATGATACAAATAGCATAAAATGAACAAAGAAAATGATGATATATACAATATAACTGTTATGCGACAGAAACAGAGGCGAAAGCCGAAGTAACAGCAAACAGTTTTATTCAAACAAAAGGTCCTGAACTAGCAAGAGGCAGTCCACGAAGATAATCCAAGGCGAGACGCTGAGGCAGCAATGGGGAGACATAGCTGAGGAAGAGTCTGCACAGAGAACAACAACGACAAGATCAGGGTAATCCGGGGTGCATATTGGGATAAGCAGGAGCAAAAGCACAGCCCGACATGAACCTACACATACGTACATGCACAAACAATAACGGACAGCGAGTGTGCGGAGGTGAGGGGCTTAAGTAGGAGATGGGTTGATTGAGTGAATGAGTGTCAGGTGTGTGTTATCAGCATGACGGCGAGGAAGCTCCGTGCGGGCAGGGCACGCACGGGAGAAGAAGCAGGGTGTTTTGGAGAATGCAGAGGTTTGACAGCCGCCGAAGGGGGCGTGGCAGGTGGATCCCTGACAATAACAATAATGAAAGAAAATTATGATAAAATACTACTTAAAGATTTTTATAACATCATTTCACAGTACTGTACATATAGCCTACTCTACTTACGACCAAATCGTGTTCCGACCGGTCTGTCGGAACCAATCGTGGTCGTAAGTCGACGACTACCTGTATATATATCGCACAGCCTCTCCCTCCTACTTATCACCCACACCTGTTTCCCATTTACTTTCCCCTTTATAAGGCCCCCCCGTTTTCCCTTACTTATCAACAGGTTACTCCATAGATCTTCACGTACTACCTTATGCTCTGTTTCCACCTTTTAAGTAGCCACCTTTTGCTTAGATTACTGCTTTGCACACTCTTGGGATTCTCTTGATGCCTACTTTGAAGAACCTATAATATGACATATTTTCAGTTCACTTTTTTGTTATGTATATGAATCCACATGTATTAATTCATAGTTTTGATGCCTTTAGTGTGACTCTACAATATTCATGGTCATGAAAATAAAGAAAACTTTTTGAATGAGCAGGTGTGTCCAAACTTTTGGTCTGTACTGTATATATATATATATATATATATATATAGTGAGGAAAATAAGTATTTGAACACCCTGCTATTTTGCAAGTTCTCCCACTTAGAAATCATGGAGGGGTCTGAAATTTTCATCGTAGGTGCATGTCCACTGTGAGAGACATAATCTAAAAAAAAAAATCCAGAAAACACAATGTATGATTTTTTTAACTATTTATTTGTATGATACAGCTGCAAATAAGTATTTGAACACCTGAGAAAGTCAATGTTAATATTTGGTACAGTAGCCTTTGTTTGCAATTACAGAGGTCAAACGTTTCCTGTAGTTTTTCACCAGGTTTGCACACACTGCAGGGGGGATTTTGGCCCACTCCTCCACACAGATCTTCTCTAGATCAGTCAGGTTTTTGGCCTGTCGCTGAGAAACACGGAGTTTGAGCTCCCTCCAAAGATTCTCTATTGGGTTTAGGTCTGGAGACTGGCTAGGCCATGCCAGAACCTTAATATGCTTCTTACAGAGCCACTCCTTGTTTAATCTGGCTGTGTGCTTCGGGTCATTGTCATGTTGGAAGACCCAGCCTCGACCTATCTTCAATGCTGTAACTGAGGGAAGGAGGTTGTTCCCCAAAATCTCGCAATACATGGCCCCGGTCATCCTCTCCCTAATACAGTGCAGTCGCCCTGTCCCATGTGCAGAAAAACACCCCCAAAGCATGATGCTACCACCCCCATGCTTCACAGTAGGGATGGTGTTCTTGGGATGGTACTCATCATTCTTCTTCCTCCAAACACGTTTAGTGGCATTATGACCCAAAAGTTCTATTTTGGTCTCATCTGACCACATGACTTTCTCCCATGACTTCTCTGGATCATCCAAATGGTCATTGGCAAACATAAGACGTGCCTGGACATGTGCTGGTTTAAGCAGGGGAACCTTCCGTGCCATGCATGATTTCAAACCATGACGTCTTAGTGTATTACCAACAGTGACCTTGGAAACGGTGGTCCCAGCTTTTTTCAGGTCATTAACCAGCTCCTCTCGTGTAGTTCTGGGCTGATTTCTCACCTTCCTTAGGATCATTGAGACCCCACGATTTGAGATCTTGCATGGAGCCCCAGTCCGAGGGAGATTGACAGTCATGTTTAGCTTCTTCAATTTTCTAATTATTGCTCCAACAGTGGACCGTTTTTCACCAAGCTGCTTGGCAATTTCCCCGTAGCCCTTTCCAGCCTTGTGGAGGTGTACAATTTTGTCTCTAGTGTCTTTGGACAGCTCTTTGGTCTTGGCCATGTTAGTAGTTGGATTCTTACCGATTGTATGGGGTGTACAGGTGTCTTTATGCAGCTAACGACCTCAAACAGGTGCATCTAATTTAGGATAATAAATGTAGTGGAGGTGGACATTTTAAAGGCAGACTAACAGGTCTTTGAGTGTCAGAATTCTAGCTGATAGACAGGTGTTCAAATACTTATTTGCAGCTGTATCATACATATAAATAGTTAAAAAATCATATATTGTGATTTCTGGATTTATTTTTTTAGATTATGTCTCTCACAGTGGACATGCACCTATGATGACAATTTCAGACCCCTTCATGATTTCTAAGTGGGAGAACTTGCAAAATAGCAGGGTGTTCAAATACTTATTTTCCTCACTATATATATATATATATATATATATATATATATATATATATATATATATATATATATATATATATATATATATATATATATGTGTGTGTGTGTGTGTGTGTGTGTGTGTGTGTGTGTGTGTGTGTGTGTTTATTATTATTCATATTCATATTCATAGTGAAACTCTTTGAGATTGAGGAGCTTGGCCATCTGAGAGAACCACAGAGCAGACAGCTGAGGTGAATTGGGCATCTTAAAAAAAGATCCTTGGTTCATTTTTGCAAGAGTTTAACCATGCATCCCTTTATATTGAGACCATGGGGAAGACCCAAGACACAATGAAGAGATTGTATCTCACACTTGGCTTCTTAATGTATGAGAATCCTCCTGGAGGAACTAGAATTTGTGGCCAGGGAAAAAAAGGCTGTACTGATACCTCTATTACCCCTCACAGGACAATGAATGAATGAATCAATGAATGAATCAATAAATCAATGAATAAATTAATGACAATGTGCCCACAGTTGAAAACCATTTGTACAACACCAATCTTAAAAAAATTGGAAGACTGTACCACATTAACTTAATTCCTCAGACTTAATGTTTAGCTACTGTATATACAATATATTGGGGGTCATATACCTTTCTATTCCTGACCTTTCCACTGACAGATCACATTAAGTAAAACTGAAAATTATTTTGTAAAATTACTTCTTTTTGTGGTACTGAGGTTTGCATTAAACCCACTCAATTCAGGTGATAAAAAAAAACAGGCTAATACCCAGAGTTAGGACAATATCTGAACCTTAGGATTCCCTAAGCAGCAAATTTCTCAGAAAAGTAACTGAACTGTAACTGATTGGCATGTCCACCACCTCATTTTAAAAGTCATGGGGTATCCTGGTGGTCTAGAGTGGTCCAGAGTGGTCAAAAGGCCTAAACAACCATATTATACCGTTTTTAGGAAGAAACTGTCTATAGGAGCACAACAATGATAATGGTGGGGTGTGATTTACATTTTTATTTGCGGCATTTAGCAGACGTGCTTATCCAGAGCGACTTACAAAAGTGCTTTAAATCTCTAGTAATGAATAAATCTACACTGGTACGCCAGATTACAAACTTAATATAAATACAACCCTAGAATTCTACAAACTTGACAAGTGCTAATTTAAGTGTTTCAGGAAGAGCAAGGTCTTCAGTCGTCGCTTGAAGATAATCAAGGACTCCGTTGTACGGACATCTAGGGGAAGTTCATTTCACCACCTTTGTGCCAGAACAGAGAAAAGCCTTAAATTGTACTTACCTCTCATTCTGAGAGAAGGTGGTACCAGTCGAGCAGTGCTGGAGGATCTCAGACAGCGTGGTGCAGTGTGATATGTGATGAGGTCACTGAGGTAAGATGGCGCTGGTCCATTTTTGGCCTACAAGGCCAAAAATTATGATCTATTTATGATCTATGACTATGATTCTATGACTATGACTAAGATCCCTGGGCTTACAGTGCTAATGTTTAGCACAGAATTGCGGATTGGAAAATTAGAAAGATGGAAAATTAACATTTTGACACTGTTATTGTATGAAATTCCTTCTATAACAAAGGGCTGAATCAGTGTATACTGCACAGAAATACTGCAATACACCATGCAGTTTCCTGTGGTTAACCAAGGCATAATACAGAACTGATTCATTCCACCTCAGTGTCAAGTTCAATTTCCGTGCCCTAAGATTGAAATAGCTGGAAGTCCAGTTGTATCCATCTGTTCGGCCCGAACCACACTCGCCCCAATGCGTTATACTATTACATGGCACCCTGCTGAGACTTGCTCAAAACCATGAGAAAACTACAGAATGAGTTTCAGCAGTTTAGTTTGCAATGGAAACCGCTAAAACACTCAAACATTTTCAGCATTTATAGTTTATAAACAAAAGCCCTTTAAATGTACAAAAACTTTCTGTACAAAATCTATTATTTCTTTTTTTTTTTTTTTGTTTATTAGTCCAGGACAAAAGACTTCAGGGCAATAAATAGCCGATGAGCATAACATTTACTACAAATGCTTTAAATGAGGAAGTTGACTATAAGGAAGGGCTTTTTCCATTTCACACTTGACTAGTTTTTTTGTTTTTTTTTGAAGCAAACACTTTCATGTATAGCACATGAAAGAATGCCACTTAATTCTAAACCAAATGACCTAGCAAATTTCTTATGAAAGGGTATAAGTAATTAAACGTGCACTTGCCCCACCCAGCATTGCTTTTCCATTCATTTGTTTGACTAAAGAGTGGAATAACTATACAGTCTTGCCTGAAAACTCCCTCAGGGTTGTAGACTATGCTTACACAGACTTGAACACAGACTTCATTATTTTCCACCCTCAAAATAATATTATCTCTGCATAATTAGCATAAGAAGGAACCAAAGAATTATTTATGCAGAAATAACCAGCATTTTCAGCAAGAGAAGGTGATCTCTCATGCCAGCTTTTGAAACCCAGGAAAGTGCTGTAATCTTATATACTTATTATTGTTTTAAAATGCACCACTGAAAACTCTTGTTGTGACTCTTAGTATTTTCATACAAAATATATTTCTTGCTCTCTCTCTCGCTTTCTTTCTCTTCAGGGTATTGTTTTACATTTCTTTGTTTCCTAGCCTGGAAATTAAACAAATCCCAGACAAAGTAGTGACGCTCAGCCCTATCAGCAAAAACAAAAAAACCCCACAACAAACAAAAACATCTCATAAGGCATTGTAATTTCAGCACATTGAATGTATTTGGTTTGAGGGAAGGAAAAGGCTTATGCACTCAATTTCCTTCTGAATTAGCTAGCAGGGGAAAAAAGAATGCATTACTTCATCTGTCAAACATAGTTAGCCACATACAGGCTAAAGGGTAAATGCAAAGGCTAAGTTCATGAGGATGCAAAATAGTTCTGGACTGACAAAATAACTGACATGTGAACTTTTAAAAAAAAAAAAATAAATAAATAAATAATAATAATAATAATAATAATAATAATAATAATAATAATAATAATAATAATAATAATAAATCCCATAAGAGAAGGTCAGAGAATCTCCAATGTACCAGTGAATATACTGTATACATATAGAAAATAAATCTTTATTGCAACCCATTACAATTCAAATACAACTCTTTCACCAGTGACCTATTGTAGTGTGAGTAGGAAACTATCCCCGTATTTACACTCCTCAGCTTTAAGCATCCTGAGTTTTTTATTTATTTATTTATTTATTTTGTGGCTCTTCAGTATTCAGTGTAACGTACTCCTGCTGCTCCATAGAGAAATGTGGCAACACCAATCCTTCAATACCTGTATCTGTGAAAAAAAAAAAGAGAGAAAAGCAAAAAAAATCAAACCAAAGGTCAGTGTATGAACAAAGCCAAGTAACATCAATACATTACTGCACCTCAGCACCATAGCCTTCAGAAAGAATCGATGAAATGATTCAATAGCTATGAAGTTACATGCTCCTGTAAAGAACGGCATGCGGCCTTTCTTAATCTAGGGGATTCGAAATTTAACCACGCAACTTCCAAAACAAGAACACTCAAACTTTCAGGTGGTTTCATTAAGTCCGGCACAAAGTGAAATGCTTTATATAATGAGAATACATATTTAGCATTTTCATACGCAGCTCTAATTTGCTGTCGGCACTTTATGGTACATTGTCACAATGCACTGGGATCTTCTGGTCTGCCTGAGCTACTAATTGAAACTGATAACCAAGGCTGCTCATAGCAAAAATACACTCTGTCATTATATTTAGTCAATTTACACAACACAAACTACAGAAAAAAATCTCCCATAGTCATAGACATCTAAAAAAAAAATAAAGTTTTGGAGAATAATATGCTTCCCAATCAAAGCACTTAACAAGCCAAATGATTTTGTATTTTCTTTAGTCTTATATAAACATAATCTTTGTGTAAAAATAATTTCTACAATAAGTGTTTTTCTCACATACACAGGTCTTGAAAAGTCACAGAAGAACCTCATCATGCTCATCCTAATGGCCTTACATCTTCTTCTGTGTATCTCAGAGTCAGTGTATATCAATTTTCGAAGACATTCAATCTTGTCACCATGCAATAAGGCAATTTTTTTGTCTGGCCACACATTTCAGGATGAGTTGTGCTGGAGCTGTTCTTTTGCCAGTTCATATCATCAGACCAAATCTAGGTTACTGGAAAGCAATGGTTTCTCTTGCCACAATGCATCTGTTAAGGAACTAAAGACTGAAACATCTCATGACATATACCAGAAAATAGTAAGCTTTGTTCTTGATCAGGCTTAGTGGATGTTCTATCTACAGAAACCAAATTGGATAAAAGTATCTGGCATGTCTAAGAAGATGTTTCCATTCAGAGTGAAGAGAATTGATATAACGATAATCGTTTACTATCAAGGTGTTGCAGAATAAGAATAATCAATCCGTTATGGACCAACAGTGTGTAAGCGAGTCAACACCTTATTGACAGATGCTTCAATTGTGCAAATCAAAAAGTTGTACAAAGGTAAAGAATTCATTTCAAGCATTAATCTTTACATTGTGTGCTACTTTGCAGAACAGCAGAGTAAAACAGTCCATGGCTGCCAACAGACATAGTGAGAACATAGAACACAATCGATTCTGCACCATCACCTACACCAAAGTGAGACATGAACTGTACTGTAGGATACCTCAGAAGCTGCCTTGTTTTTCACACCCAATTTCAGTGCCAGTCTCTGTCAAACAGTCCTGCATTGCCTTTAGAATCATCACTGCCTGGCAATGCCAAGAACTTCAGGGCTCCCAATCTGTAGTTAATGGAAACTACTAGTACATGTCCTAAATTGTTGAGGACACATCCAATATACATTTTTGAATAAGTTCAGCATCCATGACTAAGATTAAGTGTTGCTCAGGATCGTGCAATCTGGTAATGGTAAAGCAAATATTTAGGTAAAAAAAACAGTACTCATTTAATTTAGATTTAAAATTGCTTGTGTCCATGGATTTAAGGCAGGATTGGGCCAAGTGGGGCATCTAATCTTTTCCACCTGTGTCTCTATATGAAAATGGTTAAAACTGGGCGTTTGGTTTTAAAAAGAAATAGCTTAAAAAATGTCAGCAGAAACCCATAGTTGCCTAACATGAGTAGCCTCTTTACATCATATCAGATAGCTTGATAAATAAACCGATATAATAAACATGTGCACAGACTTGTTTTGTCTCCTCTAATATAGGTCATTTTAATATACATTACACAACAGCTACAACAAAACAACTGGGACAGGCTGTTAGACACAGACAGCCAGGCAGCTATTAACGACACCTTGGGTACAGCCTGGGTACAAAGAGTCCAGATGGAGGAGAAGAAGGCAAAGACGATCCAAATGGTCTCATTGACTCATTCAGCATAAGACAGCCGAGCCACCCCTTCTATCTCCCTCCACATCCCAATTACTCAGGCAGCAGAGAGAAAAAAATCAATTTCTAAAATTAGAAGCTCTGATTGCTTGTGGTGATAGTAGGCAAATCCAGCTTGATTAATACAGGCTGCCAGGGCCAGACATATCATCCCAGAAGTCTGATACTTCAATGCTACTGGAAAAAGACCCAGTTTATATAAATTGGTGATATATATTTTTAATATTTTTGTGAATGTTGCAGTAGGATGGCATCAGTTGGGTGAATGCAGTTTCCAAGAAAATAAGTCCCAAAAACTTGCAGGGAAATATGAAAATTGTCATTAGAAATGTTGTGTATATGAATTCATATATATTATACTGTAAATATAGTGTATATGAATTCATATTTATTATACTGTAAATATAGTGTATATGAATTTATATATATTATACTGTAAATATTTATTATACATTATATATTTACAACAAATTGAAAGATCCACAATCTGAGGTGATTGTCAATTTTTTTTTTTGGGCTATTAAAATTTTTACTAAGTAGCAAGGCCACTTGTACACTGATTGGGTTAACAGTCTTTACTCACCTCAGCTTTTTACTTTACACAAGAGAATTAGCGGTGGCAGGTTTTGCTTCAGGCATCCTCTGCTAAACCACTACAAGGTCACAGAAGGACTAAGGTTCATTTATCGTCATCTTAAGTGTGACAAACCCAACATGTGCAAGGGGACCACCATTTCAGCAATTTAATGTGTGACAGATAGAAACCCGAAGCAGAAACAGTTCAGGAAAGAGAGAGTCGTCGGCATTATAGCACACAGGGGAATATTACAAGCGCTGTTTCAAGTTGTGTAGTTATATACATCAGATTAGATGCAATTTATCTAAACATTACCCCACAGTACAATATAATAAAATTAAAAAATGGTGTGTTGTTGCTGTCAGGCTGTATCGTGAAGAAAGACGACTCCTGGCACAAATTTGAACATCTATGATTAGGTTACTTAAACTAGGTTCCTGGGAATGGCCTAATACAATGTCAGCATATCCCAAAGTGCTCTTAACAGATTTGTTACACTTACATATGCATATCCAGAGACAGATAATGGAAAAGGTTGAGAATTTTTGTATTGAAATGACCCTCCCCCGTTTTTTTTTCCTCGTTTTCACACTTTCACCACTCTCATTTGACATCATTACCAAATCATATTATAAGCACTGTGACTCAGAAGACAAAGTTGTTGTGGGGTTTTTTTTTGTTTGTTTGTTTTTTTTTTTGAAGCTTCTGAAGCTTCTGCTGCTTTTCTGAGCTCCCGATGTTCTTCCGTATATATGATTTTAATATTAAAATTTAAATACAAAAATTTCTGCATCCAATTATTTATCTGGATTTAATGAGCCATCAGACAACAACAAAGAGATATATACATATTTAGTACTGTCCAAAAGTTTAAAACTTGTGAAAAAAGGTAAGTTAAGGTGTAATTATTTCAAAAATAAGTGTTAATGATTTATTAAAATAATAATAATAATAATAATAATAATAATAATAATAATAATAATAATAATAATAATAATAATAATAAAATCAATAAATAAAATCCAAATAAAATCAATATTTGGTGTAACCACCCTTTGGATTACAATTTTTACTTCTGCACACTTGGATTTTGTAGGATCAGAGTCAGGTCTATGATAAATCCATTATACTCAGCAGGTGCTATGATCATCACTTCCAAATGTAGGTTGAACACAGCCATTACCTGGAACAGAAACAGTTGGAAGACAGTTGGAAGACAGTTTTATGTCACAGGTCATACACCATGCCAAGACACAAGCACAGCAACAAGACACAAGGTAGTTCTACTGCAACAGCAAGGTTTCTCCTAGGCAAAGATTTCAAAGCAGACTGGGGTTTCATGATGTGCTCTTCAAGCTATTTTAAAAAGAAAAACGGGCAATTTTGAGGAGAGAAGTCACAGTGGTTGGTAAAACTTAATGCAGCAGATAAAAGACACATGTCAGTGTCAGTAGATGTCCAACAGTGTCATCTGCAAAGAACTGACAAAACCAGTGGGACCCAGGTACTGTCTAGAGAAGTCTTGCCAGAAGTGAACTTCATTTGAGGATTGCAGCCAAAAAGCCATAATTTCAACACGGAAACAAGGCTAAGAGTCTCAACTATGCCCAAAAACACAGGAACTGTGGTGCAGACAAATGGCAACAGGTTCTCTGGACTAAGGGTCAAAATCTGAAATATTTGTTTGTCTGTAGCAAAAAACAAGTTGTTTGCCAAAGGCCCCAGAAAGCGGTACAATAATGAGTGTCTGCAGGCCAAGTATCTACATTTATTTTATACACTTATAATAACAACAAAATGCTGTGCTTTTGTAAAATAAAGAAAACAGACAGGGGGCACTCTGCCATCTGTCTCTGTCATCTCTCTTCACAGACACATAAATAAAACAACCTGAATTTCAGTGAATACCTGCCTCACAGACATAATAAAGATATGTACAGAAAGACTGAAATGTCTACTTTGAAATAAACCAATTTACACGAAAAACAAATATTCTCTGATAGTCATCCATATGAAAGTTAGAAGAGGTGCAGTTTCTCTGGTATCACCTCATTATGTGGCAACATAACAGAAATTCAGTCTGGTGTCCTGATGATTTACGTAATTTAAAACACTATAATTACTTTAAAACCTTAAAAAAAATATTTTGTTGAAAATGGTTTCACTAATAATAAACATACATCTGCATAAAGTATCTATATTTTCCATGCCCATGTTGATTAGATTATTAAAAACTTGGTACGCATTAATGTAAGGCATGTTTATAACAGATAAAAATGTAGCGATTAAGTTGCAATTAATCACGAGTTCATGAGAAACATGAGATTAATCGTGATTAAATATTTTAATTGTGTGTGTATATATATGATTCTTTCCAAACTGTTACCACAAAATTGTAGGACAATTTGTTGGGATGTCTTTTAATGCAGTAGCATTAAGTGTTCTCTTCTATATGCTTTTTTTTTTATGTTCTAATAGACATGAATATGTTCTCTGAAAATCATCTATGATAAGGTACATTTAAAACAAATAAAAAAGTGCAATTCAATATATATTAATTGACAGCCTGTAGGTAGGTATGTTAATGTCATCATTTTATTTGGCATTTTGCAGAAAAACCTTCGGCAGCAGTAACAGCTTCTTCTTATGTTATTCAATCTTACCAATTTATCCTTTTACTTCTTCCTGTTCTTACTCTTATTTAACAAGTCTCTACATGCTTTGCACAATGGGATTAGGGCAGTTTAAGCCATTTTTCTAACAGATCCTCTCATCAGATTGGATGGGGAATGTCTATGAGCTGCCTTTTTTTAAGTGGTCCAAAGGTCCATAAGGCCACTTATGGACATGCAGAGACTTCTCCTAGAGATGATCTAAGACTGCCTTAGTTGTATCCTTCATCTTTCTGAAAGTTAAACTTCTGACCCCGACTGAGGTTGTGTGCACACTGAACCTATCTTGGTACTTGGTTAAATTCATGCTTTGCTTGTTACAAGCGGTCTCACCAAATCTGAGTAGTACACTCAAAGCATGTTTCTCAAACTACAGTGCTTGACTGTAGGGATGATATTAGCAGTTTCTAATGTCCATCAGAAGTACCACTTGGAGTTAGCCAGCAAACTTTTAAACACACTGAGTCCTTTAATTGACTGCCATTTCGTCATTATTGGTCACCTCCCTAAACATGTTCTTCTAATGTGGTTGCTAAGTCAGATCTAAGACCAAGTCCATGTCCAAGTTGTATAAACTATGATTGAAGCCTGTATAGTCCTTGGAATATTAAAAACTTTAGAAATAATTTTTGTACCCTTTCCCAAATCTATGTAAAGTATGTCTTTGAAAAGAAAAATGTGGTCACACACACCTACAAAGTTTAATGGTCTTCATGTCTTGGTTTTTAGATTGCCATTTAATGAAAAGGACAACTAAACACAGCGCTGATCTCCGACATCACAGATGAACTCGTCAGGTTTTAGAGACAAGGAAATCAAACCAAATAGGGAGATCTCAATCCTGAGTACCATAGCAAAGAGTTTGGAAAAGAAAAAAAATACATATATATGTTCGTAGGAAGTAGTGTCAAATCACCTTTGCTTAAAATTTTACTGCACTTTTACTTTATCTCTCATATGACCATCTTTTGATAGTTATTTAGGCCCATTCTTACAAGATCATCTCAACATCACAAAAAAATCCAATAGCTTCACTTTCGCCTACATGTTAAAATTATAAAACTGTGAAATTGTTTTTCCACTGTCGAGCTGGTGTGCAGATTAGCTAGATAAAAACTCTCAGAGACAAGCTTCAAGTTTTCTTAATATATGGCATATTATACCTTTTGCAAATAACACTAATTTTTAACCAATTAAATAGCATATGCTTGCTTGTAATGTGATCAGTTAAAATACTATAATATTATAGTGAGACCCATGAAAATTCAGTTCCATTGTTTAAAGCACAAAGTAAGTATTTGTTTTTTTACTGTATTCTGGAATCAATCTATAAAAAATTCACTATATGGGCAAAACCTTGTGGACACCTGACCATAAGATGCTTTTTGAACACACATTTCTAACGTTTAGTCCCAGTTTAATGTTATAATAACATCCATTATTCTGAAAGCTGTGACATTTTAGAGTGTGGCTCTGGAGATTTGTGCCCATTTAGCCATAAGGGCATTAGTTAAGTCAGGTACTGACAAGGAGGCCTAGGGTGCAGTTAGCGTTCCAATTCATAAGTCAGAGCTCTAGAGCAGGCCACTGAAGATCTTCCACTCCAACCCATGTTTTCTTTGTGCACAGGGACGTTGTCATGCTGTGACAGGTTTGGGTCTCCTAGTTAAAGTGAAGAGAACACTTCTGCATTAAAAGACATCCCAAAGAATTGCCCCAAATTGTTTGGTAACAGTTTTGAAAAAAACACCTATGACTGGAAAGGTCAGGTATCACAATACTTTTGTCCGCATAGTGTAGCTCATATAAATTAATTGCACACTTAGAGTTCATGGAAATATGAATAGTGCTTTCAGAAATTGTTGCAGCCTGATACTACAGTCTTTTAAATCCTTTTTTTTCTCACTAATCTTTACTCAGTACCCCATAATGTCGAAAAATCGAATTCTAGAAATGTCTGCAAATGTTTTAAAATACAAAAACTAAAGTATCACATGTACATTAATATTCAGACCTTTTGCAACAACACTTAAAATTTAACTCAGGTGCCTTCCAATTCTCTTGATCATTGCTGAGATGCTTCTACACTTTTATTAGACTCTATCTGTGGAAAAGTTTACTGATTGCACACGATTTGGAAAGACACACACTTCTCTATAGAAGGCCTTACAGCTGACAATGCATATCAAAGTAAAAACCAAGCCATGAGGAAAAAGGAACTTCCTCATGGCAAAAACCAAGGCACAGATCTGGGGAATTGCTGCTGCACTGACGATTCCCAAGAGCACAGTGGCCTCCATTTTAAAAACACACATATAGCTCTTAAAGGGACTGAGATGGGTTGATTTGATTGGGTACTATAGCAACATGCTCAATTACACTTCTTTATAATGTATTCTCTTAAACCCGAACCCTTTTTACATTGGCATCACTCTAGCATGGTGCCACCTGCATTTATGTTCATACAAAGTACTTTTCTTCTGCCTTGTTTTGCAGGTGCCGCCGGTCTTGAAAATAGAGCCCTAAATCTTTTCATAGTGCACAATTGTACTTAATCACTATGTCGTTTTATGACAGAATGTCAATCTTTACATAGAAAGTATGTGGTATTAAAAAAGTATAGCAGGTGGTTTCATGAGAATAAAACTGAGGCTTTTCATAATGCACAATTGTACATGAGAGCTGGGCAGTTCCACTGAATGGCTGAATGTCAATCTTTAAAGAAAACCTTCTGTAAAATTTACATTCCATTTACTGTACATTTATGTAGCTACCAGATGTTTTTATTTTTTTTTTTATTTCAAAAGTTACTTGCAGTTGAGACAGAATAAACGCAATTACAGGTTTCAGTTACAATTAAACATTCAACACTTGGTGATGGTGGTTCAACACCTGGCTTGGGATTTGAATTAAAACATCTGGTCAGTAGCATGAAGAGAAAACTTGACAGCACTGACATCCATTTCAAACAAACTACTGTATGCCTGCAATGCTGTATTTTGTTCTGAAGATTTTTGTAAACAATTCATAAAATCTTGTTCAACCACTTCATAACATGTCTAAAAATTCTATGTATTTTAAAACAGAATCTGCTTTCCTTCTCAATCCATATCATTTCAGTGTGGGTGAGCAACCTCTAAAGACCCACCTACACATATCCATCATCCACAGAACAAAAAGTACTAGCATTCTCCATCACAACAAAACCATCATCAATATTGCACAGTCTACTAATACGCCATGCATGTGTCCTTCACAATCCAGACTATTTTAGAGAACAAATCAGGGTAAATCTTGGAGCAAAACCTAATGCAGACCTACAATCATATTTTTTGGCACTTGTGCAATATTCACTGTTTATCTAACACATTCAGATTTCATATAATAGCATAAATATTTAAATGGACATGCATGTCTGCTTTTTTATGAAAACAATACAGTCATTAGCTTTACAGCTTTAACATTTTATTAAACAATTTACTAGTGAAATGCAAACTCATAAAAGGGCTTGGAAGTGACTAAGAAATTACGTAGTCATGCACAGTTTACAGTCTGCACTACTCATTATTCAACTTATTATTCAGCTGTCATGTAAGGTAGGACATGCATACACAAGTAATATAACGCTCGCTGCAATTTAAAAACCAGACTGAGCCATTAGGGATTCAATGCGCTACTGGGGCACCTGTTTACCCTGACTAAAATAGCAGCATTTGTATTCAGAGAGAGTGCAGAGATGATTCAAATGTCTTCAAAGGCCAGCCCAGAAACTTGCCTTCTTGATGATCTTTGAGCCCAGTAGCGAGGATGAAATAATGTGGCTGTGTGTGAAGTCAGAGTGACACACTCGAGGAGAGAGAAAGAAAGAGAGAGAGAAAAAGAAAAACGATGGTCAGAGTGCATCGAAGCTCATCAGCATGGTGACTACGGTGCTATCAGAACAAATGAGTTTCTTCTAACAAAACTATCTGTCCCTGTTTCACGGAGAACAAACATCCCCTGCCAAGGTTAATGCAAGCCCAGGGAGAGAGAGGCCGAAAGAGACACAGAGAGCGTACAGGAGAGAGAGAAATGAACTCTGATTATACCAGCATGACCTTGCAAAGCACCCTGTTTCATACCGGGACGCACACTGTGTCTGTGCCAACAGTCACAGCTGCTGCCAGTGTGCCAACAAACTCTGGCAACACCCTGGATCTGGCAGCAGCACTGCTTGAGTCACACTAATACACCATGAAAATAACCCTGTTCTTAGTACAGAAGAGACTTGTTCACAAGAATGAATAAATGAGAATGTTGAAACCTGCTCAGTGCATAAGAGCTCTAAATTAAAGGCAGATTTCCCAATTTCAGGCCTTCAGCACACCAGCATTGCACATTTTCATGCTTTTGCTGCTGTAACACTTTAACTGATCAACTAGCCATCAAGACAATCCTGCTTTGAATTGGGTATTATAAAGCAGAATAGGCATGCAATTCATGACTACTTTAAATTTGGAAAAACTACTACAGTCAAAGCAGATCACATATACTATGTTCATGGAAGAATGGAGCTTCCTGATCTAGCTTTTAATCAAATTACACAAATAAAGAAGAATGTTTGGGAATTTAAAGCATACTTATGAACGCAGTGACCTGCCTACTATATCAAACTTTCATGCAGACATTCATGTAAATAGATCAATAGATCTAGAACATATAAAGAATAGATCAAGCATCATAAAAATGTGGATAAAAATTAGGAAAAAATTACATAGGCACTAAACCTATAGGCACTAACATATACTACATTGCCAAAGGTTTTCCCACACCTTGTCATGCAGTGCAATCCTTAACATTTTACAAACATTACCCCATAATGAAAACATTCAAAGAAATTAGGTTGAAATATTTTAACATTTATTAAAAATAAAAACAAACAGAAAAAAAATGACATGTACATAAGTATTCACAGCCTTTTAATTGAGCTCAGGTGCATCCTTGATTGAAGTTGATTGGAGTCCACTTGTGGTAAATTCAGTTGATTTGACACGATTGACACTTGTCTAACAAACTTACTGGTTTTGCGCTGGAAGAATAAGTTCGGTGACCCTTCCACTCTTCTCTGCTTGGTGTCTCTCTCCCACGGAGGCTGTTGTCTTTCTTCTCTTTATTGCTGTTGCTGGACTGGAACAGAGCGCAATGATTAGTCTCATCAGCTACAGTTGTACTCTTATGGCTTGTTCCGTCCAGCTCTGCCCTTCACTCGCAAACCGCTGCCACGATAAGGTCCAACTGTTAACAGTGCATGTCAGAGCACAAACCAAGTCATGAAGTACAAGGAACTGTCTGTAGACCTCTGAGACAGGATTGTATTGAGGCACAGATAAGGGTAAGGGTACAGAAAATTTTTGCAGCATTGAAGGTCCCAATGGGACTTCTGTAAATGGAAGAAGTTTGGAATCACCAGGACTCTTTCTAGCCAAACTGAGCAATCGGGGAAGAAGGGCCCTAGTCAGGGAGGTAGCCAATAACCCAATGATCACTCTGAAATAGCTCCAGTGTTTCTCTGTGGAAAGAGGAGAACCTTACAGCCATTTTTGCAGCGCTCTGCCAATCCTCAATAAAAGAAACATGACAGCCCACCTGGAGTTTCCCAAAAGGCACCTAAAGGACTCTCAGGCCATGAAAAACAAAAATGTAACTCTTTGGCCTGAATGCGTTATACGTCATATCTGGAGGAAACTAGGCACTATTTCTGACCTTTCCAATACCATCCCTAATGTGAAGCATGGTGGTGCCAGCATCACGCTGTGAGAATATATTTCAGCAGCAGGAACTGGGAGACTAGTCAGGATCAAGGGAAAGATGAATGCAGCAATGTACAGAGACATCCTTGATGAAAACCTGTTCCAGAGTGCGCTGGACCGGGAGAAACTGCCCAATAATAGGGGTGTCAAGCTTGGACCATCATACTCAAAATGTCTTGAGGCTGCAATTGGTGCCATATGTGCTTTAACAAAGTATTGAACAATGGATGTGAATACTTATGTACATGTGATTTTTTTCCTTTTATTTATTTATTTATTTATTATACATTTGCAAAGATTGAAAATAAACTTATTTTACATTGTCATTATGGGGTTTTGTTTTAAAATTTTGAGGAAACTAATGAATTTAATGAGTTTGGGAATAAGGCAGTAACAAAACAAAATGTGGAAAAAAATTAAGAGCTGTGAATACTTTCCGGATGCACTGTAAGTATAGTATGTGTTTTTTGAGCATCTCATTCAGCATTTAGTCTCAATTTACACTTATTACTCCCTCCACTCTTCTGGGAAGATGTCCCACTAGACTTTGGAGTATGCTTATGGAGAATTGTGCTTATTCAGACACAAGGGTGGGTAGTTAGGTTGTGTTAGTAAAGTTAGGTACTGATGTGGATGCGGTGAGAAGTAAGATTTCATGCTACTGCATCCAACTACATCATATACAATTGTGTGTCTTCAGCTTTAGTTTGGGAAAAAACACATATGGCTGGGCAAGTCAGGTTTCCCAATACTTTTGTCCATATAGTGTATAAATAAAAAAAAAAGTATTACCTATTTATCTAAAAAAAAAAAATCAGTTTTGGGACAATGTCCATTGTTAAAAGCACTATACAAATAAAACTGAATTGAATTTAATACACTATAAGCTACTTCCACTGTTGTACTGTAGCAACCGTTTGGAAAAGGCCAACATATTTATGTGATGGTCATGTACAGTATACAATTCATTTTGGCCATATCATCTACTATGTTGCCTTCTTGAAGAATGTATTATAATGAAGGTAGGTAAGTGTCCATTACAGTTTTTAAATGATATTTATTTTGTTTTTTATTTTAAAACAAGGTCATTAATTTGGCATATATATTAAATGATTTGTTTCATTACTCGTATAGTGGAGAATGTGATAATAAATTAGGTTAGCTAACCAGCCAGCTAATCAACTATCTAACATTAGAGGTCTTATTGAATGTACAGTATTTGTAATTATAACTTTGGTGTTCTTAAAGTGGGTCATTTGATGAAAATGTGAAAAAAGCAATATACTGTAGAGTATATATGAAACCTTAATTCACCTGATACTGAAAACTCAGAAACCCTGATGTTGATACCACAGCAAAAAAATTAATGCACTTACAAGGGAGAAAGCAGAAATAAACTTTAATCTCTAGTCATAAGCATTGTCACAGTAGGTAATAGCACTCTAATGAACCGAGAGAATCTGCTTCCTGTAAGTGACACCAGCAGAGTTGCCAGGCTTTTAGTTTTTAATTACATTGGGCAGGTTTGAAACAACATCAGAAATGTGTGTGTGCTGCACTGAACCTGTTTTTCCTTTATTTCCCAAATAAAAAAATAGGAAAATTGTGACTCTCAATTCTTCTTCTTCTTTTTTCGGCTGCTCCCATTAGGGGTCGCTACAGCGGATCATCAGTCTCATACTACTTTGTCCTCTACATCTGCCTCTCTCAAAGCAACTACCTGCATGCCTTCCCTCACCACATCGATAAACCTTCCCTTGGCCTTCCTCTCTTCCTCTCAATTAGTTTGACTAAATTAGTTAAGACTAGTTATAAGACATTATTATTGCTATTATTAGTAGTAGTATAAGTAGTAGTATTAATTCATTTATTAATTTTTGAGAATTTGTTGGTGATGAAAATGTTGTTGAAACCTGGCAACCTTCACCACCACTTCACATACAACTACAAGCAAATGAAATGTACTTGCAAGTGAGAAAATACAAATTAAATATAAGCCCTAATCATATGTGTTGCCGTGGTGGCTATTAGCTCTCTAATGGACCTATTGACTCTACAGCCAAGTGTGCTTCAAGCACACTGACTATGCAACTTGACCCCTAATGAGTTTTTTTATGTTCATTCTGCAAAATCAAACTTCTGTGAAAACACTTAAGAATTCGCACATAGTTAACTGTGGCAATGTCACATATTAAAAATAACTCAAGGTATTCAAAAAACTCAATGGAGCAATTGTATGTGGGGCAATACATTCAATATAATATTAAAGTAGATATTGTACAAGTAGGCAACCCAGCCATTAGGGGGGCACAAGCCAGTGTACTCTTAGTGCCGGTCCCAAGCCCGGGTAAATGGGGAGGGTTGCGTTAGGAAGGGCATCCAGCGTAAAACATGTGCCAAATCAAATATGCGGATCACAAATGAGAATTTCATACCGGATCGGTCGAGGCCCGGGTTAACAACGACCGCCACAGGTATCGTTAGCCGACAGGGTACCGGTGGAAATTGGGCTACTGTTGGCCGAAGGAGGAGAAGGAGAGGAGGAAGGCGTCTACAGAGACGGCAGGAAAAGGAGCAGTGTAGGAGAGTAGAGGTTCGGGTTGGTACTTTAAATGTTGGTACTATGACGGGTAAAGGGAGAGAGATAGCTGATATGATGGAGAGGAGAAAGGTAGATGTGTTGTGTGTTCAGGAGACCAAGTGGAAAGGGAGTAAGGCCAGGAACATTGGAGGTGGGTTTAAACTGTTTTATCATGGTGTGGATGGGAAAAGAAATGGTGTAGGGGTGATTCTGAAGGAAGCGTACAGTAAGAGTGTAGTGGAGGTGAAGAGAGTTTCTGATAGGGTGATGATCGTGAAGGTGGAAGTTGAAGGGATGATGATAAATGTCATCAGTGCCTATGCTCCACAAGTTGGCTGTGAGATGGAGGAGAAAGAAAGATTCTGGAGTGAATTAGATGAAGTGGTAGATGGTGTACCTAGGAAAGAACGATTGGTGATTGGGGCAGACTTTAATGGGCATGTAGGTGAAGGGAACAGAGGTGATGAGGAGGTGATGGGTAGGTATGGTTTTAAGGAGAGGAATGTGGAAGGGCAGATGGTGGTAGATTTTGCTAAAAGGATGGAAATGGCAGTGATGAACACGTATTTTAAGAAGAAGGAGGATCATAGGGTGACGTATAAGAGTGGAGGAAGGTGCACACAGGTGGATTATCTTCTGTGTAGGAGATGCAACCTGAAGGAGATTGGAGACTGTAAGGTGTTGGCGGGGGACAGTGTAGCTAGACAGCATCGGATGGTGGTCTGTAGGATGGTTTTGGAGGCGAAGAAGAAGAGGAGGAAAGTAAGGTTTAAAAGAAGAATAAGATGGTGGAAACTGAAGGAGGAAGAGTGTAGTGTGAGGTTCAGGGAAGAGGTCAGACAGGGGCTTGGTGGTGGTGAAGAGGTGCCGGATGATTGGGCAACTACTGCAGGAGTGATGAGGGAGGCAGCTAGAAAAGTACTTGGTGTGACATCTGGAAATAGAAAGCAAGAAAAAGAGACGTGGTGGTGGAATGAGGAAGTGCAGGAGAGCATTAGGGGAAAGAGATTGGCAAAACAGAAGTGGGATCGACAGAGTGATGAGAAGAGTAGGCAGGAGTACAAGGAGATGCGGCAGCAGGTTAAAAGGGATGTGGCGAAAGCCAAGGAAAAGGCATATGAGGAACTGTATAAAAGGTTGGACACTAAGGAAGGAGAAAAGGATTTATACCGATTGGCCAAGCAGAGGGACCGAGCTGGGAAGGATGTACTGCAAGTTAGAGCAATAAAGGATGGAGAGGGAAATGTGTTGACTAGTGAGGAGAGTGTGTTGAGAAGATGGAGGGAGTATTTTGAGCAGCTGATGAATGAGGAAAATCAGAGAGAGAGAAGGTTGGAGGATGTGGAGTTGGTGAAGCAGGATGTAGATAGGATTAGTAAGGAGGAAGTGAGAGCAGCGATTAAGAGGATGAAGAATGGAAAGTCGGTTGGACCAGATGACATACTGGTAGAAGCGTGGAGATGTTTAGGAGAGATGGCAGTGGAGTTTTTAACCAGATTGTTTAACAGGATTCTGGAAGGGGAGAGGATGCCTGAGGAATGGAGAAGGAGTGTGCTGGTACCGATCTTTAAGCATAAGGGAGATGTGCAGACCTGCAGTAACTACAGGGGAATTAAGTTGATCAGTCACACCATGAAGTTATGGGAAAGAGTAGTGGAAGCCAGGCTGAGAGAAGAGGTGACCATCTGTGAGCAACAGTATGGTTTCATGCCGAGGAAGAGCACCACAGATGCCTTATTTGCTTTGAGGATGTTGATGGAGAAGTATAGAGAAGGACAGAAGGAGCTGCATTGTGTATTTGTGGATTTAGAGAAAGCGTACGACAGGGTGCCGAGAGAGGAGTTGTGGTATTGTATGAGGAAGTCAGGTGTGTCAGAGAAGTATGTGAGGGTGGTGCAGGACATGTATGAGGACAGTGTGACGGCAGTAAAGTGTGCAGTAGGTACAACAGACTGGTTCAGGGTGAAGGTTGGACTGCATCAAGGATCGGCCCTGAGCCCTTTCCTGTTTGCAGTGGTGATGGACAGGTTGACGGACGAGGTCAGACAGGAGTCTCCCTGGACTATGATGTTTGCAGATGATATTGTGATTTGTGGTAAGAGTAGAGAGCAGGTTGAGAAGAGCCTGGAGAGGTGGAGATATGCGCTGGAGAGAAGAGGAATGAAAGTCAGTAGGAGTAAGACAGAGTACATGTGTGTGAATGAGAGGGAGGGAAGTGGAGTGATGCGGTTGCAGGGAGAAGAGGTGGAGAAGGTGGAGGAGTTCAGGTACCTGGGGTCAACAGTGCAAAGTAATGGAGAGTGTGTTAGGGAAGTAAAGAAAAGAGTGCAGGCAGGGTGGAGTGGGTGGAGAAGAGTGACAGGAGTGATTTGTGATAGAAGAGTATCTGCAAGAATGAAAGGGAAAGTTTATAGGACTGTGGTGAGACCTGCGATGTTGTATGGATTAGAGACAGTGGCATTGAGTAAAAAACAGGAGGTGGAGCTAGAGGTAGCAGAGCTGAAGATGTTGAGGTTTTCGTTGGGAGTGACGAGGATGGACAAGATTAGAAATGAGTTTATTAGAGGGACAGCACATGTAGGATGTTTTGGTGACAAGGTGAGGGAGGCGAGATTGAGATGGTTTGGACATGTGCAGAGAAGGGACATGAATTATATTGGTAGAAAAATGCTGAAGATGGAGCCACCAGGTAGGAGGAAAAGAGGAAGGCCAAGGAGGAGGTTCATGGATGTGGTGAGGGAAGACATGCAGGTAGTTGGTGTAAAAGAGGCAGATATAGAGGACAGGGTGGTATGGAGACGGATGATCCGCTGTGGCGACCCCTAATGGGAGCAGCCGAAAGAAGAAGAAGAAGATTGTACAAGTAGGCAAGTAATAATGGCCATACTTTCTCCTTTGAAAATATACCCTCGTTAGCCTCTTCTTATCATGATGTTTTTACAATCCAGTATGCTAGCATGACTAGCTGTTTCTAATAACACACACATGCATTCTCTCTCACTCTCTCTCTCTCTCTCTCTCACACACACACACACACTATCCCTCTTTTATTCTCAATTGCTTTAAAACAGCATTTCTCTACTAATTCATCAGGGTTAAAGAAATCTATGGTGAGAGCTGAGTTCAAGTCAAGAAGGTGGAGTAGCACTATAAAAAATTGAGCTACAAAGAGCTATTTGATTTTCATAGCACATCTAGCTAACAGACTTAACTGTTATATAGATGTGTTTAAAATTACATTGCTTAAAATTCACAGTTCATGAGTTGCAAGGTTTTTGGTTTCTACCCAAATTGGGCTAGTTTTGAAACAACAAATCAGAAACGTCAGTGCACCATGGAAAACTTGTTTCTATCATACTTAAAACTTTTAATGATTCTCAATGGCCAAATTAGGACTAGTTTCAAGACATTGTGCTGTTTTTGAGATTTAGCTGGGGAGGCAATCTTGCACAATAGGCTACTGCAAAAGACATATACGTATTGCAGTAAATGCCGTATTTTATATATATAGTTTCTGAGTAAACCCCTCACATTTCAGCAAAGAACATTTTCAGCAAAAGGGACAATGCTATAGAAATGAAAACTGGATATATTTTAGAGTAGTCAATGTGCAGCTCGTATAGGTGTATAGATTAAGCATCCTCTAAAAAAAACCTCAACATACAACTATCATTGTCAAAATAGCTGGCAACAGAAGTGGGTATACCCTAAGTGAACATGTCAAATCTGTGTCCAAACTGTCAATATTTTGTGTGAACATTATTGTTATCAAGCACTGCCTTAATCCTCCTGGGCATGGAATTCACAAGAGCCTCACAGGTTGTTGCTGGAAGCCTTTTCCACTCCTCCATAATGACATTACAGAGCTGCTGGATGTTAGACACACGGCACCTTTCCACCTTCCGCTTGAGGATGCCCCACAGGTGCTCAATAAGGTTCAGGTCTGGAGACATATTTGGCTACTCCATCACTTTCATCTTCAGCTTTAAATGCACAGAGAAATGAAACAATGTTTCTCCAGGACCCTGGTGCTACATCACACAACATAAATCTACATCACACAACATAGAGCTACAGACAGAACACAGACCTAAGGACTAAATTAAGTTGTCCTTGCCACATAAAGTGCATCGTGTGCAACCTAGTGCAAACAGTGCAGAGAAAAAAAGTGCACCAGACAATACAAAATGTAGGACAGATACAGAAAACACATAAAAGCGCAGACCAGTATACCTACTGCATGTTATACATGCATTTGTAAATATACACAAAAATTTAAACACATGTTTACATGGACAGTAGCAGTCAAGTAAATGTGCAAAACAGCATGTAAACAGTTATATAGTTATAATAAAATAATTATATAAAATGGGTGGTGCTGAAGACATGGAAGTTTGTGAATTTAAATGAGTATTGAGTGTGTGTTTGAGTTCAGATTTTTAGCAGCTCAGTAACATGCAGTTGAATGAATGTACACACAGTTGAGTGAGTGTCTGCATAATAGTTTCAGTTCCAGTTCAGTTCTGTGTGTTGAGGAGCCTATTGACGTAAGGAAAAAAAACTGTTGCACAGTCTGGATGTAAGGCCCGAATGCTTCAGAATTGCTTCCCTGATGGTAAGAGTGTATGTAAGAGGTGTGTGGGGTCGTCCACAATGCCGTTGGTTCTGCGGATGCAGCGTGTTGTATAAATGTGCATGTTCTCGGCTGTCCTATTTATCCTCTGAAGGGTCTTGATGGTGCGGTTCCCAAACCAGGCAGTGATGCAGCTGCTCAGGATGCTCTTGATGGTTCCAGTAATACATGCTCTTGGACAGGTTGTCTTTAGCAAACTGTTTGTGGACCTTCCACTTCTGCAACCTCTAAAGCAATGCTGGTAGCACTCATGCGTCTGCTTTCTGAAGCCAGTGATCAAAGCCTTGTGAGGTCTGTTCCGAGTGGATCCCATCTTGGAAAACCTCTGTATGACCCTGGCCACTATACTGTAACTCAGTTTCAACGTGTTACACATCATCTAATAGCCTCGGTCATATTTGTGGAGAGCAATAATTCTAATTCTTAAATTTTCAGAGAATTCTTTGCTAGGAGGTGTAATGTTGAACATTCAGTGGTCAGTTTGAGAGAATTTTACTCAAAGCACCAAACTGCGCTAATACAAGATACACAAATTTGTATGGTCCTGTCAAGCAGACAAAAGCATGAACATGATAAATAGGACATGTGGGTTTGCATGGTCTAATGATGTACAGAATACACTTAGTGTGTACTTACATTTGTCGCCAGCTATTTTGACAATAATGGCTGCATGTTGACATATTTTTAGAGGACAGTAAATCTATATTCCTATGCAAGCTGCCCATTTACTACTCTAAAATATATCCAAGTTAAATTTCTATATTATTTTCCCTTTATAAGATATACAATAATGGTTGCCTAAATGTGAGGGGTGTATATATAAATATCAACCTTAGCCCCAGGATCATGTCAAGTTGAATTCTGTACACCTTTAAACCTAAGTTTTATTACTTTTATGGTATGAGTCTTTTTTTTTTTTACTATGTGTATGCTTCATATATATATATATATATATATATATATATATATATATACAGTACAGACCAAAAGTTTGGACACACCTGCTCATTCAAAGAGTTTTTATTGTCATGACTATGAAATTTGTATAAAATTGTAGATATATATATATATATATATATATATATATATATATATATATATATATATATATATATATATATATATATATATATATATATACAGTGTTGGGCAGTAACTTTTGACAGTAACTAATACTGTAACGCGTTACTTTTAAAAATAAAGTAACTTCGTTACCGTATGGTGCGTTACCTGTTACTTTTATAAATGAATTAATTTCGGCTGAAGTGTAGACTACAGCCTAACTTGCTTACAGCAGCGTCGCATTGTAGGATTGGTGGATGAAACACTGTAAACACGAAAGAAGACGCGCTGTGGGCGTGTCTCCGTTTATTCAGGTCTGTGCGGCAGTAATGGCGAGTCGAGGCGAGAGCAAGACGAGTTTCTCAAAGTGGAAATATGTTCATTATTTCACTTTAGTTGAGTATAAAGACAAAAACTTTTAAGTCAAATGTAAGCTGTGTCTTTCTGGTTCGAAGCTCGTATCTACTGCAATAAACAGCAACTCCAATCTGCCGAAGCTCCTCCAGGAACTCTATGCCTGAGGAGCTAGAAGCTAGAAGCTAACCCGGTGTTCTGTTCTACATTGTGGATAGTTTTCATACTTCAGCTGTGAAAGGAACATTTTTAAGAGCTCAACACAACAGCAGAAGCCACTTTAGTTTTTGATTGTGAATATATTATTCAGCTTGTTGTTATTTATTTCAGAAATCCTTGTGATATATTCACTTTGTGCTGGTCTGACTATATATATATATATATACACAGTACAGACCAAAAGTTTGGACAAAACTATGAATTAACACATGTGGAATTAAATACATAACAAAAAAGTTAACTGAAAATATTGTAGGTCATAATGTAGGTTCTTCAAAGTAGCCACCTTTTGCTTAGATTACTGCTTTGCACACTCTTGGCATTCTCTTGATGCCTACTATTGAATTATATATTTTATATATAAACTTTTGGTCTGTACTGTATATATGTATATATATATATATATATATATATATATATATATATATATATATATATATATATATATATATATATATATATATATATATATATATAGTACAGACCAAAAGTTTGGACACACCTTCTTATTCAAAGAGTTTTCTTTATTTTCATGACTATGAAAATTGTAGAGTCACACTGAAGGCATCAAGGGCTATTTGACCAAGAAGGAGAGTGATGGGGTGCTGCGCCAGATGACCTGGCCTCCACAGTCACCGGACCTGAACCCAGGAGTGAGCTGGACCACAGAGTGAAGGCAAAAGGGCCAACAAGTGCCAAGCATCTCTCGGGGAACTCCTTCAAGACTGTTGGAAGACCATTTCAGGTGACTACCTCTTGAAGCTCATCAAGAGAATGCCAAGAGTGTGCAAAGCAGTAATCAAAGCAAAAGGTGGCTACTTTGAAGAACCTAGAATATGACATTTTTTAGTTGTTTCACACTTTTTTGTTATGTATATAATTTCATATATAATTCCACATGTGCTAATTCATAGTTCTGATGTCTTCAGTGTGAATCTACAATTTTCATAGTCATGAAAATAAAGAAAACTTATTGAATGAGAAGGTGTGTCCAAACTTTTGGTCTGTACTATATATATATATATATATATATATATATATATATATATATATATATATATATATATATATATATATATAATTATATATATATATATATATATATATATATATATATATATATATATATATATATATATATATATATATATATATATATATATATATATATAATTTTTTTATTTTTTTTTTATATATATATGTGCAAAGGTTAACTATGCAGCAATTGTCATTTGTGATTGCATTTACCTTTACAGTCTTCCTGATCATTCAGTGAACATTATCTTCTCCTAGCAACCAAATATGGTAATGAATAAATTACATAAAAGGTTGTGTTTCCTGTGCATTGCTTGGATTTTTTATGTCCCTCTTGGGCTCCATAAGCCCTTGGGCTCCATAGCTATATGCGCTGGTTGTAATAAGATCACAGAATTTTCCTGTAAATTAGAAATACACTCAATGTACTTGCATCACTGCTGTAGAACATTTACACATACCCTATACAAAGAAGAGAAATGATTGCAGCTGCCAGAGAAAGGCTATGAAGTTCAGCTGGATTCCAGGCAATTCAAATAGTGGTATATAAAAGTTTTAATTTAATTATCAATTAAGTTACTGCCGACCAGTCCTGCCTTATTGATAAAGTTAACAAGCAAATAAAACACCTTCATATTTGAACTGTAAACGATTAAAATTACATGCAAGCAGGCAATTGGCGATATCTTATAAATCCAGATCTTTACATCTTTTTTTTCTTGTCCTGCTGCAGAGATCCAGCATTTTGTCAGCTGTCATACCCAATATCCCCAATTCACTGTGTTGCAGCTGGCTAGTAGCTTCCAAACAGAAAATAAACAGGATTCCAATAGTTAATCCTGTTTCTCAATATAGCAGCTGGTAACCTATAAAATGTGATTAAACAAATTAATGAATGTGTTCACTTGATGTCTGTAGCTAAATATTGAGAAATTATAATGACGCCTTTGCTGACCTTCTTCTGCTCTGTATGTGAGTATTATATTTGCCAGCCACAACTAAGCTTTTGAAACTGTATAAAATATTTTAGGGAGTTTTAAATCCAAAGAAAAAAAAAGAAATAAAAAATTATATATATATATATATATATATATATATATATATATATATATATATATATATATATATATATATATATATATATATATATACATAGTGTTGGGCAGTAACGCGTTACCGTTAACGCGTTACTTTTGACAGTAACTAATACTGTAACGCGTTACTTTTAAAAATAAAGTTTGGTGCATTACCCGTTACTTTTATAAATGAAATAATTTGGGCTGAAGTGTAGACTACAGCATAACTTGCTTACAGCAGCGACGCATTGTAGGATTGGTGGATGAACCTCTGTAAACATGAAGAAGACGCACTGTGGGCGTGTCTCTGTTTATTCAGGTCTGTGCGGCACTAATGGCGAGTCGAGGCGAGAGCAAGACGGGTTTCTCAAAGTGGAAATATGCTCATTATTTCACTTCAGTTGAGTATAAAAACAAAAACTTTTAAGTCAAATGTAAGCTGTGTCTTTCTGGTTTGAAGCTCGTATCTATTGCGATAAACAGCAACTCCAATCTGTTGAAGCACCTCCAGGACCTCCATGCTAGAAGCTAGTAGCTAGAAGCTAACCCGGTGCTCTGTTCTACATTGTTGATAGTTTTCCTACTTCAGCTGTGAAAGGAACATTTTTAAGAGCTCAACACAACAGCAGAAGCCACTTTAGTTTTTGATTGTGAATATATTATTCAGCTTGTTTTGTTATTTATTTCAGAAATCCTTGTGATATATTCAGTTTGTGCTGGTAATTTTTAAACACTATTAATAAAATAGTGTTTAAAAATGACTTTGTGTTTAAGTCAGTTTGTGTTTAAAAAGTTACTTTTAACAGTAACGCCTTACTTTTTGGTGTAAGTAATCAACAAAGTAATGGAGTAACTTTTAGAATGAAGTAACGAGTAACTGTAACTAGTTACTATTTTTTAGTAACGAGCACAACACTGTATATATATATATATATATATATATATATATGTGTGTGTGTAACTAGAGTATACCTAGATAATCCTTGGATTCATTATAACCAGAATACTTTCTTTAAAAATGAATAAATTTACATTTCTACAACAATATAATGTTTCTTTTAACAGTTTCACTTTATATACCATTTAAATAGTATGTAGAGCTCGCCAAATTTCAGCTTCTCCTAATGCTTTATTAACAAAGTACTTGAGCATTAAACCTTCAGATGTCCAATGTCTGGAAAAGTGGTATTCCATTGTAGTTTGGTTTGACTTTTTCTTCCTGTCCAAAAGACAAGATTCTAGAAATTGGACTTTTAAATAGTGTTACTGCCAACACAGCATTAAAATACTTTATTATTTGCTATCCATCCCATGTGCTGACAACTTCAAAACAAGTGCTGTAAAGTCTGATCTGTGTAGATTGCTGTAACAGCAAAACACTATGACTTTGGGTAAATCAAGATGGGGTATTTTGGGATGTGGAAACTGGGTCATTGTAATGCAGCTCCATTACATAAATCATGGGGAAATTCAATGGTAATGAGAGTGAGAAATACCCCATAGGCATTGTTATATAATATAAGCAGCAAAAAAATCATGTACATGAACATTATAAAGCTTTAAAAGAAGGTTAAATGATTCATTTTACAGTTAATTGAATTAAAGTAAAGGAACCCTTTCATGTCATATTGGTTGTGTGCAATAATCAGATCAAATTATTTTTGCATGTTTGTTGTTTGCATCTATTAAGGAGTTGAACAATTATATAATACATAAACTTGCATAATATATGTTTGTTCTCCCTTGTGTTCCTAAAACAGCTCCAAGCCACATGGGCTCCCATGACCCCTGAAGATATTTACTGATATCTGACAGTATTGTTTAAAAGCAAATCTCTGTATATTTTTTGGTTAACTAGCTAATTAAATATACAAGCCACTCAATGTATTTAAAGAAGCAGGGGTTTGGAATAAATATGATCAATTACTGTACTTGTGTGCACATAATGAAGATGCATTATGCTAGTGAGAGTATATTTCAGTGATGGGAAATTTCCAGCCCTATGAGATACAATATAACTGCATAAATGCTACAAATATTAACATAAAAATGTTGTACTACACAATCACCTGAATCAAAACCAGAATACTATATCATATTAAGTGTGTTATTTAAGTATTAATATAAATCATACAAAATACAATATACACTAGATAGATAGATAGATAGACAGACAGACAGACAGACAGACAGACAGACAGACAGACAGACAGACAGACAGACAGACTTGAACACCTATCTATTGCACACCTTTGAGATGAACTGGAATGCTGACTGCAATCCAGGCCTCCTTACCCTACATCAGTACCTGACTTTACTAATGCCCTTGTGTCTGAATGAGCACAAATTCTCTAAATCCATACTGCAAAATCTAGTGGACCATCATCCCATAAGAGTGGAGGTTATTAAAATACTAAAATAGTAAATACATTTGGAATAAGATATTGAAAGACACATTAAACCTACAATTTATGTCATTTGTCTGATGAAGCCATGATTGAAAAGTTAAGCCTTGGTGAAAAGTTCTCACTCTCTGGCATTCTGTATTGTTTTTAAGATTTATAATCACACTATTGATAGCACTCAAATGAGGATGGGTTCCCTTTTGCATCTGGTTCCTCTCACGTTTTTTTTCCTCATAATATCTAAGGGAGATTTTCCTTGCCACAGGCTGCTCATCAAGAATAAATACAATAAATCATTCACCTTAACTCTTAAATTCTTTAAAGCTGCTTTAAGACAATGGGCGTTGTAAAAAGCGCTATAGAAATAAACTTGACTTGATGTAAAAAAACTGCTGCGTTTGGCAGAAAACTAAACCTTCTTTCCACCCTGACATCAAGATACTGATAGTGAAACATGGTGGTGGTTTACCTGTTCACAGATTTAGGTTCATTGGCCTTCTATAAGTCATTCTGCGTTTATGCAAATACTTTCCTTGTCTCAATATTGGATTTATTTGTGATCAATGTGATGCTCAATGTTTCTTTTTTTTGAAAGCCAAACCATAAATAATGTTCGGCCAGAACTTTGGGCATGTTCTACTAAACCCAGAAACCTTCCAAAAATGGTGTAGTCATGTACAATTATTACATAGTTATTGCCTTTTATTCTAAATCAGAAATTGATAACAAAACGATTTATTAATGGCTAACTTATTAATCAACTTAGAACTATAAAACTAAATTAGCAGCTAAATGCACTATTTAACAATAGTGAATTCATCTCATATAATCCAAGTCAGTTGCAGTTAAAAAAAGAAATTAAAAAAAGTACCAGAGAGAGGCAGCGAAAGAGAGGGAGAGAGAGGGTAAAATTGCAACGAAAGGTGTAACAGCAATGAGCTATTTTTAGACTGTGGGGGTGGAAGAAAGAAAATAAATGAAACAAAATGGATGGGTTTTGAAAGAAAGAATGAAACTGCCCTTTTTTATCATGGGGTTTGGTTTCTCAATATCCTGTCTCATTAAACAGTTCCAAAAGAGGGCTATTCTGTGAATCTTCTAAGATTGTTGAGTGGTTTCTTTAAGAGTCTCACAGTGAAGTGTGAGAGCCAGGTTCTGGACAAGCATTTCTTTTTTTTTTTCTTTTCTCCTATTTCTATGGACTACAAAAATTGTAATTATGCTCTGATGAACACACACACACACACACACACACACACACACACACACACACACACACACACACACACACACACACACACACAACACAGATGCAGTTGTTCCAGTTCCAGCTGTTCAGAGAGCATCTGAAAAGCATGATGACTCCTTTTGTTGAACACCTGAATGTGTCATGTCCACACACTATTAGCCCAGCTTAGAGTATTCAGGCCAGGCTGAGTGGGCACTGAAAGTAATTACGGCAACAACATGCAAACGTTCAGTCACAGCCAATGTTCTTTACCTAATCTCTGTGCCTGGACACAGCATGTTTGCCAAGCTTGATGCTTTATAGCCAGCAGGCAATAATGAGAAGTGTTGAGAACACACAGCTTTGCAGCAAGCAGATGTCACTGGGATCTACATGCAAAGTCTAATTACAAATGCAACTGCAATGCTGTAAGCACACTTATGTGCATCTTCTATGTGAAAATATATGTGCAATGTTCATGAACCAGAGTTTAAGTAATAGATGGTCAGTGCTAGGGTGAGCTGCCTGCACTGAGAGGATTGTGAATGAGCCCTGTATACACTACACCCTGCCAAAAGGCAAGAGAATGATGCAGGTGCAGCAGCCAATACAGCACAGCTTGAGCTCTCTGTATTTATACAGCACATTCAGGGCCTGGTGGAAGCTCCTGTCCAAACTCTGCAAAACAGGAACAGCCACTGACATGATATAGGCTTCAGCTGTCACTGTAAAAAGAAATGTATTTTAATGTTTGCTTGAAGATCTAGCATGAATGTTGACAGTGAATATTTTTTTTCTGTAAAGCAATCGAAAACATATATTCCATGTGCTAATAAATAGCAAAGTTTTGCAATGTTAAAATTATGTTTTGTTCATCAATAGAATGCTTTCAATAGCATTTTTTTCAAGTTGCATTATAATAGTATCGAATACATCCTTATAAAAAAAAATAAATCAACGTCCCAAATGCTGCAGAACTATATATTGCTTGATTAAAATATAGTGTAGGGAGTAGAACTGGCCCATCCTGTTACTTTCAGTATATTCAAAGGATTACCAAGTTTGTGCATTCTGTTTATTCCTTTGTTTAATATATGGATTTTGTTCTTCGTGCACTCCATTGAAATGCAAAAGCGAAACACTTAAAAAAAAAAGCGAAACACCTCTTGTAAATTACTACACATCTATCATGAGTTTTCTAGCTAAAGAGAATTATTACTGCGATGCAATTCCATAACAAGGATATCTCACAATTGCATAATTATCAGTCACTATCATCCAGCCAAATGATAGCAATTAATAAAGACATAAATACATCAATACATCAATTATTTAGGTATTCAGAGAAACACAGAATCAAAAATCTAATACTCCACCATGCCTAAATATATTTTTTGTTTCTTTCTTTTAGTACAATATCAGACTCTCAATCCTGTTTGGTTTGATTACACTCAAACGCTCATACACACTTTCTCTCCCTTGATTGCCGCTAACTGTGATTTACTATTACAGCATTGCCACGGCAGTTCACAGTGGCTCAAAAACATTTTATTACAGAGTGGTTTTTTTTTGTCTCATGCCGCAATTATATTCCATGTACTGCAACTTTAATTATGTCACTAAAAATATGGTTATGATCATTTGCAGCAGAATGAGTGACAAACATGGCTGTAATGTGGAACACAGGGAAATAAATGAATGAATGAATGAATGAATGAATGAATGAATGAATGGAACGTCAATAAATCACACTGGATAAAAACTAATCAACTAATGAATCAGACAATTACAGCACCAGCTACAAAGCACTTTATATTCTTTAAAGCCACAGTATGATTACATTTGTTTATTAAAAAAAATGATTGATCAAATAATATGATGACATTTTTATATGTAATATAAACACCTACTGTAGGTTACAAAAAAAGAAGAAACAAACTGCTAGTGATACTTTGTGGCGACCCCTAATGAGAGCACCTGAAAGACAAAGAAGAGGAATCAGGGCCATGGCTTCAGCTAAAGGGCTAATAATGTGAAGAACATCAATGAAGTGAATTTTAATAATTTCAGTTCTACTGTTCAGGTTTTCTGTGATTAAAAGCATGAGAGGCATTGATTTTCCGCTTGACAAGCAAATATATGAGGAGAAAAACAGCTTTTTCACAAACAACAGCAAGCTAACTAAATTTGCTAACTTATTTTTGCTGGAGGTTTTCTGTATGTTGGGTTGCCATGTATGTTTATGGATCTCCTGAAGATTACATTATATTGTTTTTTACTTTTGGCACTGTAATGAATATAGAGGAACTGAGAACTAAAGTAAAAAAAAATGATGTGCTAGCTAGGGCACTGGATGCAGTCACATAATTAGTTGAATAGAATCTGTGTACAGTTAAAGTGTCATGTGATCTCTGTATAAATACTACAATTCCTAAAAGTCTTTATAGTTTGTTAGAGAACATGCCTAAACAAATAGCATCGTGTACTGTAAATACACCAGAGCCCAGGGTGCCAAATATTTATAAATTCCACAGATTTTAAGTTTTGTATTAAAAAAAATACAAGAAAATACAAGAAAAAAATCACAAAGGTACATATTTATGCACCATTTTATAATTGACAAATATAGCAAGTTTAATCTTTTTTTTTTTTTTTTTATATATAAAGAGTAATAAGAAAAAAAAAAATTACAAGAAAAAACTGACTATGGATTTAATAATGAAATCTGCTGAGATGCCTGAAAAATCGGCCGTGGGACTCCTACAAGGAGAATACTGAAGACGTCATCTATATCTAACTAAAGTGGCTCACTTTATATAATGGCCTGCATTTATTATGGACATCTTAGCAGAATGGCAGATTAATGACCACGGTTGAATCGTTATCTGTGTCAAAAACACCTTACTTTACTAAGCAATCGCTCTGGTTGTGCATAAATCCAGCATGATTAAATCCAGGAGGAATGGGCACTACGTCGCAAACTGCTTACTGTGGGAATTCCGGCTATTTTGAGTGAGTCAGCTCACAATTATGAGCCAATTCTTTCAGTTCCCAAATGGGTTTTTTGTTCTAATCCGGGCAAAAAAATTGTACAGTACAGTAAAAATTCAATTGGTGAAAAAGCCTTGGTTTCAGAATCTTTCCAATGGTGCTATAAAAAAATATTAATAATTGCGCTCAATGGTGTGTATGTAGTAAAACAAAATCCTGGTGTAGGATCACTGGTACACGCACTCTTCTGTACATTCTCACTCAAACACTGCACTTACTCTGTGCTCTGTCTCTCTCCCTCTGCTTGTCTTCACACAGTTGGGAAGTACAATCTATGTTATTTATGCATATATTAAGAGAGCTGCTGCTTTAATGTTGCTGTTTCTATAGCAGCCATTTTTGCACCGTCTGCTCTGCTGCTAGCCAACTGGGAAACAACCAAACCAGTTACATGAATTGTCTGCATAGGATCAGAAAAACACCCTGAGGTTTTACTAATACTTATAGTTATTTGTTATACAATGTTTAAATTAAGATCCGCAGCTGGTATATTAAGTGAAAAAAAAATAAAAAAATCTATCTGCTGAAAACTGGAAATGGATTTCTCTCTGCTAAAAAGTATTTGCACCTTTCTATTTTTTCTTTTTTTTTAAGTCACACTTAAATAATTCAGATCTTCAAGCTAAATTTTATATTATACAACGATAAACCAAGTAAATAATGCAGTTTTTAAATGATGATTTGTTTATTAAAAGAAAAAAAAAAGCTGTTTAAACCTTCCTGGCCTTATGTGAAAAATTAATTGCCCTCTAAACCTAATAACTGTTTGTGCCATCCTTGGCTGCAACAACTGCAATCAAACATTTGCAATAATTGGCAATGAGTCTTTCACACCATTCTGGAGGAGTTTTGGCCCACTCTTTTTTATTATTATTTTTTGTTTATTCAGTCTCATTGGGAGGTTTTCAAACATAAACGAGGCAGATTTGGAAAGCTTTTTCCCCTTGATAAATGAAATCATTATTTAGTAACTGCATTTTGTATTTATTATAGTTATCTTTGTGTAATATTAAAATTTGCTAAAGGATCTGAAATGATTGATAATTTAAGTGTGACAAATATGCCGAAAAAAAAAAAAAAAAAAAAGGAAAATGAAGAATAGGGGCAAAGAACAGAACTGTATATAATACCATATAGCATAGCAGAACATGCATAATATAGCAATACAAACTAAGGACAATTACAACGTGTAGACCCTAACCTTTAGTAGAATAAAGTTTCTTTAGATAGAAATAAAAAAATTTTGAAAGTACTTCTTTAAGAAAGAAAACCGTGTCATGGGACTGCAAAACTTCATATCAAGGGAGCCAAGCTACATATTTACATATTTACAGAATGAATAATAAACTAAGCATTGGTAATAAGGACATAAAAAAGATAAAAGGATCAAATTATGTACTTTGATTGCTTTAAAAAAAAAAATTAGCTGGGATGAAAAAAATTATTGTTAGAGGTCACCAAACGCAAAACAGTGATAATAAGTAGATGACGAAGACACATTTATTTGTCATGTTTATTACAGCACAGTGAAATTCTCTCTTCACATACCCAAGCATATTAGGAAACTGGGGGTCAGAGCACAGGGTCAGCTATGATACAGCACCTCTGGAGCAGAGAGGGTTAAGGGCCTTGCTCAAGGGCCCAGCTGTGGCAGCTTGGCAGATTTGGGGTTTAAATCCCTGACCTTCCAATCAGTAACCCAGAGCCTTAACCAGTGAGCCACCAATCTCTTCACAATTAGTCATTGGGAACAATTGTGATCACTGATTGTTTCTGGGGCCCTAAGTTCAGCAGAGATTGGCATATGCAAACATTAAAGATAAGAAACCATGCACAAGCCCAACCATGCCACTTTTTTGCAAATTTGTAATTTGCTTTTAACAGGGTTAACCTGGTTGAAATACGAGCCGGATAACCATAAAAGTGCAGGACATCTGCTCAAAAAGTAGGTAGTTTTGGCTTCGCTCTTCACAGTGACAGCACTGAATAGAACTTTAGACAATATACAAAACAAAACCTTGTCTCTGTTGTTTATATGGCAAAAAGCCTTCTAGCAACATTTTTATGTGTGCATCAGAGATTGGACAGACAACACTTAGCCCATCCATCTTTGTGACACAAGACAGCAAACCCTGCACAAGGTACTAACCTGTAACAGTGCACAATTGCCCACATACTCACATATTAAGGACATTTGGAAATGGCAGTCCAATGCAACCCAGAGGAAACCCTTGAAGAACATGCAAACTCCTCAAACACTAGGTGGAGGCTGGATTCTAATGCCCAGTTTGATGGTGCTATTTAAAGTACTCAGTTGAAAGCACAATCTAATGTTTTAATGAGCCATTCATCAATTATATTTTCATTAGTTTACCCTGATCTATAATTTAACATTAGACATTTGATCAGCAAAGTTAGCTAAGCGTGTCTTTACAGCACCGAACACTAGCAATGACTATATCAAGTAACTGGTGTGGCAGCAAACTTTCCTTACATTATATGAACAATTGTGTTCATGTTATATGATAATAAATTTTTTGGTCCATTACATTTCATCTGAGCTCTGCCTTACTTGACAATAAAATAGCAGCAATCCAAACAAAACAGCAAAGGACAGTCTTTGAAATCTTTACTTGTGATTCTTAGAATGATTGAAAATGCTGTATTTTTAAACCCTTGTTAAATAATGTATACTTAATCTTGGAAACACGCAGCACCCTTTTGTGAATTTTCAACCTTGCACTTGAACTTTCAGAGCACCTCTACATGCTTCGTCTGTACCCTATGTCGCTGTGTTCAAGAAATCTTCTTATCCACCTCTTCATGGAGCTTTTCTGCTCCATCGCTCATGCTGCGCTGATTTCCTGCTCGTCGCTGTTTATTCCCTGAATGGGGGTCTGGACCTGATGTGCAAGATGATTGGTACATTCAATATATGTGCTAATTTCATGGTTGTGTATTTCTCTAATTTAGTTGATCAGGATGATTATCTTGCATGGATGCTGACTAGGGAGATCACTTGCACTGGAGCGTGGAAGAAAATTGACTTTGAGTTTTTTTTTTTTTTGCACAGTGCTACTCTGTGTTAGGAAGTTGAAATATTCAAAGACTTGAGCTTTCTGTGATTCTTATGCTTCAGTTGTGTCTTCCTAAATCGTGTATATCTGTGAGGAATTTAAGTTCCTGTTATGAAAAGATGGGCAGATCTCTGTTACAGTAATTAAAAAAAGCTCTTTGATAAAGCTGGTTAGATTCAGTCAAGCGCTCAGATGCTGTGTAATCTCTACGCTAATATGTCAAGCATTTTCAGAGCTAAACCTATTTAATGACAGGCATATCGTGACATAGTTTGGCTGTTTCTTGGTGAAAGATGAGCTTGAAACGCAGTGGACAGCTACATAGTCCTTAGCCTTGGTATCAGGCTGCGTCAACTCCTTCAATGCAGACATGTTTAATTTAATCTCCGACTTTACTGTGCCCTTATATTTTAGTGATGCTGGAATCAAATCTGTTCTTATGGGAAATGATTTTTTTTTTATTGATCTACTGAGTTTTAGAAGCTCTTTGTGTCCACATAAATATTGATCTGAAACATTTACAGAGGACAGCAAATTAACTTCAAGATATTTCGAGCTTCGCGCTGTGCATTTGTATGTGTGCGTATTAGCGTGTGAAGTTCTGAGCAAGAAGAAATGAAGTTTGGGTAGTGTGCACAGACTTTGTAAGGAGTTTTTTTTATAAAGATTAAAGCCTTGATCCAGTCTTGATTCTATCATCAAAACTAGGTCTAGCCTCCCAGTGTTCAGCCACATGGGTTTATATTTGCTTTTTAAAACTATGAAAAATTTTAACTCAGCACTTCATTCAATCAGTACGGTTTAATTAGGGTCATATTTACAGCTACTACCCTTTTAAGTCGCTACCAAGCACAAGGTTTGGGACCCTTTACTACCTGCGGTTATACCTGGAAATCCCAGCCAGGCACAAAATCTTAATTAGGTGAGCTGGGAACAAAATATGACCAAGAGTGTGTGCCAAGAGAAAACAAAATGCAAGATTAATGAATTCTGGAAAAGCTGAAATATGAGGAGCGATCAAAGAATGCACACTTTCTGTTGAAGAGCTTACCTATGGTGGTATAATGGCGCGTGCATGTGTGCATGCATGTGTGTGATCTGTATTCATCACTCCTGTGTATGAAACCTGCTAGACATTAGTCAAACCTGCAGAGGAAAGAGACACATGGCATGTGTGCAAATGGCTTCACAAGTACAAAGAAATGTGGCTGGGAGTGAGAACATGTGAATAATGAAAATTTATTTACATTACTTCATTTGGCAAATGCTTTTAAAGTATGTTGGAATGAAATCCAAGCAGAGGTTAAAAAAACTGCAGTGATTAGTTTTGTTTAAGAACCCTATTGTGACTCTCTGGCAGTCCCTGTATTGTAACTCATAAGTTTATGTTGTCTCCTTAAAATGAATGTATAACTTTAAACAATTCAAGGTTGAATCTCTGAAAATGACCTTTTATTTGTCAAGGGTAAACATGAGTGGAATTTCATTAATGCAAAGTACTGAATTTCCATTTGCATTGTTATATATATTTAAATAACATGGTGCTAGATCAGTTGTTAAGGCGCTGGGTTACCAATTGGAAAGTCAGTTGTACAACCCCCAAAATCGCCAAACTGACACTTTTGGGCCTATGAGAAAGGCCCCTTAGTCATCCGTGCTCTAGGGGCTCTGTATCATAGCTGATCCTGTGCTCTGACCCCAGCTTCCTAGCATCGCTGGGATATGCGAATCACGAATTTCACTTTGTCGTAATGTATATCTGACAAGTAAAAAGCACAATAAAATGTTTTACCTATACAGTAATCCTTCGCCACATCGTGGTTCAGCTTCCGCGGCCTCACTGTAACGCATGTTTTTACATGAAACATATCTGATTTTGTTTTGTGGATTTTTTGCTGTAACGCAGGATTTTGGGTTATATACAGTAGGTAGTATTGTTAAGAGTTGTTTTAATTATTTTTGCAGCAAAATAAGCTTTCAGAAGAGCTGTAATGCTCTTCTTGGGTGTGCAGTACATACATTTCATCATCATCACCTTCATCATCATTAGTACTGCACACTTAATTCATCATAATCTTCATCATTCAAGTTGGATTTTCACTGGTGAGTACCCATATAGAATTATTTATGTTAAAATTACGTAGGTTTAAGAATATTGAAAGTGTTTAAGAGAAGAGGAAAGGTTTATAAGAGTGTCGGGACGGTTTATAAAGCCTTAAGATATACAGGTATTCTGTATACTGTACTGGATACATATTAGGTTGCCACTTTGCGGATTTTTGCCTATCGCAGGGGGGTCTGGAACGTAACGGCTAGGGGTAACTGTATATTATTTTAATATCAGGGATTTTAAAAAATCAGGTGTATGATTAATCCATTATACCAAGCAGGCACTAATGATGATCAATTTCATATGTAGGATGAAACACAGTCATTAACTAAAACAGAAAGAGCTGTGTAGGAAGCGTTCACCTGGGTGAGGAACTGCCAAACTCTGCTAAATGAGGATGAGGATGTTACGGGTTATGCACCATAGCAAGATTTTAAAGCAGATTGGGGTTTCAAGATGTGCTGTTAATTTTAAAGAAGCACAAAAATGGGCAATGTTGAGGACTGTAGACATAGTGGTCTGCCAATGATACTTGATGTATCGGATGAAAGACACATCATACCTACTTCCCTATGACATCGGAAGATGTCCAGCAGTACCATCAGCAAAAATCTGTAGGAAACTAGTGGAAACCAGGTATCTATTTACTGTCCTGAGAATTCTGGGCAGAAGTGGTCTGTATGGAAGAATCATGGTCAAAAAGCCATACATCCGAAATGGAAAAAAGGCTCAACTCTGCACAAAAACATTGGAAATAAAGTACAGAAAATGGCACACTAAATATTGTTTTGGATTTAGATTTCTCTTTTCTTCAATTACTTTCCATTTTGTTAATTTATAGAGTAGTAATGAACTATTAACACTTTTATATTTGAAAGCATTCTTGCTTAAAAGCGTTATAGTTCTCATTTTCAAATGCAATTTGCTTGTTGTTACTTAGTTAGTATACTAAGCTAAACAGCTACAAACTCAAAAGCATTTGCTGATAAAAAGGATAAACCTCAAGGCTTCATAAACTATTACTATTCAGTGTCACAGTAGTGCAGTGGGGAACAATGCAGGCTCCCAACTCCATAGCTCCAGTTAAAGCACTAATCTGAGTAACAGGGAAATCTATTAAGCTAGACAAATTTAATAAGTCAAGCAGTACTAAAAATATAAATAAATAAATAAATTATTTTTCTTCTTTCGGCTTCTCCGATTAGGGGTCACCACAGTGGATCATCCATCTCCATACCCCCCTGTCCTCTATATCTACCTCTTTCAACCCAACTACCTGCGTGCCCTAACCACATCCACAAACCTCCTACTTTACCTTCCTCTTTTCCTCCTTGCTGGTGGCTCCATCCTCAGCATTCTCCCACCGATATACCCCATGTCCCTCCTCTGCACATGTCCAAACCATCTCAATCTCGCCTCCCTCACCTTGTCTCTAAAACGTCCTACATGCGCTGTCCTTCTAATAAACCCATTTCTAATCCTGTCCATCCTCGTCACTCCCAACGAAAACCTCAACATCTTCAGCTCTGCTACCTCCAGCTCCACCTCCTGTCTTTTACTCTATGCCATTGTCTCTAAACCATCCAACATCGCAGGTCTCACCACAGACCTATAAACTTTTCCTTTCACTCTCTCAGATATTCTTCTATCACAAATCACTCCTGCTATCACTCTTCTCCACCCACTCCACCCTACCTGCACCCTTTTCTTCACTTCTCTAACACACTCTCCATTACTTTGCACTGTTGACCCCAGGTACCTGAACTCCTCCACCTTTTCCACCTCTTCTCCTTCCAACCGCACCACTCCACTGCCCTCCCTCTCATTCACACACATGTATTCTTTTACATGTCTTACTCTTACAATCTTACTCCTACTGACTTTCATTTCTCTTCTCTCCAGCGCGTACCTTTACCTCTCCAGGTTTATCTCAACCTGCTCCCTACTCTTACCACAAATAACAATATTATATATATATATATATATATATATATATATATATATATATATATATATATATATATATATATATATATATATATATATATATTATAGTATATATATATATATATATATATATATATATATATATATATATATATATAAATGCAATGGAACATAGAATAGGGCTCTTTTTTATGCAACTTCTAATTTATCATATAACAACAACTTGCAAAATATATTGCAATATAGGTGTTTTTGAGATAGGAATTTATGTTTGGTACATCAGTAAAGAGTGTTTTTATCCTGATTTTCCAAGAAGATTATATAAATTCCTTATTGAAAACAAAAAAGTATCTCTGGCTGTATTAAAATAAATATACTATATACTTGGATCCAAATGTTTAAGACTTCTAAATTAATACAACAATTTTATTACAAAGTATGTTATTAACAACAGCTTGTTAATACATGCTTTAATAAAACAGAGTAGATATAAGTGAAATCTGAACTTAAAAAAGGGTAACGTTTAATATTATTAAAAAAGGTAAAGAATCGCTTTGCCGTACAAGCCTGATCACAAATCCCCTGTTTACTAATCTCTCTCTCTCACACACACACACACACACACACACACACACACACACACACACACACACACACACACACACACACACATTTAAAGTCCAAAGTCTCACCCAAAGAAGCCTGAGTTTTAAAGTCTGTTCTTTCTTTCCTTTTATTGAAAACCTCTACATTTATCACATCTGCATTTATTACAGAAGAGGGAAGACACGTTCGTTTTTAATACAGTAACTGAATACTGTTATTATTATACTGGTGCAGTTATATACTAATAAATATCTTTCTATAATACTGTATGGACATTACTGTCTCTTCTATGGAATAACTATTTATTATAAGGAAAACTGTATGTAAAATCATAATAATAAATGCTAAAACTGATTATAAAATCCTCAAAGTATTGCTTAGTTTAGTTGCAGGTCAGCTGACCTGTTACCTTGTTTTTATTACTATTGGCATTTCCCCTTGACTGCACATACAACAAACAGCACTTGCATCAGCTTACTGCCTCAAATTTAGCTTGTTTCTAACATTAGATCTGTAACATATGCAAGGACACGTCATCCTATTCAAGCGGCACAGCAAAATAGAAAACAAATCCTTTGAAATATAATGGACAGTTATTTATTTGTTAATAACTGCACTGGTATAATAAAGATATTGGGTTACTGCATCCAGAATTGAGAGTGTTTTTTCCCTCTCTTCTATTCCTTTGTAATAAATGCAGATGTGATACAAATTGCAGAGCAATACAAAAATTGTTCTCATAGAAACAGAATGTTTCTAGTTCTTAAGTTGGGCAAAGTGCTTTATATGCATTATACTGTGTAATGCATTATAACTATCTGAAAAAGCATTTTGCTTGCACAGCTGATTAAGAACTTTTGCCCGAAACATCCTGCCTCTCTGAAAATGATTATGCTTCAATTTATGTATTTGTGCACACACATTATGCATTGTAAAATCTAATAAAAATGCAACAATTATCAAAAAAAAATATTAATCCCTTTGTAACTGTAATATCAGAGACTCCAGATTTTGGCTGCATATGCAGGATGTTTAATGAATCCACAGTAACAAATTAAAGCAGCAATCCAAAACAGGGGCTTGAATCAGGCAGAATAGTTTCTTTTTTTTTTTTTTTTGGCCTTAGAAATGCTATTTTAACAGAATTAACACAAGTTTATCACAGATACCATGCACACACAACACACATTTCTCTAATCCCACTAGCTTGTTTTTAATTGCAGCTAATTAGAACTTTAGTCTGATGATATTCAGACAGACCTTTCCTGTTGTGTCTCATCTTAAACACCAGACCTGACTAACTGATCCTGATTCCTTACTTCTATCGTATTCCTTATGTTCTTTATTTACACGTGAGCTGGGATTGTAGATAATCCTAGCTGTCTATCGGGCACTTTTCAATAAATGTTAAAATCTATGATTCATTATACAACAATGATGAACTGTAATGGATTGACATTTGGTGCTCCCCAGATGAGAATGGTTTCCCTTTTGAGTCTGGTTCCTCTCAAGGTTTCTTCCTCATGCCATCTCAGGGAGTTCGGCTTGCGCTTTAGGGACAAACTTACAATAATAAGGAGCAAACTTATACTGTATATTCTTTTATTAATGCTTTATCTGTACAAAGCTGTTTTGAGCCAATGTCCATTGTTAAATGCGCTATACAAATAAAGATGAATTGAACTGAATCATTGTGTTAAAAAACGATTTGTACCCGCATTGCATGTACTTACACCTCCTAAGAATTTCTAATTTAACTAGAATGAGTGCATGTGTTCTGAATGAAAGAATTTAGAATTTCATTTTTAGCACAAGTGGTAGACAAAGGACACAAACCATGTACTTGAGTCACAGTAGAGATACATGATGTAAAATATTTTTCTAGAAAATGTAAAAGTGCTCCCGTTTAACTTTCACTTGAAAGTAAAGTACAGATATGTGAAAGTGCTACTTAAGTACAGTAGCAAATTACATTTAGTTTGTTACTGTCCATCACTGTTTAGCTCTGCTTTAGCCAGTTCTCTTTACACTGTCATGACTTATTATTATTGTGAGTTTTTCCATTTGGCTATTGGTCACTTCCTTCCATACTCCTTAGAAACCTGGCTGCTTTGTTGGTGTCTATTTTTAAAAGTTCAGTACAAATAAAATTTGAATTAAACTCTTCTCATAGCCTCTGTGATTTGGCCTACGGAAAGAGAAACGACATTTCTATCTGGGTTTTTGTATAGAACAGTTTTAAGTTTACAATTAGAAACATCCAGAAGGCCTCTAAGAGACAAAATATCCCCACTCAACTTCCCATGTTATTCTTAGGCAATATAGACTGCCAAGAAACTCAATAACCTAGTTGACAGATATGTTGACAAATGATCTTCAATGAAAAGCAAAGAGATCCTCAGGCATTCCTGCGACTCTTTCAATAAAGTTTTTATATATTTTTTTTCCTTTGCATCAGGATCATTACAAACAGTGTTAGAGAGCACATACATGCTTGTCGAATGTAAGCAGTATAGGTGAAGATCAAATAAATGGACTATAATTGCAAGAAACAAGTGGCCATCATGCAAACACATGTGTTATTTGTATGATCTAGGTTTAGGAGTATGTTTAAGCTGTGACAGACACAAATACTAAGTCTATTGCAAAAAACACACAAAGGGTTGTGTATATCTGCCTTTCTGAGATGACAAGATATGTAGCTTAATATGTCATCGTAGATATACAGTACATACTTAGAACTGAGCACAGTATAGAATAGCCAGGAATTGGATACACAACATTACATCTGATAAATACACAGAGAGTTCTATAGCTTGCCATTTTCCAAGGCTCTTCCTTTTGTCACATCATTTTTCACCATAGTCGGTCACATGTCTTTGGTGGTGTTTGAAATATTTACTTTGTCTTATCCGGTGTGTGTCAGTGCTTTGCTCCCACCTGTTTGACATTTGGTGTTTTCATGGAAACTAGCAACAAAATATAGAGACATGTTTATCAGGTACATTTTCAAACACCTTTTTCTTTGTCAGAATGTCTATAATTGATCTGCGGTTTCCATAGCTGGATGCCATTTTTAAAACTTTATCTCATGGCCCAGACATGTGAAAACTACACCTGAAGATTGGGTACCTGCAGCACAAGATGCCAAATGTGCAGTGGCGACACAGTCAACTTTAGCAAGAAGACCCATTGCATTCCTTTCAAGGGATATTTTTAACAGTCATTGCATTCTGTAGAATTACCAATTTACCTTCAGTGGAACTATGAGGCCTTAACATGTTTCAACATAATAATGTGCATGTACACAAAGTCAACTACAAGAATGTTGGTGTCAAACACTGGCCCCAACCTTGCTGAAAGACTTTGGGATGACTAGGAATGCTGACTGCTCCAGATCTCCTTGCCTGACAGAACATTTTGTCCTTTCTAATGTTCTTTTGCACCAATAACTACAATCATTTGCCAAAATCTCACGGAAAGCCCTCCCAGAAAGGTGAAGGCTTCTATAACAGCAAAGAGATTCTAATCAGATGTTCACAAACTTATGGCTTTTGTTTGTTTTTGTGCTAATTAGATATCAGCTATCGTATACAGATAAAGCACACTTCGGCGATTTATGTTATAGAGAAACTATTTAGAGCTCCCTAAAGAACCATTTTAATTTCCCTAAAGACTCCTTCAGACAGTGGTTTTTAACCATTGCTCTTGATGCCACAATAAACCGAATAATAATTTTTCACCACATAAATCCCCACCACATAATGTTGACATTTATGGCTCTTACATGGCATTACTCTAAAGAACCTTTTCAGAGATTTGACTTGACCCCTCAGGCTCGAAGAGGTTATCTATCATACTATTACAGTGATGAAACAGCTCTTAAAAGGCAATGGGATTAAACCAATTGTGAAACCCACTTGGCTATTAGAGTAAAGAATGTTAAATATATTGGAATGTCTATTCAAAGTCAGTTTCTAGTCATAATAAATAAATTTTCTCACTTACATCAGATGTTTTTAACTTGCATCTTTTTGCCAGTTACTGCTACTGTAACATCCAAATGCTGGAAAAAAAAGTGATTTTTTTTTTTTTTTATTATTTTTAATACATAGTTGAGATTTTTAATGATTTGCTATAACTTGAATAAAAACACATAAACATAGAGTAACTAAAGCAAAATGCCACATAACAATACAACATTCTTCTTCTTCTTCTTCTTCTTCTTCTTCTTCTTCTTCTTCTTCTTCTTCTTTCGGCTGCTCCCATTAGGGGTCACCACAGCGGATCATCCGTCTCCATACCACCCTGTCCTCTACATCTGCCTCTTTCACACTAACTACCTGCATGTCTTCCCTCACCACATCCATGAACCTCCTCCTTGGCCTTCCTCTTTTCCTTCTACCTGGTGGCTCCATCCTCAGCATTCTTCTACCAATATAATTCATGTCCCTCCTCTGCACATGTCCAAACCATCTCAATCTCGCCTCCCTCACCTTGTCACCAAAACATCCTACATGCTCTGTCCCTCAAATAAACTCATTTCTAATCCTGTCCATCCTCGTCACTCCCAACGAAAACCTCAACATCTTCAGCTCTGCTACCTCCAGCTCCACCTCCTGTCTTTTACTCAATGCCACTGTCTCTAATCCATACAACATCGCAGGTCTCACCACAGTCCCATAAACTTTCCCTTTCATTCTTGCTGATACCCTACTATCACAAATCACTCATGCCACTCTTCTCCACCCACTCCACCCTGCCTGCACTCTTTTCTACACTTCTCTAACACACTCTCCATTACTTTGCACTGTTGACCCCAGGTACCTGAACTCCTCCACCTTCTCCAGCTCTTCTCCCTGCAACCGCATCACTCCACTGCCCTCCCTCTTATTCACACACATGTATTCTGCCTTACTCCTACTGACTTTCATTCCCCTTCTCTCCAGTGCATATCTCCACCTCTCCAGGCTCTTCTCAACCTGCTCACTACTCTCACGACAAATCACAATATCATCCGCAAACATCATAGTCCAGGGAGACTCCTGTCTGGTCTCGTCCGTTAACCTGTCCATCACCACTGCAAACAGGAAAGGGCTCAGGGCTGATCCTTGATGCTCATAACAATACAACATTATAGTAGCAATTTATTCCGTATTTTTTGTATTTTTTTAAGTATTTCCTCAACTACAATACAAATTATGGCTATTATACATTGATTTTAAAAAGTGTGCATCGCATACAAGTTGGAATATGTATTTTATTTAATATTTCTTTTTTTTTTTTTTTTTTTACTACAAAGGCCTGTTTGTGAATGGACTATGCATTAGAAATCAGAAATTACTTAAGTAAATCCTAAATTTTATAAAAAAAATTGGAGGTACGAGTAGAAAATAGCGAGGGGCGATGAAAAAATTTATCTACGATTTATCTAAAATGTATCTATTAGATGAAAAGATTCATCGCCCCTCGCTATTTTTTACTCGTACTTCCATTTTTTTCATTCTGCAGCATCTTCTGTGTTTACCTGTCCAGGGTGCCTTCAGAGTTTAGCAGGTGGTGCATCAGTAATAATGGTCTGTAGGGAAACAAAATACTCTGTGTGTAGTTGAATGGAATAAACGAAACAAATAATTTTTTTTTTTTTTGTATTTGAATTACTCAAGGAATTGTTTCAGCCCTACCTCTAAGTGCAAACAAACTTAGCAATAAAGCTCTTTCTGATTCTGAACCATAGCTATGTTTTAGAACAGCTCTTCCAAATGTAATGCGTACAACTTCATATTTAGACCCCCATTTCTCGTACCTGATCATTTGTTCCATTCTCCTCAATAGTTTTGCCTTCTTGAAACATTATGAAAGTGGTGTGATGAAAACAGACCACTCTACTTTTGTATGGTATAGTAGGATGGACACTTGATCCACTGACATACATTACAGCACCTTCAAAGCAAATAGGATTTCATCAGTCATTGGAACTTGGCTGAGAGGCCCAGGGCAATTCAAATGAAATGAAATTGAAACATCTAGCACACATACACACATACACATACATTAACATTGTGCACTCTGACTGTGTCGGTGCTACGAGTCTGCTTTTGCGAATTGTGCACCATCGATTGAATCCTCTAATGCGTTGGACTGTGAGTGTGAGATAAGTGGCTGGATGAGATTTGGCCCTTTCTATTACGGATGTAATCTGAAAAGAACTCTTTCTCTCTTAGCTGTTTTCACCATGCTAACCCTTTGTAATCTAATCTAGCTAAAATTCAGCTCTAGTATCTGCAAAAAAAAAAAAAAAAAGAAAAAGAAACCCTTTAACAATGACAGCCAACTTTTTGATGGCCTTGATTCAGTAACAGTTCTTTCATTGTGATTGCTGTAGGAAATAAAGGAAAGTCTATCTAATAAATCTAATAAATCTAATAAAATCTAAGAAAATAATTGCTCTTTTTTTCATATTTTAAACTTCGTCTAAGTTTCTTGTGTATGAACAAATAAATATACATGCTAAGAAAAAAATAAAATAAAATCTCACATCCACTTGATGTGGATCAAGACCTTGTCATGATGAAGAAGATTCCTGGCTCCTTAATGCTCTCAGGAGGGCTATCTATGGTAATCTAAGAGGAGAGGGTCATATCAAGGGCATTCCAAATGACCATCATTTAAAAGAAGTATAAAAAAAAAAGTGTTTGCTAGCCAGATAAGGGTTTCTGAGACAGAGTTTTGGAACCAGGCTTGGAAATTATGTCTATACCTTAGCATTTGGTTTCCAAGCCATCCATGTAACCTTGTTGGGTTCATCCTGAAATGATGACATGGAACCTACAGTCTGTAAGATGAATAGCCCAGGATCAGGTGTAATGCCAGTTGGGCAGCGAGCATATGATGGAATTAGATAGAATAGATCTTTGGAAAAGAATTGATTTGGTGTGTGAGATAGAAGCATATAAACTAGATAAAGTCGGCCTTATAGTTCATCCACACAGAATAAGGGATCAACTCCCTCCTACTCCAGAATTCACACAGAAGATAGACCTCAGACTGTAGGGATATTCACTACTCCCAAGCTGAAGAGTTTTTCACAGTGGAGAAGAGAATTGCTTTCATGAGAGTTCACTTCAAGGATGGTTTGTTTTTGTGGCTGTGGTTAGTACACTAACAAATAAGAAACCTCAGTAATAGCAAGACTACAATAGTAGATTTTTGTGTAGGATTTATTTTGTATTAATGATTTATTATTACTCCTGTCATAATACTTGCTTCAGCCATGCTCTAGTTGCTGAAAACAATTCCATTGTCTTTTTTGCAGCTTTAAATGAAATCATTTATCAACAAAGTACAAGATTAAGTAGAATATTGCCAAACATGTTACATTGGCAGTGACAAAGGATTTTTAGTTAAGTCCTTGTCTATGATCCTGACATAACCCACTATCTAATGGAAAGCGAATGGTTGTGTCTCTGTGTTGGTCTCTGCGACGGTGATAGAAAACGTTCTGACCATAACGATCTCCTCCATGAAGCCACTAAGCAGCTCAATATTAGCGATGGAGCATGAACACAGAGCACCGGCCCATGCAAAGGGGGGCATGATGATATCCACATTATCAGTGTCCCCACCTGAGCTAGATGAAACCAAAACAGACACAAAATGTGACCAACAAGAAAGGCTAAACTAAACATATGTAATACAGCATAAAACAACAGTCAACAAGAACTTAATTACAAGACCTCAGCATGGGCACAGCAGAAAGCATGAAAAGAGAGACAGAATGGTGGTCTGCCATGAAAGGTAGGTGGTCTACACAAAAGTGCAAATTTCAGTAAACATAAAGAAGGTGTGCAAAACAGACAGGTGACGGTGCATTAAGGTGCAGTGGCTTCTGGGAAATGTAGACCTTGTTCATAATCCTGACACATACTTAGGTTGTTAAAATTACACTTACGATTCGATTGCTTTTACATTTTTCACTTCGCAAAATGAACATATGAATTTAAAATCATTAACAATTCCCTACAGAAAAAATACATTTCTAATATAGCTAGAAAGAGTGATCATGTGCAGCTTTAGAGACACTGGAAGTCAGCCAGCATTCAGAGAAAATGCTACACTCTTCCACATACATCAGCCCACAGACCCCCATGACTGTATAGTGCCATTGTGATTAACAAAGGATAGAGAAAATCTCTTTCCAATCCAAAATGCTTAGTTTTGCTCTGTGGCCTAAGATTTAAACTCATGAGTTTCGTTCAATAGGTAAAAATCCAGCAATATGTTCCCCTCATTGTTGTTATTTTCTAGAAGACTAAATATCTAAGAATTTAGTTAAATTAAATTAAACATAAATTAATTTAAATAAAGACCCTATTTTTCTTGCAGCTGAATTTAATTCCAACTCTAAATTTTTTTAAACACACACATTCCTGTATATAAGAAAACAACTCAAACTTACATTTTAAGTTAATTATGTTGGGAATGTTATTGTATATTGTAGATTATTAACAGCAGTTTAACAAGTTCAGGTTTGCCCTTGATATTGCTTCCAGTAATTTTACACGTTATGGATATGTTTTGAAGGAGTTAATAATAACTTAAAAAGTGCAGATGATAAGTTGATTGACAGCTTTAGGGTGGGCTGTTGAATACCTAGAGCTGACAATCTAGCATAGCTTTCACCTGCCAATGTGAATGGCTTATTGATGAATCTAATTACCTAGCTAGCTAGCTGCTGGAATTGGAAAGACGTTAAAAGGAAGAAAATAGTGCATTAGTTAGGTGCAGATATTGATTCAAGTTGGATATAATGTATATCTTTGTTCAGCAATTTTTAAAAGGTTCTACAATACAGCTGATGTTTAAATCTGATGTACATCGATGATCGTTTTTCCTTTCAAAATCTTACTGTTTAAAATGTTACTTTGTTCTGAATAATTCCTACTCAACGGCGAAAACATTAAAAAGGAAACAAGATAGGCATAATCCGAGCGACAACATGAAAGAAAAATGCTAGACAATATTGTGAGGTGCAAGGTATGACTTACTGTAAATACTACAGTATTTAATTGCTTTTAACAAAATGCAAATGTATAACCACATCTACATCCAGAACTAGAGCCATAGCAGCCATACTATGTCACAGGATTTGGCATTCTTTTGGTGAGCAAGCATTTCACACTCAACTCAGCACTAATCCACTGATCCAAGATTTGCTGCATAATTCAGGGCAACTGTAAAACCCACATCAGGGGATTTCGAGCTCTGTGGCTCTTCCACTAATACACGGACGGCATCCTGTGGGAAAGACAGGACCTCGTTTGGCCATCTTCTAATAACACACTTAGCCATCTAACACACTGTTTAGTGTGCCTTCATGTACACACTTGCGCAGGATTTTATTGCCCTAGTGCAATTGAAGTCTTCTGTGTGTTTTATTGCACCCATATTTCATTTTGGCCTACTTTCCCTAAATTGCCTGTGGGGTTTGGTGAGAAGAGTGGAGCGTGGCTGTTTCTAAATGAGATGCGGAAGAACCGAGTGAGTGACTGAGCTTGTGTGTGTAAGAGTGAGAGAGAGAGAGAGAGAGAGAGAGAGAGAGAGAGAGAGAGAGAGAGAGAGAGAGGAGAGAAAGAAAGAAAAGATGCAGTCCTAGAAAGCATGCTTAATTGTGGTACTGACTTGTAAAAAATAGGTGAATGGACTTCAAAAGAGAGAGAGAGAGAGAGAGAGAGAGAGAGAGAGAGAGAGAGAGAGAGAGAGAGAGAGAGAGAGAGAGAGAGAGAGAGAGTGGGAAAGTGAAAAGGAGGTGGAGTGACAGACTGGCCATTCTGAGTAAGTGAGGGTCATTGTGTGTGGGAGGGAGTGAAAAACACAATGCTGGCTTTTAAAAGGGAATCCTGCCGGTAGAAGAAAGTAAATTGTCATGTTAAAAGCACCAGAGGAGAGTCTACTAATTACTCATAGTCTTTAAGGGCTTTTGAAGACCTTGCTAAGGGCAAGCAAAGACAATCAGACGTGTATATAATGAGGTTCTGACTCCTTTCTACTGAAATCTAAATTAAGGCAGACAAATGGCACGGTTCTTATTGATGCTACATAAAGACATAATATTTACAGGTTGATATGCACTATAATGTTTTGACCTATTCATTTTTTTATTTTTTTATTTTTTATTTTTTTACCATTCCGTAAATAGATATGAGGCAATCTACATCATTATTTTAATTAAAGACAGCCGTAGCTTTAAATGTGCCCCAATGAAAGTTGGAATAAAAAAAAGAGAGAAATCCTGCTATATAGTATAACATCCATCTTGAAGGTTGAACAGCAAATGAATAAGCAAATGAATACTCTACATAAAAAAAGTTTATAATTCAATCATTGTAATTTACTGCTAAAATTAATATCCAGTCATTTCCATGCAGGGTGCAATTTAAAATTATTGGAAAATTCAACATTTCTTAAACATGCAGGATATTTCACATACATGCTTTTCTAAAACACATGTTCGTTTCATGTGCATACAATAGACTTTCCAGGTACCACAGTTATTAAGCATTCTATGTGGAAGAAAAAAATATTTAAAGCAAAAGAAGCATTTAAAGTTTAATAATTTATAACTGGAATCCTGATACTCCTTGTGAACTTCATAACAGCATGCCAGCATTAATTAGTAAAGCGAACCAGTGACCTATAAAGCCAGTGCAAATTTTTTGTAATGTATGAAAATGATTCAACATGGCATAAAACTACGTATAATAGGGGAAAATAAGCCTTTTTATTTTAGTTCAACATAAGGAAACTACTATAGATTCCAGATCCTTGTCCTTATTTTAGATCATTTTTCAAAGGACATTGTGCATGAATACAAACTTACACCTATGAGAACAATTTTAGAGGTCTGAGGAAAGCAGACAACCTAAAGGAAAGATGAGAACATCCCCAGGCAGACAGCTAATTTTGGGATCCTTGTTGTGATGTTCTAATGCTAGCCATTGCACCACTGTAATACCCTACTTAGTTTTTTTGTTGTTGTTTGTTTGTTTGTTTTTAAGCTTTAATTGCATGTCTGTTTAAAACATTCATTGAAAATGGGAAAATATTATTTAAAAGGGACAATTAACATGTTAATATGACTGAAAAGAGATGTGCTGTGATTTGTGATTTAAGGCCAAAAGAACATAAAAGATTATACTTTTGGGGAAAAGCTGCCTCTTCTGGCAAACTAGTTTAGAGTAGAGTCTAGCATTGAGCACAAGTGATGTAAGTACGTGTCCTGTGGCGCTTTCTGCAGGGCAAATGCAGCACATTTGGGCTTGTGTGTGCGTGTGAGAAATACAGTGTGTCTCCAGTGTTATTGCAGAGAACATTTTGCTCAAAGTGCACCCCCTGCCTAGTGTAAAGAAAGACAGAAATGTCTCTCTTCACTCAAGACTTTAAACCTTTGCAACACCTCCTTCTCTACAAGAAACAGAAGTAAATAGAAACTTCCTACAGGGCTTCCCTGTGTGTGATTCCAGACTCAGTTTATAGCTATACCCTAGTGACCTGAATGTACGATACCAAAAAACTCATGAGCATGTTCTAATAGGTTAAACAAAATTACTCAAGAATGCTACATATAAGCCAGTGTTGTATGTTCCAGACTGTATAAATAAAAGGGAATGATTACAGTATCAAACAAAAATTATGGGTATTTGAGCAGCCTCAGTGTTATGCTGAAGTAAGTATTTTCTGAAGCAGTCCACTTCTTTATTACTTTTCTCTTCTCACAGGCATCCAACAAATTGTCAAAGTGCAGCATTTTAACAAGTTCTGACTCAATAGACAGCAGTGACAGCATGTTAAGTCCTATATTGAGTTGGTTTGTAATTAGACTCATTAGACGAAATTACCATTCTCTGTTTTTTTCCATTCCCAAGTTTCCTTTTTCCCTAACCTAATTAGTCCGGGTTTAAAGTTAAAGTTATTTGATTTAACCCTTAATTGGTTACAACTGATTGATGATTGGTTACAAATTCAGACCCACATGCCAGAATTATTTCCGAATTTTATTTTAGAATTTGTGAATTTGCATTCATTATTAAAAGTTCATTATTAAGTGCATTCATTATCAATCGTTGCGAATTTGTATAGTATGCAAGCATCTCATAGATTAAACCATTGCACCAAAACCAATAATTTAGTCTGTACAGTATATGTACTGTAAAATAGCAACATTCTGACACAAGCAAATGAGCAGAGTCGAAGTTTTCCATATGATTTGTGCTTTGTAACATATAACAGTTTCAAGCTCATGATATAATCCTATAATTCTCTTTATTTTTTGGATACATTAAGTATACAGGCACTGGTGATGCACTTTTTTTTTTTTTTTTAATCCATATACTTTTTCTTTGTTCATTTTCTAGGCTAATGACAATAAAACACTTGCTGTTTTAAAAATATCTGCATTGCTGTACTATGTTACAGCATGACTTGAAAGCATGATTGTGTTTGCAGAGAAAATGTAATTTCAATAGGTTGGTAAATCAAATATCATTTCACATCAATCTCGTTCAAACAGCACAGTGGTAGATGTTGGCTTAGATAAAATATGTTGCAATAGAACCTGGCATGCAGAACTTTAAAATAACTGTTTTACATGATGTTGAGATCTAGAGATCTCAACATCATAGAGATCTATGCTTGTGCAAGAATGTTGATGTTCAATATATTAAAGATGTTGCCAAAAAGTAACATGTGTATTGTATTTTTATGACCCTTTTTTTGTGTGTAACTTCCAATAAGTGTAATCATTTAGTTTAAATCAGCAGTCCCACACACATATAAATTTTTTTTTTTTAAGGTGTGTGTGTTCGTGGGGGGGGGGGTCTCTATATTGTTGTATTGTCATATATTGCTACTGTAAAAATTACATGATTTAATTATTTAAATGCATATATAATACAAATGTAACTCATCATAATGCAGAATTAGTGTGAGCTTCATTTATCGATGCATAGACAAATGGCGGAAGTGTTTTTTTTTTTTTTTTTTTTAAATAATAAAGCACCATACAAGCTGAGAGTCAATACATTTGAAATAAAATACAATTCTAATATGTTTATTTTTTTCTTTGTAGCCCAGTGATTTGGGATCACTGGTTTAAATGAATGTCAAGGGCCCTCTAGTGTAAGAGCCCCCGAGTGGATGGGTTTCTCATCAGTCAATCAATCTATCACTGCCTACAGGCTGTATGTATTGTAGCAATCATGACTTTGTGATGTACAGCTCATATGTTTTTTTTTTCTCTTCACATATACGTATACTCAATCACCAGATTAATCTAGACCTTATTTTTTCCGCCATATTGTGTCATGTTAAGATATAAAATTTTCTTGATAAAAATTAAATTACTTATTAAGAACTGGCTATCTTAATGTATTTCCCCCATATTTTTAATTTTGCTTTCATTGAAAAGCAGTCTTTCAATTTTGTACTTACCTTTCATCTGAGAGTGACATCTCTCTTGATGCTGCAAGTGATTTAGAAATGATTTAAGACCTTTCAACCTCACACACTGATTTGCATGAGTGATATATTGGTGTGTCGTCCTGCTATTGCATGTGTGCCTATTTGATTAAACCGGAACCAATTTATTTATAATATGTTGGCTATGTGGATGGTAGAAGGCTTCAGACATCAGAAATAATCTATGTATGTAAAATTTAAGAACATTCATGCACTATATTGAAGTCCACAATAAAAAAAAAACATCTATTATCATGATTCTAAAGCAATGCAATTTGCAGTGTTTATCTGGGGAAATTGTCCCAATTATACAGCAAAGTATATTTTATCTATCTATCTATCTATCTATCTATCTATCTATCTATCTATCTATCTATCTGTCTGTCTGTCTGTCTGTCTGTCTGTCTGTCTGTCTGTCTGTCTGTCTGTCTGTCTGTCTGTCTGTCTATCTATCTATCTATCTATCTATCTATCTATCTATCTATCTATCTATCTATCCATCCATCCATCCATCCATCCATCCATCCATCCATCCATCCATCCATCCAGTAAAAGTAAGCCAACCCACATTTTATGCAGTACTAAATAACTGTTTTTCTACTTTCTAAAGCCAGGACAGAAAAAAAGATTGTGTTGCATTGTTGGTGTGGGATTACAAGAGCTATTAATAATGTACCATTATACTTTATATATGTCTAAGGTTTATGGGCAATATTCTGTCCAGCTTTATTGTAAAGTTCCTATACCAGTTGTTGGCAAACAGCAAATCAGATCCAGAGCTATTCTTTTTCCTTCTATCTATAGTAAGTCTGGTGCTGTAATGTAATATGGGATCATACATTTGCAATCAATATTTTACTGTAATACTTAATATATATGTAGGCTTTTGACCATGAATTCCTTTCTGCTGCGTTTGCAAGCTGCTGGCAAATGCAGACAAGCTGTTACAGCAGACACACCTGGAATGGATATCATTGGGATATAAGTATATGTATATAATAAACACTGATTACAAAAAGTCTACACACCCTTAACGCAGGTTGTTAAATATAAAGACAGAAATAACAACATAATTGTTATATTTGTAACAACTTTAATGTGATTGTCCAACAAACAATACTCAAGAGAAAATAATATATATTTAATAATTGGGAATATTTTAAATAAAAAAATGTATTTGCATTAATCTGAACACCCCTACAAACTAATACTTTGTAGAAGCACCTTTTGCCTTTATTATAGCATTATGTCATTGTCATTAAGTCTCTATTAACTTCACACATCTAGAATTTTTATTTTCACTGTATATAATTATTCACAAAATCAAAATGTCAAGGACTGTATCTATTGGATTTATCAATACAGAGGAATTATTAGCAACAAGGAGAACGACACTTCAGTTAATGCTAAATTGAAAAAATATATAGCATTTATACTTATGGAAGTTAAATATTGTGTTTAGATCAAACAAACAATATTAAAACCACTTGTCTAATGTAGGTGTATATATAGGTATAGTTTCCCCCCCTGTGCCAACAAAACAGCTCTGACTCATAGAGGCATGGGTTCCACAAGATATCTGAAGGTGTGCTGTGGTATTTTGGACCAAGATGTTAGCAGTAAAATCTTTAAGATAGGACGTCAATGAAAGGTTTGTCTAATAGTTCCTACAGATACTCAACCAGGTTGAGATCTGAAGCAATTGGAGGCCAAGTCAACAACTTTGTCATGTTCTCAAACTATTTCTAAACAAATTTTTGTACTGTAGCAGGGTGCATTATTCTGCTAAAAGAGGCCACTGAAATTAGGGAATACTGTTGCCAGGAATAGGTATACTTAGTTTGCAAAAGTGTTTGGGGAGGTGGTATGTGGTACATAAATGTCATCGCCCAAGTTTTCTATGCAGAACATTTTCAGAGCATTCATAGCATCATACTGCCTTTGCCAGATGGCCTTCTTCTCAACATACATCAAAGTACGTGTCACACATCTACAACATAATACAAATATGATTAATTTGACCTGACCAAGCTCTTTATGGCTATAGTGTTCAGTTTTAATGCTCACATAGCCATTGTAAGCACATTTGCTGCTGGACAGGGGTCAGCATGAGCACTCTGACCAGTGGGTGGCTATATAGCCCCATAAACAGCATGCTGTGATGCACTGTGTGTTCCGAAACATAGCATAGTCATCATCAGCATAATCAGAGAAGGCATATTGCCCAAAACCTGCACATATCCAATACTAAAATGCATTTTTTGGTTATAACTGTAATAAATCCTCATTTGCACAAATGACAAAAGCCTAATAATTAGCAGTTGAGATTTAGAAAAGCTATTAGCTCTTATTTCTAATTTTTTTCTTCTAAAATCTCTTTGCCCCTGTTTGCTTTAAACTGCTTTAGTCACATATTGGAAAAAAAATAATTCTTCATGAAAATATAACTGCCATTATGTGTCCTTTATAAATGAGCTTATTTACATTTTTGTCCATATTAATTGCAGCGATTATTATTATAAATATGCTCTTATTGGTGATTGCCACTAATGGTGCATCGCTCGACCACACGATTCCTCGTATTTTCCTCCAGATAGATCATCATGACTCATCATTGTCAGAACAGGACCCCCACCTCTCAATCCCCACCGAAATAAACATTGCAAACCTAATTTTCATTTTCATTTCCCGCCCACGTATCAAGAAGATCACAAAATGTGAAACGCAACATCAAAACCACTTAGCAGTGTTTGTCCTCAAGACAAAGTCTCTGAAACCTGTTAACCTATGCTGTCTTGAAGAATAATATCCGATAAACATCCACAAACAAAACTCTGAAACACACAATTTATGTTAGTTCACCTAAAGTGGCCCAATCAAACTGATTACGAACGTAACCTCTCAGATACGATGAGCTTACACAATATGGATCCTGGACCCAGACAGATAATACATGATAATTAGCAGCAGCCTCTTTTTGGGCTAATTATGTCTGCTCCTGTGGAGAGAAGTAGAAGTGTTTCTCTGTGTGCGTGTGTGTGTGTGTGTGTGTGTGTGTGTGTGTGTGTGGCTCTGTGTGTGATATATATGCACTATGATTAGTTCCTCAGTAGGCCAAATCCTTCAGGTTACTGTCACCCCTGGATTATTGACCTCTGGGCACAGCAGGCCAAGTCCATTAAAGTGCTAATAATAATTAGCATCACGTTGTGTTTGGCAGCAGGATAGTGTGTTAAAGGAGGAAGCATCATGATTTAAAGGCCTAAGCTACTTCTTTGAACCTGAACCCTTGGCTTTGAACCTTAAACCTTTTTTTTTTCTAAGAATTACTATTCCTTTACAAAGTTTTTTAAATTCTTTGTCATTAGCCGCTTTACTTTTGAAAGAAGTTTTCTTTTGAAAGATATCAAATAGATAACACATTCTTATTGGATCTGACCAAATGTTTTCATCAGCCATAAATAATTATAACAACCACTTTTTGTAAAAAAAAAAAAAAAACAACAAAACTTTTACAGTTGACCTCCTAGTTTTGAAGTGGTTTTTTTTTTCATTTTTTTAATTAATTGTATATGTAAAAAGAAATGCAGATGAGCAATCGAGAAAGTTCATATTAGAGGTATACATTCAGATTGTAGGGGAAGGACTAGTGAAAATGAGAGAGTATAGTTCCAGTAGTGTAAGTTCTGCAAGCCGTAAGCAGAAACAATGACCCTTTAACTCTAGCATTAGAGCTTTTACATTGAGGTGAATGGGTGACAACTTGGCAGAATAGTTGCAAAGCCAAGGCTAATGCTAAGGCTGACACAAGACATCACCAATCCTCGAGTATTGGCAGGTTTGCCCCACTCACTGAGGTACCTGAGAAGCCTGTTAAAAGCACTCTGGCTGAAGTGGACTCTATTTTATAACACACAAACCTAAGTAGGGCTTTAAGGGCACAATCAGCTGTATACCGGAATTGAGAATGGCAGCAATTTAAAGTAATCCTAAGCCAGCTGTTTTTAAACAGAACTCCTGACTTCCACAGTTTAAAATTTACCATGCCCCCATTACCATACTGCGTGTCTTCCACCAGTGTGTAAAAAGCTATGAGCTATTTGAATCCCAAAAACTTAACCATGCAGTTCCTGTGATATTTTACAAGTTCCAGGGGGAGCAAGGTGTATAGAAGCCCTAAGAGGAGTTTAGTTCTAAAAAAGATTGTTAATGGACAAGTTTAGAAGTCATCAACTGTTAATTTTTTATAAACTTATTCACACTGTAGCTTTCCATTCCTGTTCTTGGTTCACAAAAGTGGGTCTGGTTTTCTCTTACTCAAGCTTTTATCTAGTTTTGAGATGCTTTTGTGCTCACCATAGTTGTCAAGAGTGGTTATTTAAGTTTTTGTTACCGTCCTCTTTACTCATAGAAGTCTGGCTTTTCTCCTCTTGACCTCTCTAAACAAAAAACCACTTCTGCCAATCAAACTGCAAAAAAAGCAATTGGAAATATCTTGACTTTAGTCTATCTACCTAGTATTTTTAACGACAGAATTACAGTTAATCAAATTTTATATAATTAAAATTTTTAGAAATAGGAAAAGGAAATGCTCTGCAAATAGAACAAAAGTATTCAAGATTGGATGTACAAATGGCTTGAAACAGGTTTGCTGATTTATTACAATTGGATAAAACAAATGCGGCTATTTTCAAAATATAATTTTTTCCTTGATTGTTTTAGAAACTCATGCGTGACAATCTGAGGATGTTATGAGTTTTCCACCATTCATATCAATAAGATTGAATTGAACATAACTTAATTGGGGCTCTTGATTACTATCTACATTAATTTATTCATTGCACTGCTGCCATCCGATTCGATAATTGCACAAATGAGTATTTTAGAAACAGTTAATGGCCTTAGAGTTTCATAACAAAAAGTCACTGGGGTTTTACAAAATGGTGGGGAAAAATACAAAACATCGATGGTGCAGCAGTTCTCTGGGTTGAAATTAATGACAAATTCCATTCTTCTTGGGTACCAATCCTATTATAGTCTTAAATAACATTTTCCTAATCTTCAACTCTTAGTGAACCCTGTAATCTCAGACTCTTGTAAGGTCTAAAAACTGCCATTTTTTCAGTATGTTTTTAATATAATTTAGTCTATTACATATTTCCCTGAGTGTAATAAGTACTCACTTAGCGCATGTGTTTATATTTTTTAGTAAATCCAGTGCAAAAACATGTTTTGAACATGTTGGCAAAGTTCTGAACATTTTGCCAATTACAGAAGTACTTAGGAAAGCTCAGAAAAATCTTAGTTGCAGGCACGTTTCTTTCAAAATTAAATTCTGCTAAAGACACACACAATCAGGCAGGTGAAATAAAGGACTAATAAGGAAATGATGTCTGGAGTGTAATAACTTTGCAAATTAGTTTTCAAAGCATATTTGTTTATCACGAGTGTGTTTTGGAAGAGTTGCTTTAATAATTGGATTCAAAGCCTCCATAATATATGGCTTTTTGCAATTACATCTTTAAGTAATAAATGCTGTGTACATGTTGGTTGTGTGTGTGTGTGTGTGTGTGTGTGTGTGTGTGTGTGTGTGTGTGTGTGTGTGTGTGTGTGTGTGTGTGTGTGTGTGTGTAGGTGTGTGTGTGTGTGTGTGTGTGTGTGTGTGTGTGTGCAAGCATGTGTGTGTGATCCTACTGTATATACACACATTTTAAACAAACCCATAAAATGTTCAATATGATAAACATTCAGTTTATTTGAAAGTTCAGCGTTTTTAAGTCAGTATTGACCATGTTTATTCTACTGTACAAAAGGTCAGATTTTCCATGTCTTATCCCTTCTACTGAAGCATGTGTTCAGATGACAAAATTTGATTTTGTGTGACATTGATTATCATGTTTTACATAAGCCTTCAAAAGTGTTTACACAAACCTCCACATGTGTGTGTGATGTCATTAAACAGGGACAAACCCAGCAATAACAATGCACGTCAATTCTTCTTAAGCTCTGCTACTACTTTAACGTTGCTTTTTATTTGCAACTCCCTTTTCTAAAATGCTATAATCACCACAAATATATGAGAAGTTCAATTCCAAAATTCAATTGAAACTAGAGATTCATTTAATAAGATAATTATTGTTTTTAAAGGGTGAACATCTTAGATATACTCTACACTATTTAATGTTGTAATTATGGTTCACTGAGAATGTAGGTCATAACCATCACGATATAAAGCAAAATGAAAATGAGACCATATTTGCTATTTTGATGTAACGATTTAAACATATACTGTGAATGTCAAAAGTTATAAAACACCTTGTGTTTGATTGTTTTGAGACACATACATGTTACATTTGCTTATATGGAATACTAGGTTAAAGGCTAAAGCACAGGATCTAACAGGGAAAAAAAAAAAAAACTTATGTAAGATCTGAACAGCAGAGATGACGCTAGAAGCCTGCCTTACACCCACAGTCAAACATGCAGGTGGAAGCTTAATAACGTGGGGTTGTTTTATTGTAAAGAAGATTAGAGACTAATACCGGTTGGAAGGAATACTGAACCAACATGGTTACTTTTCCATATTTCAACTCCACACAATTCTGGGCTGTAGCTAAATGGAACTAACTTCACCATATAGCAAAGCAATGACTAGAAGCATACATCCAAGCTCTATAAGTGTTTTTTAGAAAGCAAACAGTTGTCTGGAGTGTTATCTAACATGGAATGGCCTGCCTAGTCACTGCACATAAATCATATTGAACTGCTCTGGGATGAACTGGATCACAAGGTCATAAAGAAATATCTAGTTAGCGAAGATCACTTTAGCAATTTTACAGATTCAAGGGAAAGTATTTTAGCTGAATGTTTGTAACTGTCCAGATGCCAAATGTGTGTAAAGCTGTCATTCATGAAAAGCGAGGATTTTTCAATAAAAATAAAGTCAAACATCTGTAGATTTCAAAATTTGTTGAGTCAACGTCAATCTTCATAGTATTATCTAGTTTGTTGGATTCAAACAAAAGGAACATTTGTGTGTCGCTCAAAAACTATAAAAGACTAGATGTTTCCAAACTTTTCACAGGTGCTGTAGATCAAGAACAGTGTTGCTGGAGAATTAGTACTGGGTTAAGTAATATCAAAACAACAACAAAAACAACAACAACAAAATCATTTTCCGTTATCTCACTTATTTCAAAGAAAAATTTAAGAAAAACAAAGCACGGTTCTTTCTCAATAGCTAACAAAAGTCAGGAGAAAAAAGCAAATATAAAGAATACAATTATCTTTCGCTCTTTTATTAAAGTGCAAAGTACAAAAAGAGCATAAAGCTGGAATACACAAAAGGTGTCATCTGTAACCCGGGACTGACATTATGGATGCAAAATGTCCTGCCATTATCTAGCTTATCTATTTTTTTATTAGCTTACATTTTTGACCCAGCGAATACAATATACATTTTCATTTTCCAATATGCTTGTACTTTAAAACAGAATTTCAGATTTATTCTGCTTGCTCAGCTTTTTTCGTTAGTGTTGCTGAGGTTTTATACCGTATTGTTTTCTCATTGATGCTTAAGATGTGTATGTTCCATATGCGTATACAATATTTGTGTAAAGTAGATGGATGTTTGTGTGTGTCTTCAGGATTTAGAGAGAAACAAAGAATGAGATACAAAGATAAAACTACTAGTGTGCCAGAAATATTCTCTTTGCCCTTTTGCACTTCTTCATAAATCTATGTATTTTTTTCTGTACACTAAGTATTGATTTATGCTCACTTACTCTGAGAAGGCCAAAGATGTGCTTTATTTAACTGCCTTTGCATTTTGGCAACCTCTTGTACTTCTAGAGGATTCAGTGCCTTTAGACTTTAGCATTGGGGGGAATTTAGGGGTATACATAGAAATATCAATATTGTGTGGGAAAATGTGTTAAAATTCTTATATATATATATATATATATATATATATATATATATATATATATATATATATATATATATACAGTGAGGAAAATAAGTATTTGAACACCCTGCTATTTTGCAAGTTCTCCCACTTAGAAATCATGGAGGGGTCTGAAATTGTCATCATAGGTGCATGTCCACTGTGAGAGACATAATCTAAAAAAAAAAATCCAGAAATCACAATATATGATTTTTAAACTATTTATTTGTATGATACAGCTGCAAATAAGTATTTGAACACCTGTCTATCAGCTAGAATTCTGACCCTCAAAGACCTGTTAGTCTGCCTTTAAAATGTCCACCTCCACTACATTTATTATCCTAAATTAGATGCACCTGTTTGAGGTCGTTAGCTGCATAAAGACACCTGTCCACCCCATACAATCATTAAGAATCCAACTACTAACATGGCCAAGACCAAAGAGCTGTCCAAAGACACTAGAGACAAAATTGTACACCTCCACAAGGCTGGAAAGGGCTACAGGGAAATTGCCAAGCAGCTTGGTGAAAAAAGGTCCACTGTTGGAGCAATCATTAGAAAATGGAAGAAGCTAAACATGACTGTCAATCTCCCTGGGACTGGGGCTCCATGCAAGATCTCACCTCGTGGGGTCTCAATGATCCTAAGGAAGGTGAGAAATCAGCCCAGAACTACACGGGAGGAGCTGGTCAATTACCAGAAAAGAGCTGGGACCACCGTTTCCAAGGTTACTGTTGGTAATACACTAAGACGTCATAGTTTGAAATCATGCATGGCACGGAAGGTTCCCCTGCTTAAACCAGCACATGTCCAGGCACGTCTTAAGTTTGCCAATGACCATTTGGATGATCCAGAGGAGTCATGGGAGAAAGTCATGTGGTCAGATGAGACCAAAATAGAACTTTTGGGTCATAATTCCACTAAACGTGTTTGGAGGAAGAAGAATGATGAGTACCATCCCAAGAACACCATCCCAACTGTGAAGCATGGGGGTGGTAGCATCATGCTTTGGGGGTGTTTTTCTGCACATGGGACAGGGCGACTGCACTGTATTAAGGAGAGGATGACCGGGGCCATGTATTGCAAGATTTTTGGGAACAACCTCCTTCCCTCAGTTAGAGCATTGAAGATGGGTCGAGGCTGGGTCTTCCAACATGACAATGACCTGAAGCACACAGCCAGGATAACCAAGGAGCGGCACTGTAAGAAGCATATTAAGGTTCTGGCGTGGCCTAGCCAGTCTCCAGACCTAAACCCAATAGAGAATCTTTGGAGGGAGCTCAAACTCTGTGTTTCTCAACGACAGGCCAGAAACCTGACTGATCTAGAGAAGATCTGTGTGGAGGAGTGGGCCAAAATCCCTCCTGCAGTGTGTGCAAACCTGGTGAAAAACTACAGGAAACGTTTGACCTCTGTAATTGCAAACAAAGGCTATTGTACCAAATATTAACATTGACTTTCTCAGGTGTTCAAATACTTATTTGCAGCTGTATCATACAAATAAATAGTTTAAAAATCATATATTGTGATTTCTGGATTTTTTTTTTTTTAGATTATGTCTCTCACAGTGGACATTCACCTACGATGACAATTTCAGACCCCTCCATGATTTCTAAGTGGGAGAACTTGCAAAATAGCAGGGTGTTTAAATACTTATTTTCCCCACTGTATATATATATATATATCAACAATGCAAGAAGGGCAAGATGGAAATAAAACAATGAAAAGCTTTGACTCATGGCAACAGGATTCCTGGTGTGATCCTGAGCTTTGGGTATTGGTTTGGTGAACACTTTTTGTCCTGTTTCTGTCCTGTGTGAGTTTTTTTTTTATTATTTGTGTGTATATAAATCCTGTATAGTCATGTCACAACGAAAGTACTTTTTTTTTTTTTATATTCTATGGTTTTATGTATAACAAGACTGAATATAAAAATATACATTCATCTGGTCCTTATCAAGTTTTCAAATTAACTAAATTAATTATTATTATTATTATTATTATTATTTTATTTTTAGTAAAAATAATTGCCAATTTTTTAAAAACCCAACTTAGTACATTATTACTGTTATAATTACTGCTGCTTATTAAATAAGCTTAATTAATCAATCAACAATTTAATGAACATCTCTATTAAGTTTCGCAGGTCTGGCATTTAGCTGTTCAGTATGTTAATGCCACGCAGGGGATGAAAGCCATCAGCAATGATCTTAGAGAATCAATTGTTGTCCATCATTCCAGTGTGGAAGATTATTCACAAGTGGAAAACATTCAAGTAGACAATCTTCATCCCAAGTAAGCAAATTCACCTTATGGTCAGATTGCACAATAATGCAAAACTTGCAAAAAAAAAAAAACTTTACATCTTAAAATCTACAGTTAGCATGGTAAATGTGAGAGCTTATTGTCAAAGATAGTACAATTAATAAAGGATTGAACAGGGGTTTGTTTGGAAGGGTTGCCATGTGAAAGCCGCAATTCTCTAAAAAGTGCATGGCAGCACAGCAAAGGTTTGTAAAGTTTCATCTAAACAAACCACAAGACTTCTGGAACAATATATCCTTAGTACAGATGAGATCAAAGTTGACATTTTTGGCCGTAATTCACAGTGCAATATTTGGCAAAAACCAAAGCAAAAACACTTAATACCCATTATCAAGCACGATGGTAGAAAACTGATGAATTGGCTTTGATTTGCAGCCACAAGATCTGGGCACCTTGCAGTCATTGGGTTGCCTTTGAATTCCTCTGTATACCAAAGTATTTTAGAGTCAAATCTGAAGTCCAAGTCCAGAATTAAATCCGACTGAAATGCTGTGGCAGGACCTTAGATAACTGTGCATTAAAAAAAAATTTTGTTCATCTGGGGAGGTATTTACAAAATTCTAAGATATGATAAGTGCAAATGATTTTTGTCCTGATAGAATTATAGAATTGAAAAAGGGTGTACTTAATTTTTCATACAACTGTAAGTTTACTTAAACAGTGTACTATTATTAGAAATGGTAGAAATAGTTTTGTAAAATTTACAATGGTGAATACTGTATTCAGTCATATTCAACATAAATCAAGTTGTAATAAAGCTACTGG
>NC_139583.1:22077892-22147892 GCF_946808225.1 Silurus aristotelis
AATATCATTTACACACAATGCTGTCCTGACATGTTCATCATTGCTGATTGTGATGTCATGCCTGAATTTATAATGGGGGTGTAAATTATGTGCAGCTGATTCAACTGGAAGCATAAATATAATACAGGAGACACAATATATATTAAGAACTTAGGGGCTCAAAATCTGGATAACTCTAGCCGGGGGCAATATTGGTGCCTAGTAAAGAAGCTGGCTAATCACTGAGAATTAATTGCAGAGTATAATGGAAAAGGCTATGTGATAGTAGAAACAGCATTTAACACTTAGAAATATTCATATTCTCCTTAGATGTGTATAAAAAATATAAGATTAAATGGTAATCTTTTTTTTTCATATTAAGAATTGTCACGTTTGCTTTTTAAGAAAAGAAAACCCTGAAATCAAAATAAAAAAGGCACAAAGTAAAATAAACCAATAATGATATTCTCTGCCAAAATTGAAGAAATGCCAGAGATGAATAGATGATGCATGTAATGAAACAGCATACATTGTAATAGCATTTTAAATGAGATTTCTAATACAACTCTATAGGAAACTATGTTGAATTAATGACGCCATTAGAACAAATTGCTTTATCTGTCAGGCTGTACATGTTGTTGAGGAAAGTAACATCTTAACAAGTAAGTCATTTGTATTGCGATTTATATTTTGACACTTGTACCCCTGCTTATAATATTGAATGCATGTGCATGGTATTTGGGAAATTAACATAATCAATGATGTGTACTGAAGCCATAAGTAAGCCTACTTGAATTTAATTATAGTGGTTTAATTGGGTGTCGGCTTTGCGCAATTATGCTGTCGGGCTCATCTGATTTTACTTTAGTTATTCTATGTAGTTAGTGTGCACTGTCCATATAGTTACTATTTACTGTCTTTTGTTTTTCGTGCAAAGCTGGTGCATGCTTAATTTGTGTCCAATGTTTTTTTTTTTTTTTTTTTTTTTTTTTTTTATTGTTTAATGTGTTTTTTTGTTTTAAATGAGTTTATGCTGTCTGCCCTTTGCTGATTCTCACATTTATATAGCACCGCCATAGTACTTGTGCTCCCATATGTTACAGTCAATACAAAACATACAAACCCAATCTAAAAAAGTTGGGACACTGTGTAAACTGTAAATAAAAACAAATCAAATACACCCTTATTTTATTCCCAAAAGACCACTGAGAACATCAAGGCTGCATCAATGCTAAATAGTATATAGAGGTTTTAGAACAAATGCTTCCATCCAGAAAAAGTATTTTATCAGGGAAGGCCTCGCATATTTTTTGCAAGACAATGATAACTGCATACTGCATCAATTACAGTAGCATGAGTAGTAGAAGAGTCCAGGTGACCTGCCTGCAGTCTGGACCTTTTACCAATTTAATACATTTGGCACATAATGAAACGAAAGACACAACAAAGAATACCCAGAAATGTTGAGTAGCTATAATCTTGTATCAGACACATATGGGACAACATTCCTCTTTCAAAACTTCAGCAACTGGTCTTCTCATTTCCCAGTTGTGTACAGGCAGAAGACAAAATGGTACACAATGTTAAACCTGGCTCTGTCCCTAAAATTGTTTGCGACCAGTTGCAGCCATTAAATTTAAAATGACTTTTTTTCTTTAAATTGGTATATTGGTGTATGAGATTTGCATGTAAATGCAATTTCCATTTGTCCCAACTTTTTTCAAACTGGGGTTGTAGTATCTAAGCTTGGAAGCTTGGAAAGGTGTTTTTGTTTTTGCCTAGCACTTGCAGATGTCATCTATACTTTACCAAAGATAAGGCTTGGAAGAGGAAGACAGAGACAGTCAGACAGAGAGACATCATTTACCATTGGTCCTTGTATGTGAAAGTGCCATATGTTTGTTATAATTAATAATAGAACAGCAGTGATAAGGGTAACTTTCCAAGCGGTTGTACTTTAAGCCATAGGATATCAGCAGGTGAGAAAAAGAAATCATGAAAAAGATTTTCAAGACGTATTTTCATGTTCTTTTGTCATTAGGAAGCAGACCATTTTCTGATCTACTGTATGTCCCACAATTTAATTAACTATTGAAACAACCTTCTTTGGTAAACATTTTAAATCAATAATGTTTTAAATCAACCATTATCTGGACATCAGGAACAGAAGGGCAGTGGGGTATAATATTACTGTCCTTTAATGCCCTCTGTTATGGGACAGATCTATACAGGAAGTCTGAGAGGATGACTAGTAAAAATACACCTCCACAGCAGCAAAAAAATACACATAAATACAAAAATAATAATAAAAGATTAAAAAATAGATAAATAAATACATGAATAAAGGGGACTCAGAAAGTATATATATATATATATATATATATATATATATATATATATATATATATATATATATATATATATATATATATAATAAACTAAGATTACTAGAAGTGGGAAAATATAGGATAACAATATTTTCCCACTCCTAGTAATCCTAGTTTATTCTTTACACAAATGTACTGAGTTTACTGCTTTTGTGTCACTAGAGGGCGCATTGTGGTTCACTACCATTGCGATTATGAAATCAATCAGGAGATTAAACAGCCCACTCCAATATAAAACTAGAATAAATCTCTCTCTCGGTGGGAACGGGATTATGTCGACCTCATAAAGCTCATACAAACAGGTTAAAACTTGAGAGGTGTTTGAGCATCTATGAATAATTGACTATATAATAGACAGAAGCTTCCAAAAAAAATAAAGATTCTACAGAGCACAGACTTTTTTTCTCTCTCTCTCTTTCTTTCACAATTCATGCTACATTACCGATAAAGGTCAAACTGTAATTTTGGTGATGAGACTTGCAAAAAGTAAATGTTAAAATAATCTGCAGGAGAGAGCTCCTTTTCTTCAGCTCATTGGTGCTTATGGAGCAACGGACCATCATAGATGTTGCCTTCAGTGACCTGAGATTCCTAGTGTCTGTACATTAATACTGCAGTGTCCATTAGAGGTTTCAGAGATCAATTAATGGACTCGCTTATCATTGTTATACTAAAAGTTCCGGAAGAATCAAGGCTAATGTCTGGTGCAGATTTTACGCTTATGCTTTGTCATGCTGCATATGCGTTCTTGAAACTTCTTTATTGTGACTTGCTGCAGTGTTCATTGAAGAACTATGGCTTGGTCTTTAGACAGTAAAACCGCCAGGAATTAGCCACAGGACATGAGGGGCAATAGGTGGGCAGGAGAAAGCCATTAGAAGGCATTAGGGGGTCTATATTATGTCAAAAGTTTAAAAGATAAATAATCCTCTGGGAGTACACACACACACACACACACAGTCACACACACACACACACACACACACACACACACACACACACACACTGTGGTGATGCAAAAAAGACCAAACACACCCACATAGTATCACTGTTTAGATATGAGCAGTTGAAAATGGGCCCATAAACACATTGTCATTTAAACGAATAGGCACATGACTGGAACATACAAAAAATAAAGTATATATCCTTCACGAGTGTCCTCCAATGTCGTTTTCATATGCATTACAAACTGTACATTAAAATGTAAATTAATAAATACGTACGTACATGAACTATCCTGAGAGGACTTCAAAGCTATATAAAAAAAAATATGATTATTATATGCTTATCTACTAGGAGCACTAAAATATTATTATTAGAAAATAATATATATATATATATATATATATATATATATATATATATATATATATATATATATATATATATATATATATATATATACAGTATATATATATATACAGTATATATATATATATATATATATATATATATATATATATATATATATATATATATATATATATATATATATATATATATATATTTTTTAGAAAGAGTTCAACTGTGATACTATGTTTTAAAATCAAGTCTGGGGGTTAGCAAATGCTTGTTTTAAGGCATTACTTAGCAAAAGTTTGATTCTGAATCAGAATAATGTTTATTGCTAAGTATCATAAGTTGCATGTACAAGAGATTTTCATGGGTTGCTGGTGCTATAAAAGTATGAAAAAACTATAATAATAATAATAAGAAGAAGAATAATAATAAGAAGAAAAAGAGGACGAAGAAGAAGAAGAAGAAGAAGAAGAAGAAGAAGAAGAAGAAGAAGAAGAAGAAGAAGAAGAAGAAGAAGAAAATTAACTAGGAAAACAAAATAATAAAATTCATTAAAAAGATTTCTGCATTTAAAAAACTAATACATGAGCATACCATGACCACAACAAAACCCTCAACTCTCTGTAGAACAAATGCAGGCTCAAGTCCTTTACTGTTGGTAATTTACTAGCCACTAAACATAACGTGTCACTTAGCCTTAGTAAAAGGTCTTCATTAGTCCTGATGGGTGTTGGGGGCAGCAGTGTGTTAATTAATCTGACCGCTTCGATGAAGAAACAGTTCAGAGTCTGGTAGTCATGCTGTGGTACATTTAGCCAGGCAGCAGGAGGGTGAAGCAGAACTCCTTGAGAGGGGTTGGAGCCCATCGAGGAGCTTGTGGCCTTGCAGATACAATCCTTATAGTAAGAGGTGTTGATGACAGGTGGGAAGACCTGGATGATCTTCATAGCTCTTTTCATGATCTGCTGAGATAGCACAGTTCCCACAACAGACAGTCAGACAGCTGGTCAAGATGCTCTTTGCTGTCCCGCTGTGGAAAGTCATGAAGATAAAGGGAGCAGGGCTTTTTTTCTCACCAATCCTTCACAAGAATTAAAAATGCTGCTGGTCTTACTTGGATAAACAGGTGGTGTTTAGAGTCATTCATAATGCTTATCAAAGAACATGCTCATAACATGCTCTGACTCTTCCCATTTGATCAGCATTAAGGTTCTGATTTAAATGACAGACTTTATTTTGACAGCATAACATGATGCAAATGTTACTTCAAGTGAACATTTTAAACCTACCATCATCGAGTACAGCATATTTTAAATTAAATACCATTTGTTTTGGTTTGTCAGTTGTAAGGCAATAAAATAATCCTAAACCTCAGCTACATTATAGGACAAAAGTTTGAAACCTGACCATAAAACTCAGGTGCTTTTTGAACATCCCATACCCCATGTGCTTTTATAATAACCTCCACTCTTCTGGGAAGACGTTACCCTAGATTTTAGAGTGAGCCTGAGGAGATTTGTGCTCATTCAGCCACAAGGCCATTAGTAAAATCAGGTACTGGTGTGAGGGTGAAGGTGAGGAGGTCAGTGGTGCTGTCAGCATTCTAATTCATTCTAATAGTGTTCACTTGGATTGAGGTCAGAGGTCTATTGCAGACCACTCAGGATCTTCCACCCCAACCTACTGTATGTAAACTATATCTTCATGGAGCTGACTTTCTGCACAGGGGCAATGTTATTTGAAGAAAAAGTCAAGCAATTCAAATGTTGGTGGTTTTAAAACATTAACCAATTCCACAGACTACAGATAAAGCTAAAGATCATGCCATTATTCATAATTGATGTGGATAAAATAAATAATACAATATGATTACCACAGTAGAATGACATCACTATTTTACACATTAAAACGGTTGAATAATAAAACTTTCATTCGGCTTCTCCCATCAGGCGTCGCCACAGCGGATCATCCGCATGTTTGATTTGGCACATTTTATTTTATTTTTTACGCTGGATGCCCTTCCTAACGTAAGCCTCCCCACTTATCTGGGTTTGGGACTAGCACTAAAAGTGGCTGGGGTTGGTTTCCTGACCGGGGATCGAACCCAGGCCTCAACAGTGAGAGCGCCGCATCCTAACCACTAGACCACCAGGGGGGCTATATAATAAAAATATCCTTGATTCTGGTAACTATACTTTTTAACTGTTTACTGAACACCTTGTGTGACCAGCATTTTACTCAAATTACCCATGGCTTCAAATGTAGATAAGTCTCTCCACATAAACCAGATATTATGTCATCATCTTGTTAATATAGTATTTTCTGTTTTGTTTATTTTATTAAATCTTTTTTTTTTTTTTATCTTTATCACTTTTTCCTTTAAATTTATGTTATTTAGATGTCTTTTTATATTTGTGTTTTATTTTTTCTTCCTCCCAGAATGCACAATCAGACTGAAGTTTTTCTCTTCATCTGCTGAGGTTGATTGTTCAGTCCCATCCTGCCTTGTGGGCATTTCTTTTCAAAGTCAAAATCAGTAAAAACACTGGGTTAAATCAACAAATTCCAGTGCACCAGTAAAACCCACTGGCTTTGGGCTGCCATCTCATGTCTGCATCCACTCATTGATACACTCATGTAGTATTTTGGCCTTAACACTGGTTAAGAGACCGGTGTATATAGCAGTGTAGAGAGACACTGATATTACTTCTTTATCTTGGGTGAGGCAAAAATACACATCATCACAATAGCTGAATTTGTTATTCTGATGCATCAGTGACATTCTTGCGTTCAGATCAGGCTCTTATCAGGCTCTTGGGGTATCAATGCATATGGCATCACTGTAAAAGAAATATGAGACCTCACTAACTTCTACTTCTTTAAACTTCCACACACCATTTTGGCTTAGCTTCTTTAACAGTCCACCATTAATTACAGATCAGCTTTGTTTTCTGATGTCAAGCAAGGACTGATTATAGCAGATATTCAGTTTAGCACTATATTGTGGATCCGAAGTGGTCCCGTTTTTTTTTATTACCATCTGAACAAACAGGATTTGCTTTTATACATAGTATATCCAAGCACAAAATTCAGTGCACAAATAATTATCTATTATTTAATTAAATATCAAATATATAGCCTGAAACACATGCACAGTCATGCATTGTACATATACATGCATCCACAAAAAAAGCTCAACTACAAATACATATACACACATGCCCATGGTTGGTGGTGGTCCATAATATATTAATACTAACCCTGTGTTAAAACTGCTAAAGCCAAAGCACTTGTATTGCTGCTGCTTTTACAGACCCACTTCAACTTGAGTGATTATTGTGTAATTAGCAGTCCTTTAGAAACTGTTTCGCAATCGTAGTCCTGGAGTACCTAGAGTGGTTTTTCCCTGCTAACAACTCAACTGACTCATCAGCTACAAATCAAACCTGAACAAGATTGAACTGGGTGGGTTAAAGAACACAAAAAACATGAGTAAGGTAGGTTTGAAAAGCCTAAACCAATTTGTGGTTTTAATGACTAAAAAATAAAATAAAATGATCCTAAATCATTTTCCTATCTACCAGCACTGTTGACAAGTGCTCAAGATTTATATATTGGCCCTTTTCCAAAGCTGTCAACACTTCTGCTGACAGCTATTTCTTTTTTTGTTGTTGTTGATGGAGAGGGTGTGGAATATGACAATTTCCACAGCAAGTGCTTCAACTAGCAAAGCATGCTTTGTAACATACAGGAAAGTAAAGAAGGTGAAAAGGCAGAATGTAATCGCACAAAATCAGCATGGTTATTACGCATCCAAATGCAGGCACAAAAATCATAGTTACGGTTCCAACGTAGGTCAAATCAGGGTCACCACAGAAAAACCTGTAAGCATAAATCACACAAATAATCAATGATTAGAAAACCAGCAAACCAAACCAGGAATAAGGCAACCACTGAACTAAGAAAACATGAGAACAGGGTATCACTAAAATAATACTCAGATTTAACAGATATGAATTCATAATGTGATTTTGTGCAGAAATTAAAACACATGAGAATATATATATATATATATATATATATATATATATATATATATATATATATATATATATATATATATATATATATATATATATATATATATATATATATATATTTTTATATATATATATATATATATATATATATATATATATATTTTTATATATATATATATATATATATATATATATATATATATATATATATATATATATATATATATATATATATGCAAACTGTCTACAAACAATACAAAACAATCAATGACAGCAGCATGTGCTGCAAGGGGTATTTGCATTACATAAACAACAACATTTTGCTCTTCCAGGACATGGTATATTAATGCTAATATTTAAGATATCATACAAATAACAAATAGAACAGATAATATTTAATTTGCAATCAGATACCAGATTTAGATGAACAGATTTAGATTTGCATTCACATAAGGAAATACAAACCATTTTTGTCATTGTTGAACCGTTTTGCATGCAGCTTGTTTAGTGCATGGTACAGTATTTATTTTCATCTTCCGAAAATAAATGATAGTAGATAAACTACATATTATTGCTAAATAGAGACTATTTACATGTGGGAACTAAAGCTGAGAGAGTAGATGTTCTAACGGACAACAGACAACCCATGGCATAGGCCTGGCCTAAGAAATTCATACCTAATTTGCATGCAATTATCTAAATGCTTCTAGGAACTTACTGCTGTTGCTGGAATCATGTTGCATAATTGGCTAAAATGAATAGTTTCTTTTTCCCTTGCTCTTGTTTACTTTGTGTTCCGAAGTGATTTACAGCAACAGCGATACAGGTTATGTTCAATTATTTAAAATACAATTTCAGGTATATTTATTGTATGTAATTAACAAATCAACATGCATTCAAGACTCTTTTCTTTAACTCGTAACAGGGCGAAACTGATAAGCTTTGAGGAAGAATCTGTATCATGGACCTTTAATAAATTATCCATGTGTCATTGTTATGAACATTAGGTGATGCATTAAAGCATTAAAAACTAAATGTAATCACATTTTCTTAACACCTGATGTTATTAGCATGTGTACATTTTCATAATGTGAAAAGAAATTAGAAGCCACAGTTTACTCTTAACATTCAGCATCCTGAAATCTAATATTTGCAGTTAATCTCTATAACTGAAAAGAAACCAATGCTTGTACAGTACAGTATGGTCTTATTTGGCCAGTACCAGGGACTGCATCAGAAGACATAACTATAACAAAATCAAATCATGGAAGGAAAATATAATTATAAGCAAATAAACTATATAAACCATATTGCAGGTAAACTATTAGAATCCTTGAAAAAAAAAAAAAAATGACAAGAAAACTAAAAGAAAAAATGCCAAACAAACGGTAAATGTGATCATGCAGTATTGTCATGCAGCATGACTAATCTATAGCAGTACCATGGCAAGTTATTTGTCTTTTTCTATGTTCTTTTAAGAGATCAGGAGTGAAATAAATGAATGGATGAAAACCAAAATTAATTAGTGGACTTGTTTAGAAAGATGAACTGTTTTTATGTGCATTACAACAAACAGGCTATATCCCAAATGCTCAATTTTAGCATTTTGGAAACGCTTTACTCCTACAAACAGTCCACTGTGGGAATATCAGTCTTTAATGTCTTAATGGAGCATCATGTAAACATTCACCAAAACTAATAGCACTACAGTTCTGTATAACTACACTTAAAAATGAAGCACACTTAATATATTACGTTTCTTCTCACTGCCATATTCTCCATTAGTACAACTGATTTGAAAAATAAAATCCATATCCAGAAGTAGATAGCTACTTATTGATCAAGGTCAACATTGATTTCTGTGCACCCTAGAGACCCACAAATCTCATTTACTTCATCTAGTTACCTTGTAAAAATGTGCACATGTATCAAAATGCTCTGATAACCATCTGAGGTGCCAGTATTTAAACATTAAAATCACTGGGATACAACATCCACATTAAGATTGTAAAGATAAATAAACAAGAAAACCCACACCTGGCAATATTTTGATATTATATTATATTATATTATATTATATTATATTATATTATATTATATTATATTATATTATATTATATTATATTATATTATATTATATTATATTATATTATATTATATTATATTGTATTATTAGTGTGGCATTTAAGGTATACAGTAGGACCAAAAACTATTGCGATATAACGCTTGATGGATAAAACATACTGTACATACAGTAATGCCACATAATTTCCAATAGTGTCTAATACTGTAATTTAATTGTAGAATCCACATTTTACAGAGGGGTTGTTGAGAGCTTTCTTAACAGATGCATCGCTGCTGGTTTGGGAATTGGACCAGGACCTTACAGCATTAGTGAAGACAGCTGAGGAGATCATCAGGGTTTTTTTTTTCCCTATCCTTCCATCACATTGTGACTGACCACACGCACCCCTAACACTCTTCACCTTCCTGCCATCTGGGAAAAGGTACCGAAGCATTCGGGCCCTCACAGCCTGATTGTGAACAGTTTCTTGCCACAAATCATCAGACTCTTCAGTAAGAGACTGAACTAATACACACAAACACACACACACACACACACACACACACACACACACACACACACACACACACACCTTTAATGCAATTTTCTGCACAAAAAAAACGCTGCTTAATCATTACCAAATACAAACCTGATTCCAAAAAACTAAAGGAATGCAATGTTGTGGAGGTTTCAAATTTCAATATTTTATTCAGAATACAACCTAGATGACATATCAAATGTTTATATTGCGAAAATGTATCATTTTAGGGAAAAATAGGTTGATTTTAAATTTCATGGCATCAACACATCTTAAAACAGCTGGGGCAAGGCCATGTTTTTTGGACGTTGTTCACAGTAGCATCTGGAAACTTTGTTCACAGCCACGGTCCTATTGTTTACACCAGGGATCAGCTGTTAGCATTCTGCAACATGCCAATGCTACTAGGAGAAAAAACGGATATTCCCCGCGAGCTAAGAAGGAGACGACGGGGGAACCGTGCTGGAGCTATGTGTCGGAATAAAAGGAGACGTTACAGACCAACTCTCCCGTCTATCGTTATGGGAAATGTAAGACCAGCAGTGGGTGAATGATCTTAATCTATTCTTTAACAGATTTGATCAACTACCCTCCCCTGCACCCATCCAGTCCCCCCTGCTGCAATCCCTCTTCTCTGGTTTCACAGCAAGCAGCTCCAGCCCCACCTCTCTCTGCACAGCTATCAGCTCACAGTCAATATACAACACACCTTACCCCCCCCGCCGATTCCATCCAGCCAAGACACCACCCAATACACAATGCACAATACCCTTACAGAAGCCCAGGTGAGAATGGAGCTCAGGAGGATCAAAGCGAGGAAGGCTGCAGGCCCAGATGGCATCAGTTCCAGGCTACTAAAGACGTGTGCAGACCAGCTGTGCGGCATATTGCTGTACATGTTTGACCTGAGCCTGAAGCTGGGGAAGGTGCCACAGCTATGGAAAACATCCTGCGTGGTGCCTGTTCCAAAGACGTCGTGCCCAAAAGACTTTGGGGACTACCGACCAGTAGCACTGACCTCCCATCTGATGAAGACATTGGAGAGGCTGGTGCTCACTCATCTCCGACCTCTGGTGAGCCCATCAATGGATCCATTTCAGTTTACCTACCAACCTGGCATCGGAGTGGAAGAGGCAGTCATCTTCCTTCTAAATCGGGCTACTTCACACCTGGAAAAGGCTGTTCGGGCTTTTCTCTTCACCATCTACACTGCAGACTTCATGTTTAGCTCAGCAACCTGTCACCTACAGAAGTTCTCTGATGACTCTGCCATCGTCGGTCTGATCACGATTGAAGATGACAGAGAGTACAGAGGACTTATACAGAACTTTGTGGACTGGTGCCAACGGAGCTGCCTCCAGATAAACGCGGGGAAAACCAAAGAACTGGTGGTGGATTTCCGTAGGCACAAACACACTTCATCACTTCCATTGGTAAACATTCAGGGAAAGGACATTGTGAGAGTGGACTCTTACAAATACCTGGGTGTTCACCTAAACAACAAACTGGACTGGACAGACAACACTGAGGCAATCTATAAGAAAGGGCAGAGCAGACTCTTTCTGCTGAGGAGACTATGTTCTTTTGGAGTGCAGGGAGAGCTACTAAAGACCTTTTTTGACTCTGTTGTGGCATCAGCCATATTCTATGGTGTGGTCTGCTGGGGTAACAGCATCTCTACTGCAGACAGGAAGAGACTGGACAAGCTGATCAGGAAGGCCAGCTTAGTCCTGGGGATTCCCCTGGACACTGTACAGGAGGTGGGAGAATGGAGGATGGTAGCAAAACTATCATCATTACTGCAGAACACCTCTCACCCCCTGTATGAAACAGTTACCTCGTTGAGCATCTCCTTCAGTGACAGACTGTTACATCCTAAGTGTCTGAAGGAGCGATACAGAAGGTCTTTTCTCCCTGCTGCTATTAGACTGTACAATAAAAGCTGCTCCCAGTGAACCAGTAACCAAAATACACCCTGTTATTACTGTTATTACTGTTCAATGGTGTAATAGTTACTGTTTTTACTGTTTTACTATGTAATAATACTACCTGTGTGCAATATTACCTGCAATATGTGCAAGATCACCTGCAATACGTGCAATATTACCTGCAATAGGTGCAATAGTACCCGCAATACGTGTAATATTACCCGCAATACGTGCAATACCACTTGTGTGCAATACAACCTGCAAAACGTACTTTTCCCTCATCTGTATTTATACATTGTGTTGTGTATATACTTGTAATATTATAGTATGTCTTATTCGTCTATTCTTTTATATATTTGCATTTATTTTCTATTTTTTCATGCTGCTGTAACATAGAAATTTCCCCACTGTGGGACGAATAAAGGTTTATCTTATCTTATCTTAACTTATCTTATTTTATCTTATCTTAACACTGTGTGGCATCCCCTCTTCTTTTAATAACAGTATGCAAATGTCTGGGGACTGAGGAGACAAGTTGCTCAAGTTTAGGAATAGGCATGTTGTCCCATTCTTGTCTAATACAGGCTTCTAGTTGCTCAACTGTCCTAGGTCTTCTTTGTCTCATCTTCCTCCTTATGATGCGCCAAATGTTTTCTATTGGTGAAAGATCTGGACTGCAGGCTGGCCATTTCAGTACCCGGATCCTTTTTCTACGCAGCCATGATGTTGTAATTGATGCAGTATGTGGTCTGGCATTGTCATGTTGGAAAATGCAAGGTCTTCTCTGAAAGAAACAACGTCTGGTTGGGAGCATATGTTGTTCTAGAACTTGGGTATACTTTTCAGCATAGATGGTGCCTTTCCAGATGTTTAAGCTGCCCATGCCACATGCACTCATGCAACCCCATACCATCAGAGATGCAGGCTTCTGAACTGAGCACTGATAACTTGGGTTGTCCTTATCCTCTTTAGTCCGGATGACATGGCATCCCAGTTTTCCAAAAAGAACTTCACATTTTAATTAGTCTGACCACAGAACAGTTTTCCACTTTGCCACAGTCCATTTTAAATGAGCCTTGGCCCAGAGAAAACACCTGCGCTTCTGGATCATGTTTAGATATGGCTTCTTTTTTGACCTATAGAGTTTTAGCCGGCACTAAAACTCTATTGAATGGCATGGTGGATTGTGTTCACCGACAATGTTTTCTGGAAGTATTCCTGATCCCAGGTTGTGATTTTCATACATTAGCATTCCTGTATGTGATGCAGTGCCGTCTAAGGGCCCCAGTATGATCACAGGCATCCAGTATGTTTTTCCGGCCTTGAACCTTATGCACAGAGATTGTTCCAGATTTTCAGAATCTTTGGATGATATTATGCACTGTAGATGATGATAACTTCAAACTCTTGGTTAATGCCTAAAAATGTTTACCTACACACAAATAAATGTTTTTAAAAAAGTGTTTGTTTCTGTGAAAAACCTTTGACATTCATGGAACTGTTCAATTGTACAAAAAGTAAAAAATAAATAAATAAATAAATAAATAAATAAATAAATAAATAAATAAATAAATAAATAAATAAAAAGTTATTTAGACTAAAGAAACATTTGTCCCACTCGATAAACTTAAGGGTGAAGGGTACTTTATACTTGTCACATGTATTTTACAGCAGAGTGAAATTCTTTTTTTTACATCGCTCAATGATGTAAGGAAGCTGGGTTTAGAGCACAGGGTCAGCCATGTTACAGAACCCCTGTAGCTCATAGGGTTAAGTTCAAGGGCCTCAAGAATGGCAGCTTGGTGATATTGGGGCTTGAACTTCTGACCTTCCTATCAGTAACCCAGAGCCTTAACCACTGAGTTACCACCTCCTAATGGAACTCACATGCAATATATAATCTCTTACATATACACATACATATATATAATCTCATATAAAGCTAGTCATTAAACTAGAGTGAATAGTTTGAGACAAAACTAAAGTAAATTGGTTGGATTTACTGCTAGGGCCAGCCACCAGGAGGCCTGCTCCACGCTTCATTTGCCATTTCCTGACCTCCAAGGGTTTCTTCCCTGTACTGATCCGCCTCAAGTCCCACTGCACCTGGCCTTCTCTCATGTCCCGGCTCAAGGACGTGCATACCTTGGCAGTGATTTCGTCCTTCAGACCCACTCCACCCACCCATGTCACATTGTTCTAATTCCTGTTTCCCAACCATATCTCTGATCCCTGTTTCTGCCCTGGCTACCCTGATCTCTGGTTTTGCTTTGCCCTTTTTGCTCTGTTTGCTGGCTCTCTGAATTTTAGACTGTTTTTGGATTTATTCTGATAGATACTTTTTTTATTAAAGCCTGTTTTCTTAATACCCTTGTGGCATCCTGCCTTTGCATCCTCCCTTCCAACTACCCACTTACTGACAAGTTCATATATACATTAATACATTAAAAATGACTGCTATTACCCAAAACAATCAGATACATTTATATTATCATAAACCATCCATTATATGATATGCTTAACCCAAATGTACCCTTCTGTTGCCAATTTTGCCTAAATGGCCATTTAATTTTAGACTGGATTGTTGCCCAGTATGATAATTGCATTGTGAGATAACAAAAAAATGTAAATACTTCTGTCAGGCTTTAGGATCACTTTCACTGTACACTGTGAGCCATGTCATGAAGGAGCTAGATAGATCACTAGTAGATTATAATGCTAAATACTGTTTTTTTTTACTAATTCATTTATTGAATTTATTTTTTATTTTTTGTATTATTCATTTATACGTTTGTGTAAGTACACTCCCCATCTACTTTAATGGGACCACAGGTACACCTACTGTATGCAGTTATATACTTTCTTTCGGCTTCTCCCATTAGGGGTCGCCACAGAAGATCATCTGTACTCGTGATCAGCATGTTCGAATTGGCACATGTTTTTATGCTGGATGCCCTTCCTAACGCAACCCTCCCCATTTATCCGGGCTTGGGACCGGCACTAAAAGTGCACCGGCTTGTGCAACTCTAATGGCTGGAGTTGGTTCCCTGACCGGGAATATGCAGTTATGCAGTTATATAATCAGCAAATTGTGTGATAGTAGTACAAAATCATGCAGATACGAGCCAATAGCTATGAATAGTGTAGACATCAACCATTAAAATAGGAAAATATGTAATTTGAATGGGTTTGACCATAACATGAGTGTTAGTGCCAGGAGAGTGGGTTATAATGTTTTTATAACCGCTCTTTCCAGAGCACAAACCAAAACCATGAAGTCCATTGAATTGTCTGTAGACAGGTTTGGCACAGATCTGGGGAAGGGTACAGAAAATTTTCTGCAGCATTGAAAGTCCTAATGTGAACAGTGGTCTCCATCATCTATAAATGGAAGTAGCTTGGAACCATCAGGACTTTTCCTAGAGAGGGCTGCCCAGCCAAACAAAGAGAACAGGGGAGAAGGGCCTTAGTCAGGGAGGTGTCCAAGAACCCAAAGGTCACTCTGAAAGAGCTTCAGCATTTCTCTGTGGTAAGAGAACAAACCTCCCAGAAGAACAACCATCACTGCAGCACTCCACCAATCAGGCCAGATGGAAGCCACTCCTCAGGAAAAGGCACATGACAGGCTGCCTGGAGTTTGCCAAAAGACACCCGAAGGACTCTCAGACCATGAAAAACAAAGATTCAACTCTTTGTCCTGAATGCCAAGCGTCATGTGTGGAGGAAACTAGGCACTGCTCATTATTTGGCCAATGTCATCCCTACAGTGAAACATGGTGGTGGCAGCATCATGCTGTTGGGATGTTTTTCAGCGGCAGGAACTGGGAGACTAATCAGGATCAAGGGAAAGATGAATGCAGCAATGTACAGAGACCTCCTTGATGAAAACCTATCCCTGAGTGCCCGGACCTCAAACTGGGGTGACGAATTATCTTCCAACAGAACAACGACCCTAAGTACAAAGGCAAGATAAAAAAGGAGTGGCTACGGGACGATTTTGTGAATGTCCTTAAGTGGCCCAGCCAGAGCCCAGACTTGAACCCTATTAAACATCTCTGGAGCGATCTGAAAATGTCTTTTTACTTACATTAGCTGCTAAATGTTATTTAAAAACATTGTTAAAGAGGTGTTTTTGGAAGTGGAAAAAACTTGTTCATGAGCCGATAGAAGACAATAGAAAGGCACAAAAAACTATTATTGCTAATCTGCACAACTCTGCACACAAAAGCATCTCAAAATGCAAGTCTGATCAATCCTTGGGCAGCTGGGGTACAATAGCAGAAATGTATGTATTGTCTGGGATTTTTTTGTTTGTTTTTTCCATTAGAATTTAGATACAATTTGTTTCTTTAAAATCTTGCAAATATATTTAGGGCTGCAACTATCGACTATTTTAGTAGTGTGGTACCGATTATTCCATTGATTAATCAAGTAATCGGATTAATCCGATTAATTAAGAAGTACTTTTTCTTTATTAATGAGCATTACAAATTATACAGGAGAACATTTTAAAACAAATCCTTAAACGGACAAATAATTTGTTTCCTTTTTAGAAAAATTAAAATTGTTATTGCTGACATTACATAAAAGAATATATATGAAAACTAAACCCATTTAGTGCATCTTATTGCCATATTACACCAAAATGCATATATAAAATATAAATAAAAAAAAATATATATATAGATTTCAAATTACTTTAAAAAAGGAAAACACAGTACAACCTAAAACTGAGGCATACATCAAACATGCCTCTGTTTTCTCCCCATTCCTCTATTTTTCATTCTGCAGTGTCTTCTGTGTTTATCTGTCCAGAGCGGTCCAGAGTTTAGAGGGTGGTGCGTCAGTGATAATGGTTAAATGTGAAGTTAAATGAGCTAAACAAAGCATCGAGGCAAATAATTTCCCTTGATTTCTTTTTGTGTTTGAATTTCTCAATTTATTCGTAAAATCGTTTCAGCCCTACATACACTATATTGCAAAAGTATTGGGTCACGTGATTTTGAAGCATTGCATTCCACATTTAGTCCCAATTTTCTTTTTTACAGTAATGCCCCCATGTCTTTTGGGAAGCAGTTCCACTAGATTTTAAAATGTGCTTATGGATATTTCTGTTTATCAGCCACAATGGTATTATAAAAAGCAGGTACTGATGTAGGTGAGATGGCCTGGGGTGAAGTCAGCATTCCAATTTATCCCAAAGGTGTTCAGTAGAAATGAGATCAGAGCTCTATAGCAGGTCACTCAAGATCTTTCTCTCCAAAGCATGTAAACCATATCTTCATGGAGCTCACTTTGTGCACAGGGGCCTTGCCATGCTGGAACAGGTTTGGGTTTTTCTAAGTTCAAGTGAATGCAAAATTTTATTATATTGCATCTAAAGATGTCCTATATAATTGAGTGCCTCCAGCTTTGTGGTAACAGTTTGAAAAAGGAACCACATATGGAAGGAAAGGTCAGGTGACCCAATACGTTTGGCAACATTTTGTATATTAGTCCATGTTTACCAGGTATACCCTCTGCCCTTTATGACTCTAAATATAATCAACAGTATCAGCAGTCTGAGGAGCATATGTTAGACTGACTAAAATGACTCTAACTAGCATGGCACTAATCCTTATGATTGCATCTCATCATGAGCCTGAGCTTGAAGTGCGCTTTAATGTGCATACTGTAACACCCCCCCCCCCCCCCCCTTCAAACATTCCTGTGTAATCATATCCTAAATTCGCTTGATGGAGTTTAGGCTGTAATTAAATCGCTAATCACAATTATTTCCTGATTCTCCCTCCCCATTTCCGGGAGCTTGGGATATTTATGGGTGCATTGTAATTGACAAACACATGCTGCCTCTTGAGTAACACTGAATTAGCCAATTTGGCGGAGCCATTTTTCCTCATTTTCCTCTGATTAGCTGCCGGCACTGACTGAGAATGGAATGAGCAGAAATAAAGGAATGTGCCGTTCCAAGAAAATATCATGCAGGTATAGATGCAGAAAGAGCCTTCCAGAAAGTGTCATGCTCCCTTCAGTGACTCATTTGCATTTTAACGAGGGCCCCTGACAAGACACATCATTTTACATCTCAATAGGCAAATTGTTATTACCTGGATTAATTTTTTCTTAGCACAACACATGATGGTAAGTATGATACCTTGTTAGTTTGTGTGCAGCAGGTTCAAAATCAAAGTTTCCACAGTTTGTGCAGATGAAAACAAATACACATTTTTGTAAACATGTTATCAGGGTTTTATGGATTACAGTATTTTAGATCTAAGGCTCATGGAACACTGAAACAAACAAACTAGTACTGATCTGTAAATACTATTGAGATATATTTTTTGTTTTTAATTACAAGGCTTATACTGTAGTTACTCAAATAAGTAAAACAATGGCAATGCATTAAATAAATAATTCTGCCAAAAAACATTTATAACAAACAATAATGTGATTGTCACTTTTATTATTTTTAGCTTTTAAGTATAATTTTATCCACTACAAATTACAAATTTTGTGCATTTGTGGACAGACAGACAGATGCTAAGGTGCTAGGGTCTTGGATTGGATGATGTTTATTGTCCGCATTGTCCATGAGTTTATTAAGCTTCCTCTTTTCTACATCACCTACAGAGAACAGCACAAGACAGAGACAGCCTTTCTGGTCAGTTTGTTGATCTCTTTTTGCTACATCTCCAATATTGATGGTGCTGATAATGCCAGCATACTTTTGCACAGACAAGTGCACTGGCTTGCTGCAAATATGAAAGGACCTGTGCATTGTAAGAATGTAAAGTCAGCTCATCTCTTTTCTGTACACAGCCTCTGAGTTGACCTTCAAATCCAGCATGTTGTCAAGTTGAACACCAAGGGATTTCTAGGTTTCAGCCAGCTCGTTGTCCTGTACTCGTTGTCCACCACTGTTTCCTTAGTCTTGATTAGAGATGGTAACGTTGTTCAGTTCTCTGTGCTTCTCTTCCCACCCATCCCTAACGTACCTCACTGCCACAGAGACTTCTAAAGGCGGCAGAAATGCAACTTCTGAATGTTAAATTGAATGTCTTTGGTGTGCAGGGTGAATTGGGGGTGTCAAAGATTGTTGTAGTGCTTTATTGCAGCTCAGTATGTTCTTGCAAAAAAACAAGATGTTTCCCATGACTGCTGTACATTCTTCTTTTGAGGGCTCTGTTTAAAGAGGGGCTGAAGGAGCCGCTCAGCTGTTTGGCATAAACCATCAGTACCTTGAAAGTAATTCTGTCAGACCCTGCAGCTTTTTCAACTGTCTCTTAACCTGGCTGGTGGTGACAGATAGGTGTGTGTGTGTGTGTGTGTGTGTGTGTGTGTGTGTGTGTGTGTGTGTGTGTGTGTGTGTGTGTGTGTGTGTGTGTGTGTGTGTGTGTCTGCCGGAGTGAATCCTTTAAGGGAGGTTGTTGGGTGGGTGGGGAGGTGTAGTTTTTGGATTTTAGAAGCCCTCTAAATAAAGCAGTGGAATAAGAAGGGTAAATGGTTAATGGTAGATCAAGAGATGAGAATTAGTGTAGAAGTTAGAACAGGATCTTGGAAGGAGTGGGGGAAGGTGTCATGCTAAAGCTATTGAAAAACAATATTGGCAAACAATAAAGGGTGCATATCATCTTTCCAAGTTATCTATCCATGTATACAATTGGAGCATTCTCTGTCTCATTGTTATTGAGCACTCAATAAGTGAACAGACATGTTGCCACAGGACTTGTTTACAGCCTCCCAGAAGCCTCATCATAACATGATCAAGTATTTGGGATATCACAAGCCATAGACCTTCAGCATCAAAAAGCTGCACTTATCAAATCAATTCTAAAATACAGCTGATAAATAGAAACAACAGAATGTCATGTTTTATTAATCCTGTGTAATATATTTAGTATTATAAAACAAAATAAATGATTTAGTTTTGTGCTCATTGAGTAGTCATTGGTGTGCAGTGCTTACATTTTGAGATAGTAAAATAAAATAAAAAATTATAATTTTTTATAATTTTAATTTCAACTGTAATTGCAAACAAAGGCTACTGTACCAAATATTAACATTGACTTTCTAAGGTGTTCAGATACTTATTTGCAGCTGTATCATACAAATAAATAGTTAAAAAATCATACATTGTGTTTTCTGGATTTTTCTTTTTAGATTATGTCTCTCACAGTGGACATGCACCTACGATGACAATTTCAGACCCCTCCATGATTTCTAAGTGGGAGAACTTGCAAAATAGCAGGGTGTTCAAATACTTATTTTCCTCACTGTATATCTGAAACCATGCAGTCTGTTGCTTAAAAAAAAAAAAAAAAAAAAAAAAAAAGTACTTCAAAAAGTACTTTGATGCATAAACTCAATACCATACTTTTTAATTGTTAATATATAAATAGAAAAAAATTCAATAAAACAATTGCATTCATTCTATAATTTATCAGTTTTTGGTTTTGGTTTTACAAAATGATCCCATATAATTGAATCAATTAAGCCTTTTTGCTTACCTCTCTCTAGTTTGAGTGATGTGTGGAGGAGAGGCTGTGACCCTGTCGGACACACATCAAAACTGCTATTGCGTGTGATGAGAAAGGATGAAAAGAGTAATGAGAGTGTTAGGAAGAGGGGAGATTACAAAACACCTAGCGACTGATTAGAAGAGGTGTGCCAGGGTCATCGGGAACAGATATATTCCTCTTTGTGCACATTTTGGAGTACAAACGCTTTGCCCCTGAGAAATTAACCCTCAGCATTAAAACAGTGTGGGTGCTGAAGACAGCACGCCTAATATATGGCTAAGGGAATTGAAGAATGTGGCCCAGGTCAGCTCAAAGTGTCAGTCTGCCTAATGGTAGTCGACACACACCTTAGGATACGACAACCGCAGAGAAGACTTGGCCAAAGAGTCTTCTACAGACTGTGCAGGCCTAAATTGCCTATAACTTCTAAAATTTTATTCAATAATACATTTCAGGTAGTGGTGTAAAGTTTTGTTAAATTATGCCCTACTCTATTTAAATCAAAACTGGACAGGGCCAGAGTAGAAATGAAGCCTAGAGAAAAAAGGAGAATTAAAATGTCGGGGGTTACTTAAATTACTACTGGTCTAAATAACACTGAATAAGTTCAAGTAACCTACATTTATATAACTTGCTCATTTTCAGTAACCTGGTCAAAATCACAGTAGACAAGGACAACATAGAGTTAAATCCATATGTGCACTTTGCCTCTGCCGATTTTAAGGAATATTGGAGAATTATAGTGATATACAGTAAATAATCTTAAGAAAGAACGGTCTATCAGCCAGTTCTATCAAAAGTAAGTGTTGGAAATGCATTTTGAATTTAACACAGAGAGCACTCATTAGTCAAAAACCATCATCAGGTGTCTACTGCTTACCACTTATTTCATCCATTTAAATTTACTCTCTATTTATAGACCGGTGCTTGACCATGCCCCAGCTGCCACATCTACAAATGTCTGCATTGAGTATTATCCACTTAAAAACAAACATTTAACTTTGTTTGTATTCTCTTTAATATGAAAGTAAACTAAAAAAAACACCTTCTATCCTGCTGATGTATTGGATTGTCTCCATACGCCTCAGAGAGTTTCGGGTCAATTGTTGCTGTACATTATTAATGATTCTTGACAAACTACATCAAAATTAAATTTAAATTTAAATTTACTAATAACATGGTTAGTGTATTGTTGTTATTAGCATCATTTTGGCACAAGGTCAGTTGGCATCATACGGTTAATGTCAAACGACATTTAAACTCAACTTTACATATTCCAGGTTACCATACTGCCTTAAATCAAACACCTGAAGAAGCTTTACAAAAACATCTGGGAATTTTACATACACCCTGCTCTATAGGATTCACAGCAGTGCTTAGTGATGGCCAATGTTAAGCCATTACGCAATTAGCCACCATATTTTGATACAACTTTAACAGTATGCTTTGAATTTTTGTCATGTTTAAAGACCTACAGTAGTTATGATTAAGATATACCTTTTTTCTTGAGGTTTTTTTCACAACAGGATGCTGCTAACACTATGTATAAATATGGGTTGGTGTTCTTCAGATTATTAGTCCAACCCTTGTTCCTCCATACTGTACATAGTGCTAATCATTATGTTGAAACTTTGATTACATCTTTTCACCTCAGAGAATATGTAAAAAATACTATAAGTTGAATTCTCAGTTCTAGCAGACCTGTTTTTACAATCCAATCCATCTCTCTCTTACGATGAGAACTGAGAAAAAGCAGTTTGCACCTTGGTCTCTAGCTCCACCACATCACCAATGACAGTAAGTTGGTTATTGATGAATAAATGAATGTATGAATGGAAACTCTTTTTTTTTTTTTTTTTTTGCTATCATTGCTTATTCTATAACTTGATTTTATCAGCATGAAATATTTAAAGACTGATACTAGAAAGAGTCAGAGAAAGTTCTCTGCTGAGTCAGACTAATAATGCTGTAAAGAAAAAAAAATGCAGTGGTCTAAGGCAATTCAGTTTATTGTACTCTCTTTGATTGCACTCTGAATTCTGAATGAGTGAAAGAAACATAAATAAATGGATTATTATTAGTTGTTTGGAAGTTTGTCTACTTGCAGGAGCTTCTGAATCAGCTGTATTGGGGCACATAATCGGCTAATTGTTATGGAAAGATTTTTGGTGGCGTGTTCATTTACAATTATTTCGGTCACTGAAGGGCATACAGCTTCATTACGCAACCAAATTACATCCCCACAATAGTCAGTGTAATCCTAATGAACATAAATGGCTTAATGTAAATGTATATTATTGCTTTATATATATATATATATATATATATATATATATATATATATATATATATATATATATATATATATATAAATTAAACTTTATTTTGCATTGAAATATCACGCACATAGAATATAGAATCATTTCAACATAAAATGTGTGCATTTGAAAGCACATCCTGTTAAACCACTGTCAGAGAACCAAGAGTTATTGATTTTCTGACTCAGGGTATGTCTCAAATTACCAAAGGGTGAATAAAAACATCTAAGGCTTTGAAACAGGAAGGGTATTAGTTTGGAATGGTTCAGAGGATTGTAAACACACATCTCTGATGGAGTCAGCTCTGTCTGGGAAGAACTCAAATGATCATAGAAAATATGCTTTATTAATCTTAGGTGGTGAATTCTAGGGTTATAACACAGAACAGTCATGACGCAAAAGATGACACATGACAAAAGACAATATAGCAGCAGAATATTAAAGTTGGTTACATTAACAGCTATGCAAATACACTAAACGGACGAAAATTTGTTGACACCTGACTATAAGACTTGTGTGTGCTTTCTGAACATCTCATTCCATATTTTCTCCATTTGTTGTTAATAATGTGTGGTTAAAGAGATTTATGCTCATTTATCTACAAATCCTACAAAGTCAGGTACTGATGAAGGATGAGGAAGTCTGTGGTTCAGTCGGCATTCCAATTCATGCCAAAGGTGTTTAGTGGGGTTGAGGTCAAAGCTCCAAAGAAGGCCACTTTTCCATACAGTCACCATTGATGTAGATCGGTTTAGGAACAGCCATATGTTTGCGGAAGTATATGATAATTTCTTTTGTTTTGTGGTGTTCAGGAAGATATTGTTTTCTGAACACCACAAAACAAAACGGACTTCATGTCTGCAGGCTGTTTTATCACCCTCTGAGATGAGACCAATCACAATTGTGTCATCTGCAAACTAGATAATGCTGTTAGTGGGACTGGTTGATGTGCAGTCCCGAGTGTAAAGGGCAAAGAATAGGACTCAAAACACATGATTGTAAGAGTGGAGCAATTTGTTAGAAAGTCTTTATTTCAGTGGCACATAAGTTGGGAAAGCCCAAGATTATAACATTTTGTTACTAATCTACTCCGAATCACAGTATTGAAGGCAGAGCTGAAGTCTAGGAAAATCATCCTACTATAGTTCCCCTGATGTTCAAGGTGGCTTAGTGCAGTTTAAAGAGCAGTGACAATAGCATCTTCTGTAGATCTGTTTGTTCTGTAGGTGAACTGATGAGGGTCAAAAGATGGTGGGAGACTAGCTTTGATGTGCTGTAGAAATTTCTCGACACACATCATTACCGGCTTGAGGCCATATGCAACACTTTTTTTCTGCAGTAGGATGATAGTGGCAGGCTTTAGTCATGCAATACCTGGTCTTGCAGAGGGTTACCATATGTGCTAAATACCTTGCCACACCTGTCATGTGTTGTTGTTGTTGTTGTTAGTGAAGTGATACTCAATGTTTCTCTTGTAGGCCATTTTAGCCTCCTTGATACCTCAACTGGTCAATCTATGCTTGATCTATCTTTGATCCTAGATAGCAGCCCGGCAGTAGCATGCAACGGTCTCTCCAGAGCAAAAATGGTGCTATTCGTGTCTTTAGACAGAAATTTTGAAGCATATGGACACCAGAGAGAGTTGTGTTCATGTATATAACCGTCAGATGCTGTTACAGTACAAAATAATGCAACAGCCAATTTTCATAATGATGTACTAAATAACTTTCACGACTTCATCTTGCTGTGACTTTGGCTACTCGGCATCGCATGATGCCTGTGGACATCGGAAGTGGTGCATGAGGAAGCGGAATGTGTCCATGTTAGGCTAAAGGCTAACCCTAGCTGGCCGGCTCTCCCGTCCTTTCTACTTCTACATCCAACTCCATCTGACCATGTGGCAAAAGTTTAGAGAATGCTGCATCTTTGTTTTCATGGAGACTTGTCTCAGCAACATAGTTCCAGACATGGACATTCAACTTGACAAAAATGTAGCTCTGCGGTAGAATTTACAGTGGTATGTTTATATCAACACGGAATGGTGCAAGAACTGTCTCCAGCTACTGCTCATCACTAGTGAAGGTGGGGACTGTCAGATGCAGACCATTTTATTTAACCAGGGAATATACCACTGCTTTTATTGTTAAATTGTACATTCCCCAAAGCGTTAATGCTAAGGAGGCACTGTGTAAACTCTATGGGGCTATTATCAAAGTGCAGAATGCTCTTGACTGTTTATTATTGCCAGAGATTTCAACCATGCAAATTTCAAATCAGTGCTCCCTAAATTCCATCAGCATGTGGATGGGCAATGAGATGAGATCACCTGGATCTTGTTTACACAAACAGCCCCAGGCGTGTACCTTGCAGAGCCCTGCCCACACTTCGGCTACTCACATCACATCTCTGTTATGCTAACTCAAGCATGCAGACCACTCATTAGACTCGCTAAACTGATTCTGAAATAGGTGAAAACCTGGCCAGCAGGACACACCTCTGCTCTTTTCTCTGGACTGTTTTGAGTGCACATACTGGGAATCGACTACAAACTACTGCTACTGACTTACAAAACTCTAAATGGTTTGGCTCCCATGTATCTATCCAGTCTTCTACAACAGTACAATCCATAATGCTCCCTTCTTCTAGTAGTTCCTAAAATAGAAAAGTCCACTAAAGTTGGTAGAGCATTCTCACATTTATCTCCTAAACTTTGGAATAATCTTCCTGACAGTGTTCGGGGCTCAGACACACTCTCCCAGTTTAAATGCATATTAAAAACATATCTTTTTAGCAAAGCCTACACATAACATACATCATATATCATAACCTTGTGCTCCAGTACATCTGATCACATCTGACCCTGCAAACATCCCGAACCAGCTAGAGACGTACCAGGGCCAGTTGGATCCCACTACATGTGGAGTTTTTATATTGGACTTCCTTGAGTGTTTAAAAGCTCTGTCATGGAAAAGCTGGTGTTTGATCTAAGATGATCGCAAATGTTGAGTTATTTTACAAGTTACTCAGTAGCTCCTAGTTTTATAACCACAAATACTGTAGAGAGAACATTACATATAATCTTACATTCCAGTGCTCATGTTAGTTTTTATTTTCCAGTGTTCTGTATTGTTTAAAGATTTATAGTCACACTCTTGATGTCACCCAAATGAGGATGAGTTCCCCTTTTGAGTCTGGTTCCTCTCAAGGTGTCTTCTTTATAACATCTATAGGACTTTTTCCTCTGCACAGTTGCCATTGCTTGCTCATCAGGGATAAATGCACACTATTCACCTTAACTCTTAAAATTCTGTAAAGCTGCTTCGAGACAATGTCTGTTGTGAAAAGCACTATAGAAATAAACTTGACTTGAGTTGACTTGACTTGACATGTGTAGGGAGGCTGCAACCAATGGCGATTCCAACAACTTGAAGGAGTACACATCATCAGTGACCAGCTACATTGACAAGTGTGTTGATGATATGACTATCTCCATCACTACACTAATACAAAAGCTGTTGATGACCGCAAAAATGCGTGCACTGCAAAAATCTGGAGACTCTGCTTTCAGAGCAGGGAACAAGACGCCTTTAAGAACTGGCAAGGGCCAAACCTGATTGTGACAGTGATGCCTCTCTCACAGATGCACTGAATAACTTCTACAATGTGTTTGAGGTGCAGAACAATGTGGCGGAAAGGAAGACCACCCTTTTTCTTAACGACCAGGTGCTCTAACCACGGCTGAAGTAAGGAAAACTCTATGCAGAGTTAAACCACAGAAGTCTGCTGGACTAGACAACATTCCTGGCAGAGTGCTCAGGGAATGTGTAGAACAGCTAGTGGATGTCTTCACTGACATCTTAAACAACTCCCTGAGCAGTGACATTGTTCCTGCAAGCCGCTTTTTGAGGAATTAACATATGATTTATCTTGTGAGTATTAGTGCAGAAAACTTCTCAGATGGAGAATTTGTCTGCAAATCACTTTAGTCTGATGGCTGCAAGAAGAAAGAATTTTACAAAGCTGTTTCTTTCTCCACAAAGAGAGAAGTAACCTCCCATTTAGTGTCCTCTATGATTGTTGGATGGAGAGGGTGAGAGTAATTGTTAATGATTACAGTGATCTTGGACAGAATCCTCTTCTGTCTTCCACTGTGTCCAGTTATGCCAAGACATATCCTAGATCCAATGCAAAATAGACATGGAAATGGCAATAGTTGAATATATATATATAGTGATAATCTAGGTAAAAAGATTTTTCGGAAAGATAGATAAACAAGTATGTGAGATATTCACTTTATCACATTCTTGCCAAAGACTGTCCCATTCTAGTCACTTTACCCACACATTACAGAATAGCAGGATATTGTTATGACATGGTGAGCTTGAGTTTTGGAATGAATGACTAGCAAACAAAAATATTTCCATTGACTGTCAATGGAAATGGTTTAACCTGATCCATTGTTGATGTCTGTGTCGCATCTTCTTCTATGTCCATATTGATTTCTTTTAGGTTTTCAGGTTTCTTCCCACTATCCAAAACATGCATATATAGATTGGTGTGGATGTATGGCTGTTATATTTACACGATGTTTGAACGATGAACGATGTTTGTGTGTGCACGGTGCCTTGTGATAGATTGCTGTACCATCCTGGGTAATTTTTTCAACGTTACTCCTAACCTTTCTAGAGTTAGACTTTGAATCATCCATGACGGAAGATAAGCACATGAATAGGTTCTGTTATCTGAAGAATATATGAATGTGACATCACAGGAAGGAAGTTAAAATTACATCTCGATGAATCACAATAATAATAATAAAAATATCCTAATAATCCTTATTAAAAGGTTAATGAATTTTTATTCATGCTATGTGAAGTCACTGTTTATTCCAATTACCATCAACATATACATTTTTGTTGTAATTTCATGTGCAAATACTGAAAGCAGGGTTGTTGGTGTTTGTAAAAACATGATGCTAACAGAACAAGGCTTGTTGTATTTTTGAACTTGATTGCCGTTTGGGGCAAAACCATTATTGTACCAGTGTTTGGCATGTGGGCCGTGTTAAACAAAAAAGCTTAACACATCTCTATTACAGTGGTAGCAATTGTTAATAAATTCGTTCACAACCACAAAGTAAATTTCAGATCTGTCACACAATGTGCATTTTGGCAGCAGCTGTCTGTCATTTACTCTCGCTGAATAAAGGCTGTTAAGTTTAATTGCATATTTTCAGAAGTGCATTTCAGTGTATCTCTCAGGGACTGTAATTACTGAATTCAAAACCGGGTGTTGATAGAAAATGTCCTATAATGTAGAAAGCCCACATTATCTTACTAAACCTGACTGGTGAAATCTGCAGTCTCTTAGAAAGCCTTTTTAGTTTACAGGCTTGAAAATATCCAAAGCTTTGACTAAGATACATTTAGGCTACTGCACTACTGAAGGATTTTTAGTTAATACATATGAGCTTTTGACCAATGTTGAGTTTTTCCTTTGAATATTTATTTTTTTTTGTTATGGTTATTTTATTAAATTGCCTAGACTTCTTCTTGAGAGGAACACATCAGGTGAGAAAACAGTCAGTCTACACAGTTTGCTACGAACCTTTGGTGGCATTCATCATGTCTTGGAGCAATTCAGTTCGCCTACTGATGTGAAAATTCAATTCATTATTAAATCAATTACCTTTAACTATTAATTACAAACGGTAGAAGAACTTTATGGTTAAGACTTTGGGTTACTGAGTGAAAGATCAGAAATTTAAGCTCAAACTCAACCAAGCTGCCACTATTGGGCCTCTGAGAAAGGCCCTTATGCTCATTGTATCATGGCTGACCCTGCACTCTGACTCCCAAACTTTCTAACAAGCTGGGATATACAAAGAAAAACTTTGTGTTTCCACATGAAAGTTTGACCTTTCATTTTTCAGGGTCCCTCGAACAAACTCTTATAATGAGAGGGTTCTTTGCTTGCTGTCTCATTTAATCAGATAATACTGCATATTAAGCAGAATTAGGAACCATTTAGCAAACTGCATGAATCCCACTTTAATTCAAATCACCAGTGACAGTACGCTTTAACATATTGGCATTTGTCTATTGATTGTGCATTTTACAATCTATTTAATGAGAAATCCATTATTCAACAAAACAAAAATGTTCCACTTACATTATTTATTTTTAAATGTGTATATTCTTATGTTAAAGTTAAGTTAAGTTTCTTTCGGCTTCTCCCGTTAGGGGTCGCCACAGCGGATCCTCCGCACGTTAGATTTGGCATATGTTTTACGCTGGATGCCCTTCCTAACGCAACCCTCCCCAATTTATCTGGGCTTGGGACCGGCACTGAGAATGGCTGGGGATGGTTCCCTGACCGGGAATCGAACCCGGGTCGCAGCGGTGAGAGCGCTGCATCTTAACCACTAGACCACCAGGGGTTAAAAAAATACTGGATAATGTTGGACAGGATCTGAGTTTGTCAGTCACAAGTTTTTACCAATTAAATATCTATTATTGACCCTGCAGGACAAAAAAAATTGAATTACTGTAATTCAGCTAGTGATCAGATACTAGCTGTCAAAATGCATGGACTGAAGATGAGGTGGAACTCGGTATTATTGTTGCTCTGCATGAAGTTGAAATAATAAATAAAATTAAGTAAACTAATCGGCAAACCGTTAAGACATTAGAGGCAAGTATTTAATAACCTGGCCATTTATAAAACATGCATTTATAGTAATTGAAAAACCAAGCTGATTCTATGACAAGACACACAAAAATAGGTTTATATCAGTTTGTTATTTTTTTCAGTTTAATTTATCAGTTTGATAAAGAGGAGAATGTGTGGTCTGAAAAAACATCCTGGAAATGTTGTCAGGTTTTCAAATAAAACAATAAATTTTAGTGTATCTGCTGGATTCTGGTGCTTACAAAATTTTTGAATGACACCAGTCAAGCCCCAAACTACTGTAAGTGAATCTAACCTCTGAATCCCTAACCTTATTTTCAGTTTGGACCATCCTGGGAGTTTGAAAGAACATGTTACAGCATATGTCATGGTCTGGAAAGCAATACTTTGACATTGTAGGTGTGTGCTATATAGAAACTCTGCTATAACTTGTATGTGACTGTATATGGTGTGTGTTGATAGGTCTTGAAGCACCCTGGATGAAAATCTCCCATATTCATGCAATGCAAGTTACCAAGCATTAATAATTCTCTCTCCTATTTTTGCTGACTCGCTTAGAGAACCTCTTACCCCAGGCGTTGTGTTAAGACTCCAGACACAGCACACACTGGCAGCTTCCTTATAACCTCTACAAGAACCCAGACTCCAGCTCTCTCACATTACTCGCCCCCTTCCTTTCCCCTCACTGCTTGTCCTGCTCTGCTAATTGCCTGTAAGGGTTATGTTTAATGCCTTGGACTAAACACTATTCTTAGTTCCAACGGAGCCTCTAATTTGATTTGAGAATATTTTAATCATTGCTAACTTTTTATTTATATAATTATTATATCAGTTGTTTTTTTTTTTTTTTACTTAGAACTTGTTTAATGCTTTAATGTAACGGCATATTTTATTGTACAGCAAAAAAAAACAAAAAAAGATGGTATTTCTTATATTGACTCAACATTTTTCACATTGAAATATTTCCTTATTTTCAAGGGATTAAAGACAAAGGTTTGTGTTCTAAGTGATGGTCTAAACGCTCTAAAAAAAAACAACAATTAATACATTGTCAATCTCAAAGATAACTACAAGACAAAACACTACAGAATGTGAACTACATTCTGTCAGGATTAAAGACCATGAACATTGTTTTCCAGCAGCCCTGAACTTCCACGTTTTGATCATGTCAATCTCACACACATCTGTTTCCACACGCAAATGTACTTAGCCACGCACAGCTCTTCAGTCTTTGTCTTGCATTTCTTTTTCATGTTTTTCTTCATAGGTATTCAAGCCCAGATTTGGGTTCTTGTATTTAGTAATTTCATGTTTAATTTCACAAATTCAAAAATATCGCCACTTGCATTTACTTACTTATCACACATGAAAAGCACATACGGAAAACTTAAGTGCTTAAACAGCTGCAAACTTAATCCTAAATACAGCTAGTTTTCTAATTTCTGTCTGACTTTTCAACTGGTCCGAAGATTTTCTCTTATAATGACAATATCAATACAACAAAATTATACGTAGCATGTAGCAGTGAAGGTGCAGTAAGATATGTTCGGATGCTGTCAGGGTGTACGCATCTTCTGCCTTGTGAGATGCCTCAGTTGTCTCTATGTTAGAGCATGTACTTTTCTTTTACTGTGTTTTGGTGTTTCAAAGAACAATTTTGGCTCTTGTCTCTCTCTTTTTTATCGACTTAAACAAAGCTCTCATCAGCTACATATATATCAGCATACATATACACATAAGTTGATACATTATATATATTGTATATAATGTGTACCAAACCCACCATGTGATAACACTATTTCACGAGCAAATTTCGAAGGAACGAGCAAACACACTCCGTTTTCGGCGGAGGGTCGCATCAGCCGCTTAGTTGATGACGTATCACTCGGCCGCTCTTGTTGTTCAGTGCAGCAAAAATTTATATAGTTATATAAAACTTATAAGTTTTATATTTTTATTTCACTAGAAATCTTGAAAAATAAATAAATCACTTTTACTTTCATTCTTATGGGAAAAATCAGCAAATGGACCTACGTGCAATTTTCAAGAACGAATTATGCTCGTACAACGGGGTTTTACTGTATATATATATATATATATATATATATATATATATATATATATATATATATATATATATATATATATATATTGTGGCAGCGGGGGCGTGGCGAGTGCCAGTTTGTGAATGGAGGGCTAGGCGGGGAGCAGGTGGTCTTTCTTTCCCCGAACCATTCGCTCTCCCACATATATATATATATATATATATATATATATATATATATATATATATATATATATATATATATATATATATATATATATATATTTATACATACGTGTGTGTGTGTGTGTGTGTGTGTGTGTGTGTGTGTTTGTACTTCTATGTGGCAAGTAATAAAACTAGTTGCTGATAGTAAACTGCTGAATCTAAAAATTTGTTCCTCCAATATTTAAGTGTTTATAATTTTTACATTTTGAAATCCTTATGCAAAGCTTTAAACTGTGTTTAAGCTCCAAAGAATGACCAAAGCCAGCTAAAATGGAACTTTGTGTGTGAGAGAGACAAAGAGAGAGAGACAGAGAGAAAGTGAGACGATATATATTCCTTCCCAGTGCTTGTTCCTGTGCAAGTGGCAGCCTGGAGGACGTGGCTGACCCGGTAAGTTACGGCCTCATAAGGTTCTGCATATATTTCCTGGGAGGAAAAGAGGAATGTGTGCGTTTCACTTCTTTTGATTTATGAGTTTGTTCGTGATGGTCCAGGTGCAACCTTGACTTTTCAGCCTATCAATGTTAAATCCAGTCTCTGTTACTTAAGGTAATATACTACTTTTTTCAACGTGGAGACAAGAAGGAAAAGAAATGAGCTTTTTAGAATCCCATACAGTATAATCCTATTTCACATAAAAGAGCTGCCCTTTTATTTCATATGATTTAATAATAAACACCATTAAGGCCAATGGTTCAAGTTCATTGTAATAACCATTCTATCAGTAAATAACAAATTAGTCAGTAGTACATGTTTTTTAACAGCTGGATGGAGTCAATAATCTAAATAGATTAAACAGCAAACAAGTGAATGAAAAACCGGGTAGCTGGAATGAGTGATTGGAGACTGTGGAAGCGTTCAATAAGCTACGTAGGAGGTAGAGTGAATCCATTTGCGCTGAATGACAGAAGGTGATGCTTTCTTATTTCTCTCATTGCTCTGTGATTTTCTTTAAGCCATTTGTTTATCATCATGCCCTAGAAGTTAATTTGTATCAGAAAGAAAATCAAGTGTTATTCAACTTCCAAGAGAAGAACATAAAGAGATTAATGTTGGTTTTAATGCAGTGGCAGAAAATACACTTCCTCATTAGCGATCAGTCCAACGCTCACCGAGGATCAAACGTGGAGGCAAGTCAGACATTTGTTCTGCACTGTGTCTGTCTGAACGTCCATTATTTCATGAGAAAGCATTACAGTGAATAACTCATGCCGTGACTCATACTATCTTTCATACTTTTGTATGTACTTTCATACACTTGCTTTCACACCATTTCCCCAATTTCTCTTTTTCACTAACATTGCAAGGGGACATAATGTAATTAAACTATCAGTAGATGTTTCATATTAAATAGATATTCTAAACACATTATAAACACTGTCAGCTCTTGTCTTTCTTTTTCTTTATTTGTACAGCAAACCTCATAGTTGCTAACATGTAGTAGACAATCTTTTGCTTTCACTTTATTTGAATGCTTTAGTTTAACTAATACTTTTCATTACCCAGGCTCCCAAAATAGGGATTGTGACCCCATGTTAAGTCACTTGATTTACAAATGAGTTCTGCAGAACAGAACAGAAACTCACATTCTCCCCAGTTTTATTCATACATTTTTTCAAACAAATATTAGAAAAAACATGTTAAACCTTGAAGACACATTGCATATTGAAGACAGATTTTGTGTGCTAATATTATAAAATGTTACTGAAAAGACACAATCAAACAAGCCATGTTTAAATCAAGAGCGTAAATGCTATTTTATATTTTTTCATTTTCTTGTGTAGGAATTCAGCAACACAAATAGACAAAATCAACCTACCGTTGTTTAACATATAAGCAGCTCAGTGGGTATGATGGTGGATTTCTGATCAAAAGGATGTAAGGATGTTGATGAAGCTCAAGACGACAGTCACGACAACAGTGAAACATATTTGAGAAAGGCAGAGCTCATCCAAGTGTTTAACACTGCTGTGCATGAAATTGCCAAACAATTTATAGCTCGACGTGGAAACCAGACAGACAGAGATGCTTTAGCTCTGACATTCTACCTACTAAATGTCACATTTAATCCTCCAGATGGACAGTTCATGTAAACTGGTTCATTTTACTACATTTTACATATTGTTAAAAGACAGATAATTATCATGTACTGACATTCACTTCATAGCCTGGTTCATGATAGTGTATGAGTATCTACACTGGAATATACAAATAAACTGCCATGCTTTTTTTAAACCGTTTTTTTTTCTTTCCTCTCTTTTTTATTTGTTTTTCTTGCACTTCTTGGCCTCTCCCTCATGATATATATTTCTGTCTACCCCTTTTGAGTGACTTCTTCCCTCTTTTTTCTTACTATTGTCTTATCTCTTTCTTTTTTTCCCCCCCCCCATTCATTTTTCACGTTTTTTTCAATCACTCTCTCTTTATTTCATTCACCCCCCTCTCTCTAAAAACTCCTGCATTACTTGCTTGTTCCAATTCTTCCATTCATCATTCCCTTTTTCTTTTTCCATACCATATTTTTTTGTTTTAATCCCTGTACCCAAATCTCTCTCTCTCCTGACTTTTTTTTTTCTGTTTGTCCTTTCCTATTTCTCTCTCCCCTCTCTGCCTCTTGCACATCTTTGGCTTATTTTTGCTCACTATCTCAAATACCCTCATTCCATTATTTTTCACTCTTACGTCTTTTTGACATACAGTATCTCCCCATGTCCATCTCTATTTCTCTTACTTCTTCCTCTTTCTGTCCCACACTCTTGAAAAAACACCCCTTGTTCCTTCCACAGCCAAACCCTCACACGCCCTGTCCCACATCCTCTCTCTGAGTCTGTCTGAAAGCACTGCTGATGTACTGTACATTTCTGGGAAGCTCGGCTAATTTACAAGCAAATCAATAGTTTCAGGTTCTCCAGCTCTTATTGCTCATCTATGATTGATCTTTTAAGAGAATTCTGTCTGACAGCCTCTTCGCACAGCATGCATGATTAGAGCACATCTTAGCTACGGACCCTGGCATTTATTAAATAAATACTCATTTTCTTCCCATTGGGTCCCAATGCCAAAGACGTCACAGAGTGTCTGCAGTTTATTTTTAATACAGCGTTATTATCTCCAAACCCCCTACCATGTGATAACACTTTGATAACACATAATAATAATATTCTATATATCACACATCATTTATCATTAATAACTATGGCCAAATCATTAGAAAAGATGCTGCTGCTGATGATAATAATAGTAATAATCATTATTATTATCATGTTGGGTGCCCTGTAGCTTACAATCCATGTTGCTTGAAGCTAATGCGAGTTGCTGACTTTGGAGCCATCTAGCAGGCATCAAACAACGTCTGCATTTTCACATCCTTTGATTGGATGGTCAGAGCTTACAAACCACATCTGTAGCAAAGTGCACAAGTTCAAATACGGCTGTTTTCTTTATTCATACAAGTCATTCACAAAAGTCATTCACAAAAAAGGTCTAGCACAAAAAACCCACACAATTTGCCTTCATTTCAAATCCCCTTTAAATGCACAGAAAACCCAAAGTCATTTTATGAGGTTAATATTTATGCATCTGCTTGAAAATATTTTTGTGGGAGGTGCAGTTGTGGCGGCTATGAAAGGAGATTTGTTGAATTGAGAATGTTGGGTTTCTTGTTTTAGCGATGGCATTCATTCTTGCTGAATGAGATACCTGTTTGTGATGCAGCACTCTGTTGTACTGCATCTCTCTACAATATTGATGGTTTCTATAGCCATGCCGTCATAATGCTGCTATTAAGAGGTGGATTGATTCATGTAGGACACCACTGAAGACCTGGGTGTGAAATGCATGGTCCACCATTGTTATTAATAGTATGCAGAAGTCTTTAAGTTGTTCTTTAAGTGTTTGCTTGTGTTTATTACTATCGATTCCATTCTCTTCTTTCTTGCACCATCCATCTACCCACCCCATCTCTTTGTTTCTCCCATTCTGTCTTTCATACTGTATCTTAGATTCTCTTTCTTCTGCATCTCTCTATTGTTCCCTCTGTCTCCCCCTCTTTTCTCCTCCTCCTGTAGCACTTCATCACACATCATGAATAAGTCAGTGCTTGATGTCCTTGCACACCCAGAGACCTGTGACACAAATACTGGATGTTTGTGAAGTATTTCCCATGTATTGTACAGAGCCTCTCTGTTAGGATGTCACATCCATAGCTCAATTAGTTTATTTTTTGCAAGGCCTACCAGGTGCATAGGTACAATATTCATGGTGCTTTAAGAAATGCCCTCTCTAACTTTTTTACTGTAAATACTTTGCAATGGGGAGCTATTTGACGTTTAGGCTTTTATTCCATAATAAATATATAAATGTTTTCAGCAAATTTCAAAAGCGCACCTGCTTTTAATAATTTAACTTAATACATAATTTGGGCTTAGACTGTAAATAATGCTAGCTAGTATCAAGTAGCATTTGTAGCATAAACAAAAAAAAAATAAAAAAATAAAAAAATCCTTTTTTTTTCACTACACTGCTTTAAAAAATCAACAAGATGTAGAAGAGCCCTTAGCAGGCATCATTTTATGCAAACACTGGATCAAGACTTGACTTGATGCCTTCTAGCCTTTGAGTGCTGCCTGAGTAGGCAACATCTCTCACTACTACAAACCCTTATATTTTACTTCAGCTCTTCTCTAAAGTTTTGGCCCTGCCAGCTTTTATTTATTTATTTTTGTTTTGTGATTTTGTTTTTTGATCTTCTCTCTTCTCCAGTGTGTATCCATATGGATTACAAGATGAATCTGGTTTATTTATATACTTTTTTTATTATTGTTGTATTGAAATTCCCCAGTAAAAGGTTTCAATATAACACTGTTCAAGATATTTCTTTTTTCCTTACAAGTTTGGTTATCTAGCCCCACAACCTAACACCAGGCAAAATTTCTAATGAATCACAGAAACATTCAAGCAAACATTCAGGCACAGTTATTGTTCATGTTAAGCTCAGCTGAACACTCAAGAGGGTTTGTACAAGCACAGGGCAATCATGCTTGAATAAAAAATACAAGATGAGTGAGCACTTATAAAAACCTTATTTTGTTCAGCATTGTTAAAACAAAGAAACTGTACTACCTGAGCTACACTATAAGGACAAAAGATTGTGAACCCCAGACCATATATTTGTATTTGCTTTCTGAACATCCCATTCCACGTTTAGTACCCATTTGCTCTTGTATTATACCTCTCTCATTCTTCTGGAACATGTTCCAAAAGGTTTTCAAATGAGCTTGTGGAGCTGTGTGCTCATCCAGCCACAGGGGTTTTAATAAAGTCCGGTACTGATGTAGAAGGCCTGGGATGCAGTCAGCGTTCCAATTCATCCCAAAGGTGTTCTATAGGGTTGAGATCTCCAACCATATGGTTAAGAGCTCCAAAGCAGCCCATTCGTGATCTTCCACTCAAATGTAAACCATATATTAATGTAGCTCACTTTTGCACAAGGGCTTTGTCATGCTGGTACAGGTTTGGGTCTTCTCATTCAATTAATGGACAAATTTAATGTGACCGTATCCAATAAAATGTGTGCTTGGAAATTTGTGTTAACTGCTTTTTTGGGAAGAGTCTCATGGGACTTGAAAAATGTGGTGTTGATCATGTAAGTCACTTCAATAAATTGAAATAAGTGTAATGTTATAAAAGTGATTGGTGGTCATTGTCCATGAGGTTTTATATAAGAAGTCTTTAGAGTGTAGATAGACACTTGTCATGTAATGAGACAGGTGTAGATGCAAGTGCAAAGAATTTTAATAATGTTTGAACATATATGAAACAACACAGCAAAACAAAATATGTAACAAAAATAAATAAAATAATAATAAAAAAAAAAACTTAGCATGAATGCAATTCCTGCGAACAAATACAACCATGGAGAGACAAACACGAGACAAAGAATACTGTGAATCTACAGTATACAGTATAAGTGCTAATGAACTGCGAATGTGATTTACACATTCAGGCATGCAAACAATACCAACCCGTAGTTCAGCGAGGTGCAATGGCTGATAGGAACCATAGTTCTAGTCCATAAACCTGACATACCTTTATTCATAGATATTTTTTTCTTTCACAGTTGTGGTTAGTGAGCTAGCATGAGCTAACCTTTTCACTGTTATTGGTAAATATTTGGAGATATTTGGAGGCTGTAATAGTTAAAAAGACTAAAATAATTTGTTATAATAAGATATTACTTTCTAAAGCACAACAAGACAGAGCTAGTCATTTAGTATAAAGCTGGATAAAAATGTATTTGTGCATTTCCATTTAGTGCAAACAACACAATACAATGAGACATTAAATGCAGTGACAGGGCAGCATCAATCAGTACAGTACAGTGTGAAGTGCACATAACCTGAAAAAAATTAGGAACGCAATATTTGTTTTTTCCCCAATTTTTCATGAGCTGAACACAAATATCTAAGACGTTTTCTATGTACACAAAAAGCCTATTTCTCTCAAATATTGTTCACAAATCTGTCTAAATCTGTGTTAGTGAGCACTTCTCCATTGCCAAGATAATCCATCCACATCACAGGTGTGGCACATCAAGATGCTGATTAGACAGCATGATTATTGCACATGTTTGCCTTAGTCTGGCCGCAATTTTTTGCAAATGAGCTTCCCTGAGATGGTTTCTGACAGTATGAAAACTGTGGCTGGTCTCAGACAATCTTGGAGGTGAATATGCTGGATGTGAGGTTCTGGGCTGGTGTGATTACACATGGTCTTGTTAGGCTGGTTGGATGTACTGCCAAATTCTCTGAAACGCCTTTGGAGATGGCTTATGGTAGAGAAACGAACATTCATTTCATGGGCAACAGCCCTGGTGGACATTCCTGCAGTCAGCATGTCAATTGCACGCTCCCTCAAAACTTGCGACATTTGTGGCATTGTGCTATGTGATAAAACTGCACATTTTAGAGTAGCCTTTTATTGTGGCCAGCCTAAGGCACACCTGTGAAATAATCATGCTGTCTAATCGCCATCTTGATATGTCACATCTGTGAGGTGGATGGATTATCTCGGCAAAGGAGAAGTGCTCACTAACACAGATTTAGACAGAATTGTAAACAATATTTGAGAGAAATAGGCCTTTTGTGTAGATAGAAAAAGTCTTAGAACTTTGAATTCAGCTCATGAAAAATGGGGGCAAAAACAAAAGTGTTGCGTTTATAGTTTTGTTCAATGTAAATAGCCCATATAATGATAAATACTGTGCATGTAAACATTTAGGAGTTTTGCAACAGTTTTTGCAAAAGAAATCAATTGAGATAATTTCAGATCATTCTCTTTGCATTCTACTTGCATTTTGCAAGTTAAATAACTTCTGGAAAGAAACTGTTACATGGTCTAGATGTTAGAATGTACCTTTTTTCAGATGGAAAGAGGGTAAAGAGTGTGTAAGGGGTATGTGGTCAGAAAAACTGCTGGTGGTTTTGCAAATGGAGCATGATGGATTGAAGAGAAGAGACCCCCATAATCTTCTCTGCTGTCTTCTCTTAAAGTAGAGATTCTGTTATATTTTCTTTGTTATGGTAATTGTGTTAAGGGAGCAGACAAGGTTCTGCATCAGGTGAACGCCAATGCATTTTGTTTTATTTTATCTACATTCTAAGACAGTTTGTTGGTGTTATATCAGATCGTTTGCCTCTGTATTTCATTTCTGTATGTATCTCCATTCTACAAATCCTACTAATTTGTACCTGTTGACCCCAAAACACTTTTGTATTAGTTGTTTTACTGTAACCAGAGCAGAATTTACTGCAAAATCCTTAAAAAAATACAATAAAAGAGCAGTATGTTGCTATTAAATATTGTACACCATTATAGTACATTTACAAAATATTCATTATGCATGGAAATCTTGTAATTTTGGTGAAGCCTTTTGACGTCTGCTTCTAAGTACATGTAAATTTATGCATGGGAAGACTAACGAAAGCACTTTAATGCACAGATTACGCTGTCAAGTTTATATTGCCTATTTATTTATATTTACAGCATTTAACAGATGCTCTTATCCAGAGCACGAGAAGTGGTTTGTAATCTGTATCAAAAATATATCCTTATCCTACTTCACTGGGTGGAAGAATACCATCAAGTAAAAACCTTGCATTTGTGAAATCCGTTTTTTCTTCTAAATGCCATTTATTAAAGGAAAATTTTATATATATGAGAAAAAAAAATTAAAGAAAGCAAGCCAAGAACAAATCCATATATTAGGACAAATAAGACCAGTAATTTTATTAGGACAAAAGAAATGCCTTCTTATAGACAGAGGACAGGGCTGGTCTTGGCATAGCCATAAGCCATAAGTAAATCCCTAAGCTGACTAAAGATTTAGCACATGCCGCACATATTTAGGAAGGGATATTCCAGTATATTTATCTTTTTTGAGAGGATGAAAGTTGGCTTTTAAATCGGTTCTTTTTGCCATGGCATCTTCTTTAAATGTTGTGCCGCACTTTAGAGCCAGCACTAATTCACCTGACAAAACAACGTTGTGCCTTTCCTGTGCATGTTCAAGTGTATGTGCTTGGATTTCTGGCACATTTCAAAGAGCGAGATATGTGGTAAGTTGTCCTTTAACTTTGGCCTTTTTAGGTGCTGTTACACTGTTAAAAACTTTTTTTTATTGCTGTAGGTGTGTGTTTGTATTGCTTACACGTCTGCCTCTATGAAACTCCTTTTCCTCAAGACACTTAACTGTTATTTCCTGATTTCAGCCCGATGTTCACTGCAACTTTTATTTGGAGTGACGAGGATGGACAGGATTAGAAACAAGTTTATTAGAGGGACAGCGCATGAAGGACATTTTAGTGACAAGGTGAGGGAGGTGAGATTGAGATGGTTTGGACATGTGCAGAGGAGGGACATGGGGTATATCAGTAGAAGAATGCTGAGGATGGTGCTACCAGGAGGAAGGAAAAGATGAAGTCCAAGGAGGAGGTTTATGGATGTGGTAAGAAATAACATGCAGGTGGTTGGGGTGAAAGAGGGAGATGTAGAGGACAGAGGGGTATGGAGACAGATAATCCGCTGTGGTGACCCCTAATGGCAGAAGCCAAAACAAGAAAAAGAAGAAGTTCACTGCAACCTTTATGTGGTTTTGTAGGATGTTAGAAACATGCTTTGAATTATATGGTTGATTGTATCAACAAAAACGTCCTTAGGTAACGAGATGCTGCGTTGAAACAATTTGGGAACGGCCCGCGTTGCCACGAGCTGAATCACGTGTGAAATCCAGCCAATAGGCAAATCATTGGCAGGCAATGTCGTGTAAACCAGGAAGCTACGAAATGGCTGAGCAATGGTAGCAACATAAGATTTAAAGGTAAGCGCCGCAGGGATGCTGGGAGTATGGCCTGTTGACGCAGCCTCTCGTTCCCTCAGGAAACTAAAGTTACATACATAACCTAGAGACTGCCCTGCAGGATAAATTAAGCCGCAATAGCGGAAACGTAAACCTTCAGGGTGGATGGGACTAACCCTGTGGCAAACTGTTCCTGCAAGAACTCCAAAACTAAACCAACTGGGCAGTTGACTGGGTCTAACTGGTGGTGCTCACAACACTCACAACACAGTGGCATATTACCTTCTTGTGGAGGAAGCATTGAAATGAAAGATGGTCTCAACCCCTTCAGTAGAGTGACCAGCTGTTAGAAGCCACAGCCACAGCCATAGCTTCCATAACTCTGGGCTGGAGTGAACTAGAGTCCCCCCTGCCTGTGAAAGGAGATCCCTCCTGGGAGGAATTTTCCAAGGAGGTCCCTCAAGAAGGGACAGCAGGTCTGCAAACCATGGTCTGCCCTGCCAACGAGGTGCAACCAGTAGAAGACGTACTCCTTCCTGGCGGATTCTCTCCAAAACTTCCAGGAGCAGTGAAATAGGAGGGAAGGCGTACAGATGTAGCCTCGGCCATGGCGTCCAGCCCCAGCAGGACTGGGTGAGGGAGAGAGAACCAGAGGGGACAGTGCATGATCTCCCAATTTGCAACAGATCCACCTGGGCTCTGTAATATCTCTGCCATATCTGCTCCACCACCTCGGGGTGGTGCTCTCCAATTCAACCGGCCTGGGATGTTTCATGGTGTGTCGTATAAACCTTTAGGTCTCAGAGGAAGTGTTTGAGTGCTATAAGCACAGCCATCATCTCCAGGCAGTTTATGTGTCATGAACGATGTAGCTTGTTCCACCGACCTTGGGCAGAGCGGCCACTCCCCACCCAGCGTTATGAGATGACAAAGCACTCCCAGAACGGGGCTTTGAGACAGGAATGTGTGTTCTCTCAATATATCTAGGGTTCAAAGAGCCCACCTCGAGAGAACCCTCTGTCTGTGAGCCACCACTGGGGAGGTCTTATATGGAGGAGGCCAAGTGGAATCACGTTGGACGCTTCCGCCATGAGACCCAGCAGCCTCTGGAACTGCTTCACAGTGAGTGGTTGGCCTTCTCTAACTCTCTCGACTGCTGTGAGAATGGCTGCAGTCTGGGGGGGAGACAATCGTGCCGCAACACGGTTGAGTCCCACACTTCGCCAAAGGAGGTGGTTTTCTGCAACAGGCAAAGCACACTTTTTCCTGCGTTCAGTCTTAACCCCAGCTCCTTCATGCAGGCGAGAACGACATCTTGATGCTGGTCTTCGGAACAACGAAGTACTGGCCGTATTAGCCTGACTCTCTGACTGAGGAAGGAACCAATTCGATGGCCTTTTCCTAAGGAGGGTGCGTATTTCTTGCTACAGGACTAGAGCCTGCTTGGGTCCCAACAGGGTGGGACACAACCGGTTGAACCGGTGAGGAGAGGACACGAATTTAATGGAGTAGTCCCTCTCTATTGTACGCAGGACCCACTGAGATACAGTACGTCTGGCAGCTCTTTCCAACCTGCCAGGAAATCTCTCAAGGGAACCAGCCTCTCAAGGCTGGCCCCTGACCCTCCCAGAGCGGCTGGAGCAGTGCCCTGCAGTCGTTTGAACCTCCTGAGAGGTGGATGTATGTCTCTTGTTTTCAGCCTGTAGTCAGCAACACTCAACCAACATTAAACAAGCAACATTCGTTATGCTGGGAAATGCGCTGAGGGGATTTGAGACAAGATGTTGGCATAATAATAATAATAATGATAATATTAAATAATAATAATAATAATAATAATAATAATAATAATAATAATAATAATAATAATAATAAAGTAATATATATATATATATATATATATATATATATATATATATATATATATATATATATATATATATATATATATATATATATATATATATATAAAATATAAAATATAAGATTTGCTTATAATAATAATAATAATAATAATAATAATAATAATAATAATAATAATAATAATGTATATATTAATTGAATAATAAATTTTATATATATATATATATATATATATATATATATATATATATATATATATATATATATATATATATATATATATATATATATATATAGTAGCTGACTAAATTTAAAAGTATCAGACCCAGCTAGGGTTAATAACACTGCAAAAGGCAGAATATGCCAAAAAAAAAAAAAAAAAACATAGCAACAAAGTTCCATGAATAGCACTCAGGGCTAAATTTGTTTATCACATGGTAAGAATGTGGAAAATGTAATAAATCAGCAGCAAGATAGGGGATGTTTAATTATTTTAATGGGTGGAAATGACTCTGAGATGGATAAAAAAGTGAGCGCTTGAAAAAATGATGGTATGTCGACATCTTTTCAAAAAGCAAACAAGGCTGGTGGATGATTTTTAAGAAGATAACTGTAACCTCATAACCTTGTAACAAAACCTAGAACTAAGAATAGGAACAGGAGTGAAGATGCTACCAGGCTGCCCATTCCCCCATTAAACTTAAAGGTGGATGCATGGTTTGTGGTTGATTTGCAGCAGGAAAGGTGGGTGAAAGGAATACCAAACCAACATGGTTAGCATTCCATATATCAACACTATTCTATTGCATCTGTACTATGATGTGTCTCTTAAAAAGAATAATAGATTAAGATTTTCCAAACTTGTTGGCCAGTACTGTATGTCACGTCATAGCAAAACTAAAACTTTATTTCCCAGCAAACACTGCGGTCATCAACCATGAATGCAATGGAGTACATTTCCTACTTTGCAGCGTTTTCATTCACCAAGCTACTCATTGTATGCTCAATTACACTGTTATCTGTGCTTCCTTAATACATCTTTTGCATTTATACATTTTATATTTTTCCATATACTGGAACAGTGGGCCTCTGTTGTATGTTAAGATTTGCTTCTAACTAACATACTAGCAGGCAGATTTCCAGTTGTGGACAGTAACAAAGTAATTATTATTTATAAATAAATTATAAATAAATAAATATTTATTTGGAGTTATTTCCATTTAGGGCGACTTTTACTTTAACCTCATTACATTTCAAAGTCAAATAATTAACTTTAGTATTTAACTAACTCTACATTTTGCAAAACCAGCTGTTTCTTTTTATTTATGAGTGGATAAAAACATAACTGGTCAAGCACACAGCAAGACACCAATCAGGGTAGAGCATGTGCTCTGTCTTGAACTTGTGATTGCCACTTGTTGGTATCTACTTAACACAAACATGCAGATCAGCATCAGTTCAACAGCAAGCATAACATTTTGAAAGTAATAAATGATGGAAGAAACTTTTTTTTAAGTAGTTGAAAAGAAGGTTTTGGGCTCATGATAATTGTATTCGATATCAGTGTTTGTCTCTGAATAATATCATTCTATTAATAGACTGAAGGCAAATACTTTTGTACTTTACCCAGTTTAAAGGGAGCACTTTCACTGGAGTAATATTTTACCTACTGTTTCTCTACATTAACTCAAGTACATGGTTTGTGTACTTCATCCACCACTGCAGATTGGGAGATACTAAAACCTACTTTCTGTCAGCCTAGAATTATTTATTTAATTTATTTATTATTTATTTATCGAGCAATTCTCAACTTTCCCCTTCCTCACCATGTAAAGACTGTGACTTTATTTTGTTACAAGTTAGATGCTTTTCACTGTACACATAAAACTGTATAGGTTTGCGCAATTTTATCTTGTATATCTCTAACCAGGTGTTGGGTCTAAGCCTTGAGTTTCTAAATACCATTCTGATATCCAAGTTTACAATTCTATCTGTCTATTCAATGTTACCATGATACTTTTTGTTTTCTGTTTTGGATTTGTCTGTATATAATTTGGATATAATAAAGACCTGCTCTTGCACTGTCTTGCCTGAAGATATGTAACACCATCCATTGGTCTCCATTAGGGCAGTTTCATTTAGAAGTAGTAAAGACCACAAGTAAACGTCATCCCAAAGATTTGTAACATGGCTTGTCACAAAGTGCACCCCAGCAGATCGTAACAAAGGGCACACAACAGTGTTGCTACTACTATGGTACCACTCAAATATAAAATGATTGTCTTTTTAACAGTGTCAGAAAGACAATCACATCTGTTATAACAGATCAATCAGAACTGGTTTACAGTATCGAATAAATAAAGCAGGAAGGTGCATCCATAAGAAAAAATACTCATAATAAGTCCCTAAAAAACACCTTTTTTTAATGTATATATGAAAAACTATTAATTTAATCAAATGTTGATATATGAGGGGCAAAATGAATATGAGTGTGGTTTAGGCGAAGAAGTTAAAAGCAATTTGCTACATGAATTACTAGGAAAGGAATGAAATAGAGAGACAGAGAGAGAAAGCAGATATTTTAGGGGACTGTTAAATGGAGCACTGGCTCCACTGCTTTCATCCAGTGTTATCCAATCTCACACTGTAATTCAATTTCTGTTGTAAGGAAATATCCACCACAAAGGGAAAATGCCTTCTGAAAGTGTAAAGCCAGGGCTTTTACTGGTGCATCATTAAAAAATGCTACATTTTAAACACACTTTTCCCAGAGGGGAGATGGAATTATTGTTCTTATTCTAGTTTTGATATTCCTTTTTATTTTTTAATTTTTTTTTGCACAAGCTCTGTGTAGCTTATTTATTTATCATAAATGTCTATTTCACTCATCCAGGATGAATCACTTGGATTACTTTTTGTGAACGTGTCCATGCAGGTCCTCCAATATAGCGACCACATTACTTATTTGACATTTGACTCCAAATGCTTTGTTTTGCCTCATACACATGCCAGATATCATGTGCATCTTGGCTACAATCTATCTTCCAAAACACCTGTCAACTTTTTTCATCTCCTCAGAATGTCAGTTTTCTTTTTTTTTAAGTTGGTTTCCCTCATTAGCTTGTTAGTTTTGTTACCTGCATTTAGACGGATGTTCTGTAACCACTAGTTCAACGGTAAAAGACCTGGGAGGTATTTTAAACAGCAACTTGTCTTTCAAATATCATAACAACCAAGTTACCAAAACAGCCTTCTTTCACATTAGAAATTTTTCTAAGTTAAGAAAAATGTTATCTATATCTGATGCAGAGAAGCTCGTCCATGCGTTCATGACCTCCAGAATAGACTATTGTAATGCATTACTAGGTGGATGTCATTATTAAACAAGCTTCAGTTAGTTCAGAATGCAGCAGCCAGAGTTCTTCCTAGATCAAGAAAATATGATCACATAACCCCAATCTTATCATCCCTGCACTGGCTTCCTGTTAAGTTTCGAATAGACTACAAACTATTACTTCTTACTTATAAAGCACTGAATGGTTCGGCTCCCACGTACCTATCTAGTCTTTTAACACGCTACAATCCGCCACGCTCCCTGAGATCTTAAAACTCTGGACTTCTAGTAGTTCCTAGAATAGCAAAGTCCACTGAAGGCGGTAGAGCATTTTCACATTTAGCTCCTAAACTCTGGAATAGTCTTCCTGACAGTGTTCGGGGGCTCAGACACACTCTCCCAGTTTAAGTGCTGATTAAAAACATATCTTTTTAGCAAAGCCTACACATAACACATCTCACATCATAACCTTGTGCTCCAGAACATCTGATCACCGGCACATTATCAACTTGCGCTGTTAATATCATGAACAGCAGCTACGCTAATTTCTCTCCACTGCTTCTCTTTCTCTCCCCATCCCGAGACACCCTGAGGTTCCTCCAGCTCCAGTCACCTCCCACCCCGTGATGATTACGGACCTTTGAAGAAGTAGATGCCGAACTCGCAAACATCCCGAACCATCTTGAGACGAACCAGTGCCAACTGGATCCCACTACATGTGTGGAGTTTTGACATTGGACCTCCTGGAGTGTTTAAAGGCTCTGGCATGGAGAAGCTGATGCTGGATCTGTGATGATCACAAATGCTGAGCTCATAAAACTAGTAGCTACTAACCATAAAGACCGTATAATACTGCAGAAAGAACATCACTTATAATCTTATACTCCAGTACTCATGTTAGTTCTCACTCTCCAGTATTCTGTATTGTTGAAAGATTTATGATCACACTCTTGATGTCACCCAAATGAGGATGGGTTCCCCTTTTGAGTTCCTCTCAAGGTTTCTTCCTCATAACATCTAAGGGAGTTTTTCCTTGCCACAGTTGCCACGGCTGCTCATCAGGGATAAATGCACACCATTCACCTTAACTGTTGATTTCTGTAAAGCTGCTTTGAGACAATGTCTGTTGTGAAAAGCGCTATACAAATAAACTTGACTTGACTTGACGACTTATCTCACACTCCTGTACTGCCTGTGAAGTAGCAAGAAAACATTATGTTCATCAGTACATTATTTATTTCTTAGTTCCTTTCTATTTGCACACACACACACACACACACACACACACACACACACACACACACACACACACACACACACACACACACACACACACACACACACACATTGTCATCCTTAACGCAAATAAAATATACAGATATTTGTTCTCAGTCATGTTTCATCCATGTTAGCCCCATACTTTTTGTTGCCTTCTGCCTTGCTTGTTGTTAGCTTCATAGGCTAGACTATGCCTGTGATGCTTGATCGCCAGGAAATGTTACACCAGTGGTTATTTTTAATAATAATAATATATACATATGTTTATATATAATTTAATAATCTTTAATCATTATTTATTTACAATTTCCCTTAATAGTTCACTGCAGTAAAATTAAATTAAACAAGCAAGAAACTCTAAGGGGTACATTTGATACATTCTTTCAAATATCCAGATCAATGATTTGTTGTTAAGGCCATTAAAAGCTTGCCAAGGAATGTACTTAATTTCACCCATATGCATATCACAAATTTTGCTTTGTAATTGATAGGGTGTAACAGTCCCACCAATGACCCCTCCGCTCAACCAGAGGGAGCAATCACCTGAATTCTGGTACCATCCAGATCATGGGGCACTTCCATCTTTTTAGCCATGCTCACGCTACCCACAACACAAATTATTGTTAGTTCTTTCTACATACCGAGCCGTTCATGTTCATGACTGTTTATGTGTTGCAGACTCTGTTCTGTTCTGTTCCCTTGATTTTTACGCTTTCTGTGTTAATATGGTTTGTTTGCTCTGTGAATTGATCTACTTGATATTTGACTATTTTTCTGTTTTCCAACTCTGCCTTCAACCCTGCTCTCTGGATTTGTGTGTGTTTTAATAAACGCATATGGATCTTACACAGCCCGCCTACACCTCAACCCTACATAGGGCTAGTAATGAGGATGACAGGTTGGTTTACTAATGTCAGTTTTTGGTGTAGTTGAACCCAACTACTAGCTCATTATGTAAACCCTAAATGGAAATAGACAATGTTACATTGAGCAAGTTAGATCCCTTTACTTGTAATCATATATAGGGCATGAACAAGTTAAATATACACTATACTGTATAGCAAAAAGTATGCAGACACCTGGCCCTCATACCCATGTTACCATGTATCTCTTGCCACAATCACAATGGATAAAAATGTTGGGGTGTTCTGTAGTATTCCAGGCACACAAACCTAAAAGTAACCATGAAAAGTAAAATTGCAATAAAATAGCATCTGAATGTCCCAAATTCCATCCTCTTTCGGCTGATTTTTGTCACCCACTTTTACAGCTCTTTTTCATCTCCATCCTCCTGTGAAGAGTGTCTTTCATTTTGCCACAGTGTAATTCTGCCAGTGTCATGCTCCTGTGATCCATGCTACTGGGAAGAGATTAAATCCAGGCACTCCATTCAATATTTAAAATTTTACCATTTAATCCTGGACAGTGTTGAAAGTCCAGACTTCACTGACGAGGTGTTACGAAACAGCTAACATGGAGACTGGCACCACTTAACTAATTTGACATGATAGACAACATAATGCATTAGGCATGATGCTGGTTTGAATTGCTGGTTTAATAATATTTCAAAAGTCATATTTTAAAATCAACAAAGTTCGTTTACTGGGAAAACATGTATTGTTAATTTCAGTTCTTTTTTTTTTCATGTAAAAGAGATTGCATTTATTGGTGAAAGATTATGGAGTTGAAATTTACAGGGAATAAATAAAATTATTGTTGTGTCCCAGTCTAGGGCTGGGGCGCACAGTGTGATTAAAGGCTAGGGTGGTAGATATCATGTGGATGGGAGTTTATTTGGTATATGAGTGATAAAGAATGGAAACACAAACACCGGGGTATCTTAAAAATGGGAGATTGATTGTAAGATGTGCAGCACCAGGATGGACTTGAGTGTGGACCAAGGCAGAAATGAATGTAATATGTTTGTATTATGGTTTAAGCATGCAGATATCAGTAGTCTAGCAAAGTGTTTGTTTGTTTTTTATATAAAATGCTTATACTAAATATTAATAATCCAGGAGTTATGTTTGGAGTAAATACATTTTTTGGCACCCCACATAGATAATTATTAACCTTATAAGTTAGATGTTGATACATCTTACCCATACCAGCAAAATAAGCAATATTCTAACACCAAAGAATTACAATTCACAATATACACTGATCAGGCATGGCATTATGCAATTATAACATTATGACATGTGAGTGATTAAAAGTGGTCAACTCTTCATCATGGCATTGGGTGGGATTTATTAGCAAGTGAACATTTTGTTTTCAAATTTAATGTGTTAAAAGCAGGAAAAATGGGCAAGCGTAAGGATTTGAGCAAGTTTGAAAAGGGCCAAATTGTGATGGCTAGACAACTGGGTCAGAGCATCTTCAAAACTTCAGCTCTTGCGGGCTGCAGTGTTCAGTGTCTTTTAAAAGTGGTCAAAGGAAGGAACAGTGGTGAACCGGTGACAGGGTCATGGGCAGACTAGGCTCATTGATGCACGTGGGGAGCGAAGTCTGGCCTGTGTAGTCAGATCCAACAGACGAACTGCCATAGCTCAAATTGGCGAAGAAATTAATGCAGTTAATACTCGACAGGTCAAGGTTGTTTTGGCAGCAAAAGAGCAACAAGTAGAATAGTAGACAGCTGGTCATAATATTATGTCTGATCGGTATACATAGTGGTTCAGAGGTATGCTTCTCACCTTTAAGGTTGGGGGTTGAAAAATGGTGTTCCTGTATGTTCTTTTTTATGCTTTGGGGTTCCAAAAGATATGCATTTTAGTTTAATTATGATTTGTAGTAGCTGGCTCTCTCTCAGGTTGTTGTTTCCTCCCACCTATTTGAAAACCTGCTGGAAACTTGGAACTACTAAATTGTCCTTTGGTGTACACAAATGTGTATTTTTATGATAGCTTTCTTGTAGACACATGTACTGTAGAAGTCCTTCTGTTACTTTGTTCTTTTGTCGTTGACAGTGATTATCATTAGTTACTGTATCTTTGTTCAAAGAAGATTTAAGTGTAAAGACTCTGCATTAGATTTAACAAAGTTTTTGAAACACTACTTTTAACTGTAATGACGTGGGTTGTATCTCAGATGGCGGATGATGTATAGGTTGAAATGCAGTCAGCTCTCAGTGTGAAATACCGTGATGATGTTTCTTATTTTCCTATGAGTTCGACTACACATTATGGATCATCTGTTGGAACACAAAAAAAAATCACTTTTTATGCATTATTAGCCCTGCCTAGAACTTTACCATATGTTTGTTGTTTATCCCGATTAGCATCTTGTTCCTAAATGTGCTTTTTATGAAACACATAAAAAAAAAAACTATGCCGTTTTTTTGTGTATGCCAACAAGAGATTTAATATAAGCAAACTGTATTACCCAAATAAATATATCATCCAGGCTTTAGTGTGCAATTAAGACAGTTAAGTTAAAAGCTTAACTCTTATTGCAAACATTCAAGGCCAACAAAATGCGATAGGCTGACATGCAAATGGCATGAGATACAATTATATTACTGCAATATCACATAAGATGTCCATTCAAAACTGGAAAAAGCTGCACGTTGTTCTTTCCCCCATGGATAAGTGTTAATTAAGATTGTGAGGCATTTCTTGATGTCTGATGTGAATCTCCTTCACATCTCTGCATCTGATTGATCCTAATAAATAGGCACCACATGATACCATCTTAAACGAATCCCTGCAATTGAGCATTTAATTGCTTCATTTGCAATTATTCTTGGATTAGAGGGCAAATGAGCTCACATTTCCACTGGTGTGTGAATGTGTGTGTTTGACAGTGTAGCTGATGTAAAATTCCATTGCCACATGCTATAATGGTAATATATATATAATGTGTGTGTGTGTGTGTGTGTGTGTGTGTGTGTGTGTGTGTGTGTGTGTGTGTTAATCCTATTTAGACAGAATTAGTTTATATAGGGTAGATGGGGTACACTGTCAAGACAAGTAATAACAAATAATTAATTATAATTTAAAAAAATATATTTTTTAAATATAATATAATGTTTGTATTATTTATCATTATTAATTTGATTAAACATTTTTTTCTATAAAACTTTTAACAATATACAGTATGTCCCGTATGGCTCAATATGTGCCAAAGCAGTTTTACAGAAATCTGGATGTCTTTAATAAACAAGCCATACGTGAAAGTGGGGGAAAAAGACAAACAAATCTTCCTGAGAGGAAATTGACACAAACGGGGAATTTTATGGGTGACATGGGATACCTTGCAGTACATCTTACATGCATGGTGTCCAATGAAGTTATTCAAGTTGCCTAAAGATTAGCTGAGGGTGCATTCTACCAAGTTTTTTTTTTTTTTTTTTACATTTGTTTTATACCACAGCTAGGTTGGATACATTATTTTTTATGGTTTCAGAAAATTAACATTAACATTAACATTCAGTAAATAGTTGAGTGTTTGTTTACAATACCTTACATTACCTTAATTTAACATCTCTTACAATGGTTTGTATTGTATATGTGCCATATATTCTAAGACTAGTAACTTTATTAATTACTTTTTTTCTAGAAATACTTTGTTTGTTTCTTTAAACTGGCTTGAACCTAATGTTGTAACCTATCTACCTCAAGGGTCAATATAATATGTATTTTGAAATGGTTTCCTGGAGGTAGGCAAAGTCGGTAGGCAATGGTGGCTCATGGATTTGGGGTCCAGGCATCTGAATGTTATAGTCTTCCTATCGACTCAAATCAGTCTGGCCTTTCTTCTCGGATTGCTTTTTCACACCATTATTCGTAGATATTGCTGATGGGTGACAATTCCAGGAGATCAGCAGCTTCTGAAAATTGCAAACTGTCTTGCATCAGCATCCATGCCACAGTCAAAGTCACTGAGATCTCTTTACTACTTCGATGTTTGGTGTAACCATGACGGTATTGATCTGTTTAAGTCAGATTTAATCCATTGTGTTGCTGCCACATGATTGGCTGATTGGATGAAAACATGAAAGACAATTGTCCACGTGTCCCTAGTAAAGATAACAGCAAGAGTACATGTGAAAAGAAATACAGTGCGTGTAATAAAATTATCTTCCGGAAAAAAAAACATATTAAAGACAGTCTTTCATCAGCAGGGCAAGCAAAGAGTATCTTCAGTTTTGCTTCCGATTCCATTTAGTAAGTCTGAGTGTTTGTTTTGACCTTTTAACAAGAATCCACTAGAGAAACAGTATACATAAAACAATCCGTCTTTCACCGTCTGCCTGTAGTCGGTCTGCAGGAAGACAACATTTTGAGTGAATACAAACATCCACTTCGCTATTCCACCTCCTTAGAGTACTGACAGTTATCCCAGTGCAGTAAAATAAGCATGACATTTTCCCCTGGTCCCTCTGAAGGCTTGTAAATATGCAGAGATTTCATTTTTTTATTATTTATGACACATCATGATTAGCATGTGTAAAAAAACGGGGAATATTTTGAAATGGAAATTAGAAACACATTTGCATTTGTGTGTAATTATTCAACACTGTATTTTATAGTCTGAGAAAATTAAAGCCAGGAGCAAGAAATAAAGTTTAAAGCCTATATTAAGTAAATATACATTCAGGTGAGCTTGAGATAAATCATATCATTAAACATTCCCTGACTAATCAGCACATACTGAATTCTGAATTTTTAAGGGGTACAAAAATTATAATGATGATATGACTGAAAGTTCCAAGCAAATCCTCTTTATTGTTAATTATATACAGTGACATGTCCATTATGGAAATATTTTACCATTATTATATTGCGTTACCTAAACTGCAAAAAAAGGTTTTAATAGGATTTTTACCATAATTTTAAAACTGATACTAAACTAAATTCTAAGAGAATGTAATGAGTGAGGGAATTTTTAAGGTTTCAAATGAGTACTAGCCCTAGAGTTACATTTTATACTCAAGCTGTTATGTCACTTGGCATGCATAAATGTACAGGCCACTTTATTAGGAACCATTGGCAGCAGCAAAATGCATATTATCATGGAGATACAGGTTAAGGTCTTTAGTTAATATTTACATTAAACATTTTTTCTTCTTCTTTCAGCCACTACCGTTAGGGGTCGCCACAGCATATCATCTGTCCTCTACATCTGTCTCTTTCAAATTAACTACCTGTTTTCCCTCAACACATCCATAAACCTCATCCTTGGCCTTCCTCTTTTCCTCCTCTCTGGCGGTGTCAGGGATCCACCAGCCACGCCTTCTCCTAACCCTCATATTCACCCTAGGAGCTCACCTGATTACTAATCATCATCACCTGGGTCACATCAGTCACCACCATATATAAACCCCAGTCGTTCACAGTCTCACCGTTCGTTCTACAGCTTAGGCCTACGAACATTGTGGACTCTCTCACCCTTTGTGTTTACATCACGCTTCATGTGTGTTGGACGTTTCTTTTGTTTTCTGTATTTCTTTTGTGTTTTAGTTCATGCCTGCGTGTTGTTCTGCTTTGCTCTTTCATTTCTTGAGTGACTTAAGTAAACACGTTTCTTGTACATTCAACCTCCGGTTTCCTGCGAGTTCTTGTGCCTGACAGAAGAACGGACCTTTAACAAAACCGAAGGGCAACAGGGAAAGGAGCTAAACCGCGTTACCTCGGTATGGAGGATCAGCCCGCAGCCGCGGCTGCGGATTTGGTTGACCAACCCGCGGTCGCGATTCCTCCCAGTTCAGCTTTCGGCAGCCCGGTTGCGCTCCCGGCTTCTTTTTCCGGAAACACGGCTGAGTGCCAGGGCTTCCTGCTTCAGGTATCCCTGTATATCGAGATGCAACCCCAGAACTTTCCCAGCGAACGAGCTAAGGTCGCGTTTTTGATATCCCTTCTCTCCGGAAGAGCGCTCGCGTGGGCGAGAGCGCACTGGAGCGCAGCGAGCCCGGCGCTGACGTCATTTGCCGCTTTCACTGGGCATTTCGCCGAGGTCTTTAACACCGCCCCCGGGGATACCTCAACGGCAGATCAGCTGCTGAACATCCAGCAGGGAACTGACAGCGTTTCGGGTTACAGCCTCCGCTTCCGTACTCTGGCAGCATCTGCTGGCTGGAACGAGAAGGCGCTGCTGGCTGTGTATCGCAGGGGGTTAAACCAAGAGCTCCGGCTGGCAATGGCCACCTTTGATGACACCCTAGGACTAGAGGCGTTTCTTCAGAGATCTATCCGCGTTTCTCAACACCTGACTGCTGGCCGGTTTCCCCTGCACGACCCAGCGCCCGCCATGGCGGCATCAGCAGCTCCATTGCCGGAACCCATGCAACTCGGCTCACAGCGACTATCTCAGCAGGAAAGGGAGCACCGACGGGCGACTCAGGCCTGCCTCTACTGTGGAGAAGGAGGACATCGCGTGGCCCAATGCCCAGTTAGACCTCCCCGTCGGACGGTGAGTAGTGTCACTCTTACTTCTGACATTACTCATTTGTCCACACTCCAGGTCACCTTAAAAACCCCCGCTCACTCTCTGTCATTTCTCTGGTCGACTCAGGATCAGCGGGAAACTTCATCTCACAGGCGTGTCTAGAACGCCTCCAGCTACGCCGGCAGCGGGGATCTCAGGAACTAACCGTGCAGACTATCCAGGGACGTCCTTTAGGACGGGGTAAGGTGAAGCACTGCACGCCCCCTATCACCCTCCAGGTCGGAGTGTTACATCACGAGGAAATCCAGCTTCTCGTAGTGGAGGATTTGACAGTGGACGTGATCCTAGGTCGTCCCTGGTTAGCCAAACACTCCCCTACTTGTTCCTGGGACCCGTGTGACATCTTGGAGTGGAGCCCCACCTGCCGGTAGACATGCTTACATCCACTCCCGACTCCACCCCGGACCACCTTGACCTTGGCAGCAACTCGAGTTGAAGGAGCAAAACAACCCTCTCAGGTGGAAGTCCCCCAGGTCTACCATGCTTTCTCGGACGTCTTCAGCGAGGAGGCTGCTACCAGGTTACCCCCACACCGGCCATGGGTCTGTGCCATTGAACTGAAGCCCGAAGCTAAGCTACCGAAGGGACGGATATACCCCTTCGCAGCCCCGGAACACCAAGCGATGGAGGGTTATATCCAGCAGGCCCTCCGTCAGGGTTTCATTACACAGTCAACCTCTCCGGCGGCTTCCAGTTTCTTTTTTGTGGCCAAGAAGGATGGGGGTTTGCGGCCGTGCATCGACTACAGGGGCTTGAACGCACAGATCTCCCCGCTTCCGTATCCGCTCCCCCTGGTCCCGGCAGCCTTGGAGGAACTACGGGAGGCTCGCGTTTTCACCAAACTAGACCTCCGAAGTGCCTACAACCTGGTGCGCATCCGAGAGGGGGACGAATGGAAGACGGCCTTCATCACTCCCTCAGGCCATTACGAGTACAGGGTCATGCCGTACGGGCTCTCCATTGCTCCAGCCGTCTTTCAGACCTTCATGAACGAGGTTTTCCGTCCTTTTCTCCATCGGTTCGTGATCGTTTACATCGACGACATCCTGATCTACTCACGTACGCTACAAGAACACCATCAACACGTCACCCAAGTCCTAGAACGGCTGCGAGAACACCGACTGTACCTCAACCTCTCCAAGTGTGAGTTTCACCATTCGGAGACGCAGTTCCTAGGTTACGTCATCGACGCAGCAGGCATCAGGATGGATGAGAGAAAAGTGACGGCTGTACGAGATTGGCCGGCCCCCACCACGATCAAGGAGCTCCAAAGGTTTCTAGGGTTCGCTAACTTCTACCGCCGGTTCATAGGAGGTTTCAGCCTGGTTACCGCCCCGCTCACATCACTATTGCGTGGTAAGGCCAAGGTCCTTTCCTGGACCCCGGAGGCACAGAAGGCTTTCGGGGAACTACGCAAGAGGTTCTGTACCGCCCCAGTTCTTCGTCACCCTGACCCTCAGCTCCCGTTCGTCGTCGAGGTGGATGCATCCTCCACGGGAGTAGGGGCCGCCCTCTCCCAGCATTCAGGGAACCCCCCGCGGCTCCATCCCTGTGCTTACTACTCAAAGAAGTTATCCTCCGCTGAACAGAACTACGACATAGGTAACCGGGAACTCCTGGCCATCAAGCTGGCCCTGGAAGAGTGGAGACACTGGCTGGAGGGGGCCGCTCATCCTTTCATAGTCATCACCGACCACAAGAATCTCCAGTACCTCCGCGAGGCCAAGCGTCTAAACCCCCGTCAGGCGCGTTGGGCTCTCTTCTTCACCAGGTTCAACTTTAGCATCACATATTGGCCAGGGTCAAAGAACGGCAAGGCTGATTCGCTCTCCAGGGTCTATGGGCCTGAAGAACCCGTCGAGTCAGGACCGATCTTGCCTCCCACGCTCATTTTGAGTCCCATTGTGTGGGACATGGACGGGGATATTCGCGCGGCCACACGGAGGGAACCCGCGCCCCCTGGTTGCCCCGGAAACCGAACCTATGTGCCACAAGAATGCCGACAGACCCTGCTCAGGTCTGTTCACGAAAACCCAGGCTCGGGGCACCCGGGTCGGAAACAAACCCTACGTCTGGTTCAGGGACGTTACTGGTGGCCCAGGATGAGCGATACGGTGGCGGAGTTCGTCCGGGGCTGCAACACCTGCGCCATGTCAAAGACCCCCCGGCATCTGCCAGTGGGTAAACTCATCCCCCTGCCTATTCCACAATGACCATGGTCGCACATCGGCGTGGACTTCGTCACTGACCTTCCTCGCTCGGGGGGTTATACATGCATCCTAGTGGTCGTCGATCGGTTCTCTAAAGCCTGCCGCTTTGTTCCCCTACAAGGCCTCCCCACAGCCCTGGATACGGCAGAAGCCCTCTTTCATCACGTCTTCCGCAACTTTGGCCTTCCGGAGGAAGTGGTGTCTGACCGAGGTCCCCAATTCACCTCACATGTCTGGAGAGCATTCTTTCGGCTACTGGGGATCGCGGTCAACCTGTCATCTGGGTATCACCCCCAGTCGAATGGCCAAACCGAACGGAGGATCCAAGACCTGGGAAGGTACCTACGGTCATACTGCCACCAGGATCAGGAGGAGTGGAGTCGGTTCTTGCCCTGGGCGGAGTACGCCCAGAATTCATTGCGCCAGGATACAACAGGACTCACGCCTTTTCAGTGTGTGTTAGGGTTTCAGCCCCCGCTGTTTCCTTGGACCGACGAGCCCGCCAATGTACCTGCAGTGGACCACTGGTTCCGGGAGAGTGTTAGGACGTGGGAGGCTGCACACACCCAACTGCGCCGGACAACCAGAGAAACCCAGCGTCATGCTGATGTACGCAGAAGGGAGGCCCCCCAGTACAGGCCCGGAGACTGGGTCTGGCTGTCCACTAGGGATCTGCGACTGCGGCTTCCTTGCAGGAAGCTGAGCCCCCGGTACATCGGGCCATTTCAGATCGAGAGGCAGGTCAGCGAGGCAGCTTACCGGCTAGTACTCCCACCGCGGTACCGGATTCACCCCACCTTTCATGTGTCGCTCCTCAAACCTTACACCCCCGTGGACACACTGCGACCCAGGGAAATTGCACCCCCGCCACCGGAGGTGTTGGAGCAGCCCTCGGTCTACTCGGTGAGCGAGATACTGAACTCACGGCGTCGGGGCAGCAGCCTGGAGTATCTCGTGGACTGGGAGGGTTACGGCCCCGAGGAACGGTCGTGGGTGGCGCGGCGAGACGTACTGGACCCCGCGCTCCTGGAGGAGTACAACGCCGCTCATCCGTTGCGTCCTGCCCCCCGGGGTCGGGGTCGGCCGCAGCGCAGGGTCAGGGCTTCAGGAGCCGCCTCTGGGGGAGGGGGTACTGTCAGGGATCCACCAGCCACGCCTTCTCCTAACCCTCATATCCACCCTAGCAGCTCACCTGATTACTAATCATCATCACCTGGGTCACATCAGTCACCACCATATATAAACCCCAGTCGTTCACAGTCTCACCGTCCGTTCTACAGCTTAGGCCTACGAACATTGTGGACTCTCTCACCCTTTGTGTTTACATCACGCTTCATGTGTGTTGGACGTTTCTTTTGTTTTCTGTATTTCTTTTGTGTTTTAGTTCATGCCTGCGTGTTGTTCTGCTTTGCTCTTTCATTTCTTGAGTGACTTAAGTAAACACGTTTCGTGTACCTCCGGTTTCCTGCGAGTTCTTGTGCCTGACAGGCGGCTCCATCCTCAGCATTTTTCTACCTACATTATATACCCCATGTCCCTCCTTTGCACATGTCCAAACCATCTCAATTGCACCTCTCTCACATTGTCCCCAAAATGATGCACATGCGCTGTCCCTCTAATAAACTCTTTTCTATCCTCATTATAAATCCTGTCCATCCTCATCACTCTTAATGAAAATCTTGGCATCTTCAGCTCTGCTACCTCCAGCTCCAACTCCTCTCTTTTAGTCAATGCCACTGTCTCTAAACCATACAACATCACAGGTCTCACCACAGTCCTATAAACTTTCCCTTTCACTCTTGCAGATACCCTTCTACACAAATCACTCTTCTCCACCCACTCCACCATGCCATCTTTTCTTCACTTCTCAAACACACTCTCCATTACTTTGCACTGTTGACCCCAGGTACCTGAACTCCTCCTCTTCTCCCTGCAACCGCACCACTCCACTGCCCACCCTCTCATTCACACACATGTATTCTGTCTTACTCCTACTTCATTCCCTTTCTCTCCAGCACGTACCTCCACCTCTCAACCTGCTCCGTACTCTCATCACAAATCACAATGTCATCTTCAAATATCATAGTCCAGGGAGAGTCCTCGCTGACCTCGTCCATAAACCTGCCCATCATCACTGCAAACAGGAAAGGGCTCAGAGCCGATTATTGATGCAGTCCCACCGCCACCTTGAACCAGTCTGATGTACCTGCACACTTAACTGCTGTCACACTGTCCTTATACATGTCCTGCACCACCCTCACATACTTCTCTGCCACACCTGTGCAACTTCTTCTGACCTTTTCTATACTTCTTCATCAACATTCTCAAAGCAAATAATGCATTTGTGCTGCTCTGCCTCGGCATAAAACCATACTGTTGCTCACAGATCGTCACCTCTTCCCTCAGCCTGGCTTCCCCTATTCTTTCCCATAAGTTTATTGTGTGACTGATCAACTTTATTTTCCTGTAGTAACTGCAGGTCTGCACATCTTCCTTACTCTCCCCTTTCAGAATCTTGTAAAACTATTTGGTTAAAAACTTCTACTTTATTCGTATTAATCGCTACTCTCACTTCCTCCTTACTAATCCTATCCACTTCCTGCTTCACCATCTCCACATCATCCAACCTTCTCTTTCTCTCATTTTCCTTATTTATCAGCTGCTCAAGATACTGCCTCCACCTTCTCAACACACTCTCCTCACTAGTCAACACATGTCCATCTCCATCTTTTACTGATCTAACTTGTAGCTTGGCAGCTCGGCCTGGCCAATCAATACAAATCCTTTTCTCCTTCCCTAGTGTCCAACTTCTCATACAGCTCCTCATATGCCTTTCCCTTAGCTTTTGCCACATCTCTTTTCACCTTCTGCCACATCTTCTTGTACTCCTGCCTACTCTTCTCATCTCTCTGTCGATTCCAATTCTGTTTCGCTAACCTCTTTCTCCTTATGCTCTCCTGTACTTCCTCATTCCACCACCATGTCTTTGTCTTCCTTTCTCTTTCCAGAGAAACCCTAACCCTGCCCTTCTACATTTATCTCCATAAGGCCATATTTACCCATCAAATTCTCATCACTTCTGTTCCCTTCACCAACATGGCCATTGAGGTCGAAAAGTATTTGATAGAAAAGTAGATTTTTTTTGGTATCAGTCCTTTACTTCACTATTCATTTTTTTTTTGTTTTATTTTCACTCTTCACATTTTTACACAAATATCTGTTCTTTCTACTTCTTAAATTTTCAAAACAGGCTGGTTACTTTTGTTTTCATACTTTTGTTGAAATGTCAATATTTCTCTTCTCATTTGCGTGCCGTTTTCAGCACATCAACATATTTCCTGTCATTGCACGGCCTTTTTTTAATCCACTGGTGTATAATTTCCCGGCTTTTAAACCCCAGACTTAGACTAGTTTACGAGGCTAACAACAAGCGTGGCAGAAGACCGCAAGAAGTATGGGGTTAACATGGATGAGACAGAGGGAGTCAGTGATGTAAACATTACTGAGAACAGAGACATTCCTGATCATTATCATCTTTTCTTTGCTTGTGTTCTATATGGTGGATGTTCAGCTTAAATACATTAATTAGGTAACAAAATTTTTTATTAGTTTTGCATAAATATATTAATTAGGACGGTACTGGTTTAATTAATGTGTGATTAATGCAGCATGCATTCCTGTTTGACTATTTTTATAAAAAATATAAATAAAAAATTATAAAAGAGGTAAAATTAAAACCTTTAGTCCTTTCTTTACTCAAATATTAAAAATAAATCAAAAATAAAAACTCTACCAAAAATTTATTTTCAATCAGTAAACATTTGTTTTACTTATGCATCAAGTGTCAAATCAGCACTAAAATCCACCATGATGCATACAATAAAACCTCCGGGGTCAACAAATGCACCGGCGTGTTTCGTGGCATTTTTCCTTATAACTCTGAAACGAACTTTAAATATATTTTGTTTTTTAAACGTACAGATAAGCAGCAATACATCATTTGAATCTGTTAATAACAACAAAACACGGTGCTTTTTTAACATAAAGCAAACAGACAAGGTGTGCTCTCTGCCATCTCTGTCTACTCTCAAATAAAACAGCCTAAATCTCAATGAATATTTACCTCACAGACATAATAATATATGTATAGAAAGCTTGAAATGTCTACTTTTAAATAAACCAATTCACATCGAATACATACAAATAATCTCTGTTTATGTAATCCGTATGAAAGTTATAAGAGGTACAGTTTCTCCGGTATCACCTTATAGTAAAGTACAGGAAAGGTTTTGTTTCGTGTTCTGATAATTTACATAATTTAAAACATCATAATTACTTTAAAATATTTACAAGAATATTTTGTATTCATGCTCTATGTTGAGTTTAATCTTACAAATAATAAACATACATTTGCGTAAATCATCAATATTTGTCAATGCCCATGTTGATTAGAGTATAAAAAATTTAAAAGTTTTGATTAAGGGTACATTTAGAACAGATAAAAATGTGAGTTAACTCATGACAATCATGCGATTAATCATGATTAAATATTTTAATTAACTGACAGCCCTAATATTAAAATGATGTGACGTCCAGTTCACAGTGTGACACTTTAACAGGTAGTAGTAATGGCTACTTTTTACTTAAGTACATGTCAGAGCCCAAAGGTCTTTACTTTAACTTGAGTAAAAAAGGGTAGTCAGTACTTCAACCTTTACCCAAATATTTTCAAACCTAAGTATCTGTACTTCTACTTAAGTGAAGGATGTATGTAATTTTGCCACCTCATGTATATTTTAGGATTAAAATTTTTCACTGTTTATTTGTAAAAGCTCCATTTTTTTCTATAAAACTGACAGAAGCAAAGCACACATAACCCCAATCATTGATTCAATAAATAAATAACAATGCTGGAAAAAAAACAATCAATATCCTCACAGCATTGCATGCTGATATTAATTAAATCTTTCAGAGAAAAAGAATAAAAACTATTGACTTGCATTCTAGCCATTGTTGTATAATGTGTATTACAGTATAAACTGTTACAGTGGGTTCTCTATAAAGCTATAAAGCTTTTTTTTTAATTGCTTTGGCACAGCACAATTACACCTTTGCCAATAAAAGCACCTTGAAATTAGAAACTGAATTAACTTTGAATGGAGAGAGTTCCCGATGCTGTGCAGTTGGCAAAGCAGGATTACAGAGGTTTGGCCCATGTGTGCCCACGTGGGTTGAGACAGAGTGGTATTTCAGCTGCTCAATTAGTTCTCCACAAACACAAATCCAAAAAGCACTGGATTTGCAGGCTAGTCTGGATGAGGATTTAAAACAATCCTCTAAATGTTTATTCCTAAATGTCCCTTTGCTTTTAAGCATTAATTTACAGAGTGACAAACTGGAACTCAAATCATCTTTTAACTCCATTCAATGGCTTTTCCTTTATGTTTCTTAAAATTAAAAAGGGAAGCAACATGAGTCCTTGTGTCACTTTCCATCTCTTACCTGATTTGCTTTGCCTGTATTGTTGCCTTTTCTGCCTTGATTGCATTGTTGCCTGATGTGTGTTGCCTGTATTGTTGCCTGATGCAAATGCAAATCTCAAGACTGTGCTTCCAAACTCAGAATGTGGACTATGCAACCAGAGGGGAAAACACACTGCATGATGTCTACACAAACATCCCGGGCGTATACCGGGTGAAGTCCTGCCCCCACCTCGGCTACTCAGACCACATCTCATGCTAATCCCACCATACAAACTCCTCAACAGGCGTTCAAAGCCAGTTCAAAAGCAGATAAGAACCTGGCCAACAGAAGCCAATCTCTGCTCTTCAGCACTGCTTTGAATGCGCTGACTAAGACATGTTTATGGAGGCTGCAACCAATGGCGACTTCACCGACTTGGATGCGTACACATCATCAGTGACCAGTTACATTGGTAAGTGCATTGATGACGTGACCATCCCCAAGACCATTGGCACACACTCCCACCAGAAATCGTGGATGACTGCAAAGGAGTATGCGCTGTTAATGTCTAGAGACTCCTTCTTCAGAGCAGGGGACACGAAAGCCTTAAGAACAGCGAGGGGCAAACTGTCCTGAGCCATCGTACAGGCCAAGAGAATCCACAGCCACTTCCAGGAGAGCGGAGACACCTGGCACATGTTGCAGGGCATCCAGCCAATCATGAGCTACAAAACAATTTCACCTGCCTGTGATGCCTCCCTCCCAGATTCTTCTGCACCTCAAACCCAGCGTAGAATTCATTCAGCTGAATTAATTCTACGCTGTGTTTGAGGTGCAGAAGTATGTGGCGGCAAGGAAGACCACCTCTCCTCCCAACGAACAGGTCTAGCCACGGCTGAAGTGAAGAAAACTCTATGCAGAATGAACCCACGGAAGGCTGCTGGACCAGACAACAGAGCACAGAGCGGCCATTCTCCGATGCACATCGATGGAGATTGTCAAGAGCACCAAATTCCTAAGTGTTCATCTGGCGGAGAAATTCAACTGGTCACTCAACACCAGCTCCATCACCAAAAAAACCCAGCAGCCTCTATTCTTCCTGCAAAAGTTGAGAAAAGCCCATCTCTATCTCCTTATTTTAACCATGTTCTACAAAGGGACCATCGAGAACTTCCTGAGCAGCTGCATCACTGCCTGGTTTTAAAACTTCACCGACTCTGACCACAAGACTGTACAGTATAGAGGATAGTAAAGACAGATGAGAAGATCATTGGCGTATCTGTCACAGACACCACACGTTGCATCCGCAAAGCTAACAAGGTTTTGGATGACCCAGAAACACACCTCATACACACTCTTCAATCTTCTACCATAAGGAAAGAGGTACCGAAGTATTCGGGCCTCACAATTAGACATTTTTTTTTCCTCAAGCCATCGGGCTCCTCAACACACAGAACTGAACTGGAACTAAAACACACTCACACTCACATGCTCACTCAACTTTGTGTTACTGAACTGCTACAAACCTGAACTCAAACCCACACTCAATATTTATTTCACTTTATACACATCCATGTCTACAGCACCATCCATTTTATAATATACAGTGAGGAAAATAAGTATTTGAACACCCTGCTATTTTGCAAGTTCTCCCACTTAGAAATCATGGAGGGGTCTGAAATTGTCATCGAAGGTGCAGGTCCACTGTGAGAGACATAATCTAAAAAAAAAAAAATCAGAAATCACAATATATGATTTTTAAACTATTTATTTGTATGATACAGCTGCAAATAAGTATTTGAACACCTGTCTATCAGCTAGAATTCTGACCCTCAAAGACCTGTTAGTGTGCCTTTAAAATGTTCACCTCCACTACATTTATTATCCTAAATTAAATGCACCTGTTTGAGGTCGTTAGCTGCATAAAGACACCTGTCCACCCCATACAATCAGTAAGAATCCAACTACTAACATGGCCAAGACCAAAGAGCTGTCCAAAGACACTAAAGACAAAATTGTACACCTCCACAAGGCTGGAAAGGGCTACGGGGAAATTGCCAAGCAGCTTGGTGAAAAAAGGTCCACTGTTGGAGCAATCATTACAAAATGGAAGAAGCTAAACATGACTGTCAATCGCCCTCGGACTGGGGCTCCATGCAAGATCTCACCTCGTGGGGTCTCAATGATCCTAAGGAAGGTGATAAATCAGCCCAGAACTACATGGGAGGAGCTGGTCAATGACCTGAAAAGAGCTGGGACCACCGTTTCCAAGGTTACTGTTGGTAATACACTAAGACGTCATGGTTTGAAATCATGCATGGCACGGAAGGTTCCCCTGCTTAAACCAGCACATGTCCAGGCACGTCTTAAGTTTGCCAATGACCATTTGGATGATCCAGAGGAGTCATGGGAGAAAGTCATGTGGTCAGATGAGACCAAAATAGAACTTTTGGGTCATAATTCCACTAAACGTGTTTGGAGGAAGAAGAATGATGAGTACTATCCCAAGAACACCATCCCTACTGTAAAGCATGGGGGTGGCAGCATCAAGGTTTGGGGGTGTTTTTCTGCACATGGGACAGGGCGACTGCACTGTATTAAGGAGAGGATGACCGGGGCCATGAATTGCGAGATTTTGGGGAACAACCTCCTTCTCTCAGTTAGAGCATTGAAGGTGGGTCGAGGCTGAGTCTTCCAACATGACAATGACCCGAAGCACACAGCCAGGATAACCAAGTAATGGCTCTCTAAGAAGCATATCAAGGTTCTGGCGTGGCCTAGCCAGTCTCCAGACCTAAACCCAATAGAGAATCTTTCGAGGGTGCTCAAACTCCGTGTTTCTCAGCGACAGGCCAGAAACCTGACTGATTTAGAGAAGATATGTGTGGAGGAGTGGGCCAAAATCCCTCTTGCAGTGTGTGCAAACCTGGTGAAAAACTACAGGAAACGTTTGACCTCTGTATTTGCAAACAAAGGCTACTGTACCAAATATTAACATTGACTTTCTCAGGTGTTCAAATACTTATTTGCAGCTGTATTATACAAATAAATAGTTAAAAAACCATACATTGTGATTTCTGGATTTTTTTTTATTTTTTATTATGTCTCTCACAGTGGACATGCACCTACGATGACAATTTCAGACCCCTCCATGATTTCTAAGTGGGAGAACTTGCAAAATTGCATGGTCTTCAAATACTTATTTTCCTCACTGTATATCTATATTATAACTGCACACCTACCCGATTGCTGCTGTTGCTGTTTTGCACAACATTTTGTGTTTATGTTTACAAGTACACACTTGTATACACTTTTTTACACATTGTACTGTATGACATATTATACAGTATTTATACTGGTCAGCGCTATTATGTGTTTTGTGTATCTGCCACACACTGTCTTGAATTGTTTACATGATGCACTTTATCAGTGTCAGATATATTTAGTTAAAATAACAACAAGAGCTTCTTGACTTGACTTAACTTGATTTGTTGCTCTTGCTCTTAAGTTATCTGCATCTTCTGTATTGTTATCCACACTGTGTCTCCCATACTGCCACCTGATCTGAGTTTCTTTAAGTGATCTGATTCCTTTTGGAGTTTTTTTTTTTTTTTTTTTTTTAAACTTTCCTTTGTACCAGATTGGTGTCCTTGATGTCTTTACCTAATCTGTGCCCCCTGTAATGCTACTCAAGATACAAGCCCTGTGTCAGTATTCAAACTGTGTTATCTAGGGTTTTTTTTTTTTTATCCGATCTGCCTCCTGTGGGAATTTTACCTACTTGTTGTCTCCCCACTGCTATCTGAATTGTGTGATGCTACTCAGTCAACTTCAGTGTGCCGCCTGTTGGTATCTAATCGGTGTCCCCTGTGTCTTTTTTTATCTTTTGTTTTAACCTCCACCCCACATGGTGCTACCTGATATTTGTTCTCTGTATCTTTACCTGTTCTTCATGCTGCATGTCACAACCATACCTGTGTCCCCTGTGTCACTACACGACTGTGTTCCCCTTGTTGTTCCCAGATGTAATCTGCATTGATTGTGTTGCTTCTCAGTCTGTGCCCCTCAGGTTGAGCATTGTTGTTGCATCTTCTGCATCTTCACCCTTTTCTGCATCTCCTGGCATTTTTAACAACCTGATTTGTGCCTTTTTGGTATATACTGATCTGGCCTTTGTGTCCCTTCTTAAACAGTGCTACTCTTGTTACAGTATGTTTTTGTGTCTATATGATAAACATCCACTTTATTATCAAAGGAGTTTTTCCCCTGTGTTGTTGTCATATTATGCTGTAATTACCAGATCTGCATCCTGTTTGTCATACCCTAATATGCATGTGCTTGCTGCTATCCATTGTGTACCAATCTTCTCACTTTCCTGATCTTCATCCACTATGTGTCACTGATGGATGTCAAGATGTGTTTGGAGCCTCTCCCAAAATACTAGATAAACACTGGATTACCAGCCAATCTATTGTTTTGAAGTATGCTAAATTTAGGCTGTGGATATTATCAATAGACCAACCTGTAATTCTCTATCTTCTTTCGGTTGCTCCCATTAGGGTTTACCACAGCGGATTATCCGTCTCAATACTACTCAGCCCTCTACATCTTCCTTTTTCAAACCAGCTACCTGCGTGTCTTCCCTCACCACATCCATAAACCTCCTTCTTGGCCTTCCTCTTTTCCTCCTTTCTGGCGGCTTCATCCTCAGCATTCTCCCACCGATATACCCCATGTCTCTCCTCTGCACGTCCCAACCATCTCAATCGGGTCTCTCTCACGTTGTTCCCAAAACGTCCCACATGCACTGTCCTCGGTGCCAAATGTCCTATAAATCCTTAAGCAAATGTAGCATAATCATATAGGAACAGCAGATTTGGTTTAATCTTTATGGTGGTTCATCAATTATACAGTCACACTGGAACATGTCCACCCCATTCTGACTGTCTTATTGTGCTAATACCTTACCACACATCTTTTCTTTACTATACAGCTTACATTAACATTACATACGCATCAGAATCATCCTCATTTCTCTATGAATGTATCCCAAAGCACATATTCTATTTACTAATAGAGCACCTTAAAACAAGCACAGTCTTCTCATACAGTGTTTTGCTGTCTGGGTGTGTGAGATCTGATCTGCAGTGTTCTCTAAATTGGGCTTAAGTCTTGGCATAGTTTTAGAGAACAAAAGTAGTTGTTATTTTGACTATAAGCACTTCCTTGACATGGCAACACACTGAAAACTCACCATTTTGGGTGGTGGTGTAAACAACAGATGCACTCATCTCCCTAAGGTAACATAACGTTGCATCTGACATTGACTTTGTCCTCTGAACAAAGTTGGATTTATTTATTTATTTATTTGCTTTAATGGCAGCCAAAGAGTGATTGTGGTACTTGTAAAAAATTATTACATGTAAGCCAGCCATGATTCTGAAGAGATCATAACACTCTCAAAAATATCTTTCCAAAGTCGATAGATGTACCAATATGTTAATTGATAAACAAACAAATATATAGCTTTTGGTGTACATCAGATCAAGGCACACAGATCAGGTAGCAGCACAGAGACACAAATTGGATAACAATACAGATGATCTAGAGCACTGGGTCTAAGTAGAGGGCCAAACACTCACTGTCAACATTTAATAAACAACATGACAGACAGGATACAGAATGAAGTGCAAAACAGAAAGTAAGAGCAGTGCATTCTGCACATTTTTTTCTTTTGTTTATTTGCCCAACATTTTGCTTGCCATTGTTTGTTGGCTGCCAATTCATTAATGTTTTGGGGTTATGTTCTGTGCTGGGGCAACTCTCAGGACAGAGTGAAGGTTTGCATCAGTGAGACAACTGTCCTCCAACTTCCTCCATGGACCCCTGTGGAGGTATGTGTCCAGTGCTCGCACAACGACAGGTCGTGAGGAAGCCTCAGGCACCTTAGGCACGTGACCCGGTTCAGGGGAGAAAAAAGCCCTTGCCATGCCAGGGGCAAACTCCAGGAGAGACGGGGCCATGGAAAGAGCCTGTAGGTCCCCGACCATCTTAAGGTAGGAAATTGGGAGAAGAAAGGCGGTCTTAACCGACAGATACCTAAGTGCCATCTCTGCCAAGAGCTCAAAGGGGAGCTCAGATAGAGCCACCAGCACAATGGCCAAGGCCCACACAGGCACTCTGGGTCATATCCTGGGCCTCAGCCGCCGGGTGCCGCGCAGGTCACGAGGGGTGTTTCCCCAGTGACTGACCCACAGGCGGGGTACAATAAGCCGTAATAATGAACACGTAAACCTTTCGGGTTGACGGAGCCAACCCTGTGGCAAACTGTCCCTGCAGGAACTCCAGAACTGGACCAACCTGGCAGTTGACTGAACAGATGGTGAGCAGATGCCATTTAGTGGCATACAATCTCCTCGTGGAGGGAGCTCTGGAATTAAGGATGGTCTCTACTACATCAGTAGAGAGGCCAGCTGCTAGGAACTGCACCCTACTCAGGGGCCTTAGCCACAGCTTCCATAAAACTGGGCGAAGGTGAATCAAGGTTTCCCCTGCCTGTAATAGAAGATCCCTCCTGGGAGGAATAAGACACAGGTTAGAATCATCATGCCTTACTTGTTGGTTCAACCCGCCTTCTCTGTCCCCGGTTGACCTTTAACCACTCCTGCTGCCAAAAAATTTACTATTATTTATGTGAATTTCAGGCCAGTTTGTACAGTAATATCATAGGCAGAGTAACAACTGATGATTGAGAATAGACAGAAAGGGCAATTAGAGCAGAGTTTATCTTGACAAGAAATAATGCTGCTCTAGTTATATCTATAAGTGAGAAACTTGGCAGTGCTATCTCAGATTATCTTCATTAGACTTAAGTAGAGGTGTGCACTGTATGTGATTAATTTATATACCTATCTCACAATTAATGATTCAGATAATCAGACAAATATCAATATACAAAGATAACCAGAGTGAATTAAAAATGCAGTTGAATACATCTTGTCTAAATAAATTCT